>NC_090924.1:1465091348-1465394378 GCF_040938575.1 Ambystoma mexicanum | reverse complement strand
TGGAGGCTGCCCCTGCACTGCTGGGGGGTGGGGGTGGTGGGAGACATGAGTGGGGGCCTGGTGGAGGCTGCCCCTGCACTGCTGGGGGGTGGGGGTGGTGGGAGACATGAGTGGGGGCCTGGTGGAGGGTGCCCCTGGTGGCGGGGGGGTGGGGGTGATAGGGGACATGAGTGGGGGCCTGGTGGAGGCTGCCCCTGCACTGCTGGGGGGTGGGGGTGGTGGGAGACATGAGTGGGGGCCTGGTGGAGGCTGCCCCTGCACTGCTGGGGGGTGGGGGTGGTGGGAGACATGAGTGGGGGCCTGGTGGAGGGTGCCCCTGGTGGCGGGGGGGTGGGGGTGATAGGGGACATGAGTGGGGGCCTGGTGGAGGCTGCCCCTGCACTGCTGGGGGGTGGGGGTGGTGGGAGACATGAGTGGGGGCCTGGTGGAGGGTGACCCTGGTGGCTGGGGGGTGGGGGTGGTGGGTGACATGAGTGGGGGCCTGGTGGAGGCTGCCCCTGCACTGCTGGGGGGTGGGGGTGCAGGGGGACATGAGCAGGTGTGCAGGGTAGTCCCCTGTTTTGTGGGCTGCCTGCAGGGGCTGTGGAGGGTGAACAGGGAACACCTGTGAGGACCCACCCAGCCTAATTGCGTGTGATAATTCCCGCACACACCTGTAATACACGTACCAAGCCAAATCGCGTGTGATAATTCCCACGCACCCCTGTAATACACGTACCTGGCCAAATCGCATGTGAAAATTCCCGCGCACCCCTGTAATACACGTACCCAGCCGAATCGCGTGTAGAACTTCCCGTGTACCCCTGTAATACACGTACCCAGCCAAATCGCGTGTGATAATTCCCACATACCCCTGTAATACACGTACCCTGGCCAATCGCGTGTAGAACTTCCCACGCACCCCTGTAATACACGTACCAAGCCAAATCGCATGTGATAATTCCCACGCACCCCTGTAATACACGTACCTGGCCAAATCGCATGTGAAAATTCCCGCGCACCCCTGTAATACACGTACCCAGCCGAATCGCGTGTAGAACTTCCCGTGTACCCCTGTAATACACGTACCCAGCCAAATCGCGTGTGATAATTCCCACATACCCCTGTAATACACGTACCCTGGCCAATCGCGTGTAGAACTTCCCACGCACCCCTGTAATACACGTACCAAGCCAAATCGCATGTGATAATTCCCACGCACCCCTGTAATACACGTACCTGGCCAAATCGCATGTGAAAATTCCCGCGCACCCCTGTAATACACGTACCCAGCCGAATCGCGTGTAGAACTTCCCGTGTACCCCTGGAATACACGTACCCAGCCAAATCGCATGTGATAATTCCCGCGCACCCCTGGAATACACGTACCCAGCCAAATCGCGTGTGATAATTCCCGCGCACCCCTGGAATACACGTACCCAGCCAAATCGCGTGTGATAATTCCTGCGTACCCCTGTGATACACGTGCCCTGGCTAATCGCGTGTAAAACTTCACGCGTACCCCTGATATGCACGTTACCCGCTTTGCGTTCCTTGTTTGGCAGCCCTGTGGACTGGTCCAGGGTTAGCGCTGCCCTTTGCGATGATTTAGCGATTTTGATGGCTTTTCCTTGCGCGAGGGCGTTCTTGGGGGCGTTACTGGCGCTGCTGCAGGGTCGCTGCGATACTCTGCGCCACGGCTGGTTTGGGAGCCTGAAATCCATGAATACGCTGTGCGCGGAAATCGGTTTTAGCGCACGTGCCTGGCGCAGTCAATCGCACGCGGACACTCTGCGCCAGCCGCTTGCGACACTTTTCTGCGAAATTCTATGAATTACCCTGTAAGTCTAATAATCACCCAACTTATTGGTGCTCAATTTATCGACCATAAAAGGCTGAAGGTTTGGGTCGGCCTGGGCATAGGTCGCACATGTGACTGCAGGTCGCATTCAGCTATCAGAGGCGGCCGCTTAGCTGGCTGAGCTATCTTACTGGCATGATTCTCAGGAAACAGCTGAAGTTAGACCATAAAGCTCAGAGTCCAACTGGTGTCGTGGATCTTAAGTGAAACTCACCACGCCCTCAAGCGATATTTCTGCAGATACTGCGAACACAGAAGCAGTGAAGAGATCTTTGCACTGACACACATTGCGGCCTACGTTCAAAGTCTGTCGTACCGGGCATGGTGGATCCCTGAGCGAGGCGATGGCAGAGGCATCGAAGCATTAAGATGGATGGGAACTTGATTAGGCTGGTAGAAGGTCTTTACAGGGACTCTTGGTAGATCCCTGAGTGAGGCGATGGCAGAGGCATCAAAGCATTGAGATGGATGGGTACTTGATTAGGCTGGTAGAAGGACTTTACAGGGATTCTTGGTGGATCCCAGAGCGAGTCGATGGCAGAGGCATGAAAGCATTAAGATGGATGGGAACTTGATTAGGCTGGTAGAAGGACTTTACAGGGATTCTTGGTGGATCCCTGAGCGAGGCGATGGCAGAGGCATGAAAGCATTAAGATGGATGGGAACTTGATTAGGCTGGTAGAAGGGCTTTACAGGGATTCTTGGTGGATCCCTGAGCGAGGCGATGGCAGAGGCATGAAAGCATTGAGATGGATGGGAAATTGATTGCCCTGTTGTAAGGACTGTATAGGGATTCCCAGTCAATCAGCCCCCTCCTCTTATGAAGCATTGGCCAGGGTAGCACAAGGGGGTTTATGAAGGTGCCCGCTTATCACTTGATAGACTGGGCTGCCTGATAAATCAGGGTATTATAAGACTATTAACGCCGGGTTCCCATTTGAAAGCCTATGATGAAGGGACATTCTACAGGCATTGGTGCTGCTACGTCGTAGAGGGGTAATAGATATTATAGGTAAGGGCTTGTGTCATTAAGGGCCTCATTACGACCCAGGCGGTAAGTTACCGCCTGGGCCGTGACTTTACCACCATGGAGTAAACTACGTTTACGCCATGGTGGTTGGCGGACTTACCGCCCCATTCCGACCTAGGCGGGGCGGTAAGTCCCCAATCCCCATTTACCCTTCCCCATTCCCATTTTTGCCCCATAGGGCATAATGGGAGTGGGGAAGGCGTTAATTACGCCACTGTAAATTACGGTGGCGTAATTAACTCCATGGTCCCTTAGCGCCATGGATTTTAACACCTGCTAAAAGCAGGTGTTAAAAGCACCATGGCGCTAGGGGACCTCGTACTCAGGCGGTAAGGGTCGGCGCTGTTAACGCTGCCGTAAACCCCTTACCGCCTGAGTTGTAATGAGGCCCTAAGTCTAGGCTGTGAACTACCCCAGATGATCAATACCGAAATACAAAGCCTTTACATGCTCTTCACATCCCTGGCAACTCCGCCCAGTCCTCAAACCTGGCACACGCCTGGGCCCGGGCCTGGTAATCCAGATAGATGATTTGAATTTCATTCAGTTTTGTCATTTCATTCTAGACATTTCTATAAACCTTAGGATCAAAGACAAATCATTTCAGAATTCAGAATTTTACGCAGCAGCGACCCCCTCCCCCCGTGTATATTAGAACTTGCCCATATGTGGTTACAGACACAGACTATGGTTGGTGCCCGCGACGGGAACGACGCATGGATGCTTGTTGGAAGGAAGCTGATTGCCTACTTCCGGTGTCTCTGGCTTACTGGGGGGTGGGGCATTCATATTTTAAGTCCTAAGGGTGCAGAGAGAAGGCCAGCACATACCATATTGTTCTCAGACTGAAAGCCATCCTCATGGCTTAGACATCAGAACATGGCCCTGCTATTAGTGGGTGGCTTCCCCAACTGCAGGGATTGAAATCAGCTTTTGACTAGTGTTAGGCAGAATCCTCCACAGTACCCTTAGGGAACACTGCAGACAATTAAGACTACAAGTGTAAGCACAATTTCACCTTTGGTACATGCTGTACTACACAGTAAAGTGGTAGCGATGGCTGTGCAGCCAGACTTATCTCAAGAGTTTAAGTGAGCAGTAGTAGAGATTACACAAAGGACTACGATTACTGTTCCTCAAGCAAACACTGACTCAAGGTTTCTGGTTAAAAAATATAAGTACATTTATTTTTAAACCATCTGTTCACAAAACACTTCACTTCTATTAAACAAAACCACACTCTAAATATACCACACACAACCAATTCCTTTGGTTCAGGTCAATTCAAGGTATGTACATTGGGATTTGACAGACCAGTGTTGTGAAACAAAAGATGTTACCGGGGGTTAAGCAGCACTCACTTTTTGACAGTAATGACAGCTCGGTCTTAAGAAAGAAAAGCATACCCGCGGGAAGTATTGTAATCGTAGTCAAAACACATGTAATACATTGAATAAAAACCAGGGAATAGTGGATAAAAATCATAGGCAATACCTTTGTCAAGGCACTTGAATCAGAGGACATGTTCTAAGAGACAGATAAAGTCATTAGGCCTGCGCCAGTGTCAAAGGGAGCAGGGCTCTGTTGTCGAGGATCACACCATTAGAACAGCTCGAGATTAGCTTTGCCAGGAGAACTTGGATATTGTCAGAGGGAGGCAAAATTTATAAGAGGGAAGGAAGAAAGGACAAGCCTTCGGCAAGGAAAAGGGTTCACCCCGATTTCTCAAGGTCGGACGAAGAGAATGACCAAATGGACACAGTACCTTATTCGAATGAAGAAAGCTGGTGCCACGGCAGTTGTTTCTGGTAGTTCCTGCAGACTCACGGTTCCTGAAGCTTCAGTTGTGGGGACAAGAAGGAGGACATCTGGAGCGATCTGCACTACCCAGGGATGAGGCCATAGACCACGCCTCCCGTGGCTCCGCACGTCTCAATGCTATTGCGAAGTAGCGACCAAACATGTGCTCTGTAGCTCGCGGTATTGTTTCCCTTGCTTCATCCAGCCTACCCCATTCTTAGTCCCTTTCCTTCCTTTCTTGATTCCTGGACTCGTGTGCTAGTAGCACACTCTGTTAATTTCCCGGATTCCTGGATCCTTGCATCCCGGAACTTTGAACGCACGCTGGCGAAGAGACTCGTGCAGCCTTATTCAAGACTCGATCAGTCCGCAAGAAGGCATTGATTAAGTAATCCAGCAAAGATCGAACTCAGGTGAGAAGAGGGGGGACTCCTTGACAATAACCTTAAACTGGTATAAGCAAGCCAACTGGAGTGGAGAATGCAGTTTTATCCTTGGCATGGTCAGTCAGGGCTATTTTCCAATAGCCTGACGTGAGGTCAAATGTGCTGAGGAACTTGGCTGAACCAAGTCTATCCACCAGCTCATCTGTCCTTGGCAAAGGATGGGCATCAGTCTTAGTGACTGCATTTAGAGCTCTATAGTCCACACAGAATCTCAATTCTTTGGATCCTGCCTTTGGTACTAACACAACTGGGCTAGACCATGGACTAGTAGAGGGCTCTACTACCCCGAGATCAAGCATCTTGTTGACCTCTCCTTTGATGTGGGTTCTTACATTTTCTGACATCCTGTAGCCCCTGTTTTTGACAGGTAGACAGTCACCAGTTTGAATATCATCTTGGCCCCAATGGGTCAAACCTGGTGTCAGAGAGAACAGAGGGGCAAATTGATTTAACAAAAGTTTTCACTCCTGCTGTTGCTCAGGTGTCAGATAATAAGAGAGATTCCTCACCGCTGTACACCAGTGTTAGGCAGAATCCAGGGCAGTTCCATTAGGGAGCACTACCCCAGATTAGGACTACAGGTGAGAGCAATAAATCCACTTTGGTATCAGTCTGTACCACAAAGATTTAGTTGGTAGCTGTGGCTGAGCAGTCAGACTTATCTCAAGAGGGAGATGAGCAGTATTCAGGGTTGACAAAATAGGTAGTACAGTACTATGGAGCAAGGAAACACTGACCAAAGCTTTGTATTAAAAAGATGATATATATTTATTTTATACACTTCTAAGTCAACACATAGATCATAGTTAATATAGTAAGTTAAGTTTAGTCAAAAGAAAAGCATGTATAACTCCCTATTCAATTGTAGACAAGTTTGCGGTAGAGTGAAAACTGAGTAGCACAGTGAAAACCAACTACAAATGGCACTCTAACAATTTAACGAAAGGGAGGCAAAGCACAAGTTAAACTGAAATATCTTCAGACACCCCCTAGCAACACTTCCCTGAAGTTTTGTGAACAAGTAATGCACAGTAACACTTTAGCCAAAAGATAAGTGAATGAAAACTGAGCAAAATGGCACTCCAGAAGTTAAAACAGTAGGAAGGAAGAGGGGCTTAGAAGATTTAGGTGCATCAACACATTTCTGATTGAAAAACAATCTAGTGAGAGCAGATCTAACAAATCAGCCAGAGTCAATAGGCCTGAGCCAGAGTCAGTGGTAGAGGACCAAGAGTTTAGGAGCAACAATGTTCTTGTAGCTGCAGTCAAGTCTTTAGTAGAAAAAAATTGAAGAGGTAGATGTGAGGTGAAAGACAATGTTAAGAGAGAGGGCGGCCAAACCAATAAGTAGACAAAGGATTTAAAACACCTTTAGGGCTACCACAGAGAAAGGGCGGCCTGGCGGAACAATGTACCTTAAACGTGAAGAAGTGGCTCCTGCAGTGGCGGTTGTTCCTGGTTGGTCCTGCAGGTCGAGGGATCCAACAGAGGAAGAGAGGCGGATCAACCTTCTCAGCCTTGGCCCCCATGCTATGGAACTCACTCCCACCCCACATCCGCCTAACCGAGGATTTAACGTCTTTCCGCAAACTGCTGAAAACCTGGCTCTTCCGATAAAACTAACGTGTACCAAACTAACCCAAACAGACTAACAGCAACTCAATGACACCAATCCAACAAACTAGCTGATACAAGAAACCGACAGCTAATAACCTCTAATATATAACTAGAACGACAAACAGAATCAAACGAATAAAGTAGATCAAAACAGTGAAATGGTTAATAAGAGTAAATCATACGGAATCAATAACAAGATTTAAACTCCTGAAATGGACAGAATGCATGAGGAGTGAACGAAGTGAATGGCATGGATGAAATTGTTAGAATGGATGAAGCAGGTGGAACAGATGAATTCGCTGAGTGGAAGAATGCATGAATGGAACATTAACTATATAGTTCGAATGAGTGTGGAAATCGAATGAATATGTAGATTAGATGAGTGTATAGAACGGACGAACATGTTTAGCGGATGAGTGTGTAGAGCGGACAAGCCTGTAGCGCGGATGAGTGCATAAATACAGAGAAGCGAGTAGAATGTAGGAATGCGTAAACCAGACGAATGTGCAGAACGGATGAGCGTAAACCGGATGAGTGCGTAGAACAGATGAGTATGTGGAGCGGATGAGCATGCAGAGCGCACGAGTGTGGATAGCGGATGAATACGGAAGTGTGGAGAGTGTGTAGATAGCTGGAGCAGATGACTGTACAGACCTAGCGAATGTATAGAGCGGATGGGTGTATGGAGCGGATGGGTGTATGGAGCGGATGGGTGTATGGAAAGGATGAGTACGCAGAGCAGATGAAGGTATAGAACAGATGAGTGTATGAGATGAATATATAGGACAGGATATTGCTGTTGGATGAGTGAAAAGCACGAGTGCTTAAAGGGGATAAGTGCGTTGAGCAGTTGAGTGAGTGGAGCAGATGAGTGTGTGGAGCGGATGAGTATGTGGAGGGGGTGAGTGCGTGGAGGGGGTGAGTGCGTAGAGTGGGTGAGTGCATAGAGGGGGTGAGTGCATAGAGGGGATGAGGGTGTAAATTCAGAGAGGCGAGTAGAATGCAAGAATGCGTAAACCCGATGAGTGTGTAGTAAACAGATGAGTATGTGGAGCGGATGAGTATATAGAGCGCAAGAGTGTGGATAGCGGATGAATACGGAAGCGCAGAGAGTGTGTAGATCGCCAGAGCAGATGAATGTATAGACCTGGCAAATGTATAAAACGGATGAGTGAATAGAGCACATGAGTGTATGGAGTGGATGAGTGTAGGGGAGTGGATGAGTGTAGGGGAGCGGATGAGTGTAGGAAAGCGGATGAGTGTAGGAGAGCGGATGAGTGTAGGAAGCGGATGAACGTAGGGAGTGGATGGGCGTATGGAGCGGATGGGCGTATGGAGCGGATGGGTGTATGGAGCGGGTGGGTGCATGGTGCGGGTGGGTGTATGGAGCGGGTGGGTGTATGGAGCAGATGGGTGTATGGAGCGGATGGGTGTATGGAGCGGATGTGTGTATGAATCGGATGAATGTATGGAGCAGATGAGTACATGGAGAGTATGAATGTGCAGAGCAGATGAAGGTATAGAACAGATGAGTAGAGAGATGAATATATAGAACAGGACATTGCTGTTGAATGCATGAAAAACCACGAGTCCTTAAAGTGGATGAGTGCGTCGAGCAGATGAGTGCGTATGGGGGGTTAAGTGGGTAGAGGGCGTGAGTGCGTAGAGGGGGTGAGTGTGTAGAGGGGGTGAGTGCGTAGAGGTGCTGAGTGCGTAGAGGGAGTGAGTGCATAGAGGGAGCGAGTGGATAGAAGGATCAAGTGCGTAAAACAGATGAATGCATAGCACGCGTGAAGGCATAAAGTGGATGAGTACCTGGAACGAACCAGTGCCTAGACCAATCGAATGCCCAGAATGAACTGACGTGTTTCGTAGAGCGGACGAGTACGTAGATCGAACAAGCATAGATGCATTCAGTACTGGCAAGTGCTTGAATGGATGTACATAGAGGAGTACGGGAGTACGTAGAGCTACTGAATGCCTAGAGCATGGGGCAGACAGGAGTGCATACATAGAGCAGACATGAGTACATGCGTGGGGCAGACAAGAGGGCATTTCCTGGGGCAGACAGGAGGGCATTCGTGGGGCGGCCAAGAGGGCATGCATGGGGCGGACAGGGTGGCATGCATGAGGCGGACAGGAGCGCATGCGCGGGGCAGGCTAGTGCACACGGGGCGGATCGGAGTGTATTGGACCAGACTGGGGTGCATGGAGTGGATAGGAGTGCACGGTATAGACCGGAGCGCATAGAATTGCGTGACGTATAGTATGATTTGGAATTCAGAGAACATTTGAAAGAGCATATAACTCATCATATCACACCACCATGCTTACTCTCTCCAACAACACTCAACTAGAACACAGAGATACTATGACACCATTCGGTGTAACTGTTCTCATACCAACATCCGCCGCTTACTCCACATCATTCTAAGTAAACACTGCTGGTTTCACCCCCCCCCAGCCAGGCGTTCTCCTCAGGCCTAACGCAGCCGCAGCCGTTCTGGATAAATCCTGCCAGAACGAACACATTCTCCTGACCTCTCAACCACCACACCTACCGCTAAGAAGCAGCTATTCACACAAATACCGCACATACCCGGTGCTCACACGCACCTTTGACTCTCTTCACTCTCTCTACTGATCCGAACTTCGGTTCCCAAGGGCGTTCAACCTACCAGCGCCTTCAACCATACCAATGGTATATAAGGCGCTATATAAGTGCAAAATAACATAACATAACATAACATAACATATGAAGGTACCATCTCCCCCTCTGGGGGACATGGTACCTTCCAGGTTTGGTGTCCTGGTCAAGTGGGGTAACCATGTGACCAAGTAAATAAATGACACAAGCCGCTTCTGGCTCATCAGTCGATTCTATTCCTGACTCCTGCATCTCTTTGGGTGCACCATGCTGGTGCTGTGCAGCGTACCATGGGCCTAGCGGCTATTCTGTCCACCATGTGAACAAGGCATGTTCACCCTCCTTGGCCTGGGAGCCCCCAGTGCCAAGGCGGGTGCCGGTTGGGTGCCCCCAGCTCATGTGTGGAGGAGCTCTAGTGATGTGGGGTGAGCCGGGTGCTCCCTGCTCCATTGTGGTTCCATCCTCAAGGAAAAAAAGGAAACAAAGATGGCGAAAGCCATGGAGAAAAGGGACTAAGTCCCTTTTCCATTTTTAATGTGGTGGCCGGGAGACAGGAGGATCCCCAGGACTGGAGCAGAAAGCTCTGGTCAGGTGGGTAAGTGGGGAGGTATAAATCTAAACAAGCCTTTTAAAATTACTTTGTGTTATTCGTTTGTTTCAATGCCTTTCTGAGAAATGATTACATACATATCACCATATGGAACCACTCAGTGTCAATGCTCTGATTCATAGAATATTTACTGAATTTTCCTTGTGATAACCCTACCGGGGAAGGGACATGTTCAAGAAGGAATCCCAACAAGACAAATTTGAAAATAAACCGCTGGAGGGCAGCATTGGTTCATTTATTTTATAAAGGGATTCCATCATCACTGTTTTAAGATGCCGGCAGGCAAGTTTCCCTTTCCAGGAGAGTGGTAAAGTATTGCTAACAGCACCTGAGCTGGTGATATTCTACAGGTTTTAGGGGAATAAGCAAATGTTTGTGATTGGTTGTTGTTGGTGCATCTCCCTCCTGGTGCAATCTGTAACATCACCCTAACACGTCTGCCGCACTCCAGATTGGGGTAGAACCCAGTTATTCACCTATGCCTGGATTTCTGGAGCAGAGGAGCCAGCAAGCCGCTGATTGGTTGAGAGCTTTGTCACCAGGTGGTGATTGCTGACTCCTGCTTTCCCACTGGGATGCACTACAGACAGGTGAGAGCTGCAACAATGTTACCCTGCGCCTGACCTGGAAGCTTGAACCGCTCCTACCCAGGCTCCTGTGTTCTTTTAGGGTGGGAAGCTTGCACCGCTCCTACCCAGGCTCCCTTGTTCTTTTAGGTTAGGAAGCTTGCACCGCTCCTACTCAGGCTCCCTTGTTCTTTTAGGTTGGGAGGCTTGCACCACTCCTACCCAGGCTCCCGTGTTCTTTTAGGTTGGGAAGCTTGCACCGCTCCTATCCATGCACCTGTGTTCTTTTAGGTTAGGAGGCTTGCACCGCTCCTAGCCAGGCTCCCTTGTTCTTTTAAGTTAGGAAGCTTGCACCGCTCCTACCCAGGCTCCCTTGTTCTTTTAGCTTAGGAGGCTTGCACCGCTCCTTCCCAGGCTCCTGTGTTCTTTTAAGTGATGACGCTTGCACTGCTGGCACCCATTGCACACCTGTGTGTGATGTGTGAGCATGAAAGAGGGGCACCCCTGGCATGTATTTTTGGGCTAGTCCTTATGATTGCCTTTTACCCAAAAAGAACCATAAAAATGTGTTTTACCAGGTAATGCTGGCTAATATATTCATGGCTGTTTTCTGGCATGTCCAGCATGAAGATGTGTTCAGCCGGTGGCCCAGAATCTACATCAGGTGCTGCCGTAAAGGTGTTTTAGCACATGTGTTGCTGCACATGCTCACACGCGTCTACCAGTGCAGCCCATTGTCTCTTGTTTAAGGTTCACGCAGATGTTGCGGGTACCTTCTTGTCAGTCACTCATTTGTAGTGTTTCCTTAAGCAGTCATGTCCCATGTGGACATTTGCAGTAACATGTCCTGTCACTCCACCAGAATATTCACATGTCCACTCCCTGTGTCAAACTTTAACCCCAGGAACTAGAAGTTGGTGGAAAGACTGGAAGTGTATTTTCTTTATGCATTTTAATTAGGATGACCCCTCTTCAGGTGAGGGCAGTAGTGCTCTACATCTGCACCAAGCCTCTTGGCATCACAGAACCCCATGCCCGCTGTCATGAATTCAATCTTCCAAAAGATGCTCCTTATCCTTCCTCCCAGGACCAAACATTCCGTTCCCAGCTCGTCCGAGCTCTGCAGCTGCACTCAGTTAACTGTTATTGACAGTGTGGCTGCTTGTGACGTTGCCATCCTAACTTCTCTCTGGGGGTCTTGTCTCAGGACAAACTGGACAGAGCCACAGTTCCACGTTGAGCCTGTTTCTAATAGTTTCAAAAATGCATTGTGTAACATGTCCTAAACTCCCACATGGCGGAACTCCTGCTACCTTAGCCTCTGGACCTCGCCTTTCCTACAATACTTCTCTGACTCCATCTCATGTGCTTTCATATGTCAGCTGCCTACTAGCACATCCCTTAAACCATGACACTGTGCACTACTCTAAATGCAAAATACATCACTCTATCTCTGACCTCTGCAACCCAACATGATACATTGGCGCTCTTTGCGTATGGCTGTATGTTTCTGATATTTGTCAAAGCTAACTAACTAAGAAAGAGCCTGTCTTCTTCTTTCGAGGCAGATTTGATGTTCTGTGTCGGGAGTAGGTTGTTGAATAGGACGAGGTAGAATGCGAGAAAGACGAGTTCTGGTTTCATTTATTTGTTTTTTAAAAGAGGGCAGAGGGATGCTAAAAGGCGCTGCAGGTGCTAGCAGCTGCAATACTAGTGATAATGTAAGCTTCTGTAGGGACAGCCTGCACTATGAGCAAATTCATTTGCTATCATACCCGCCTCAGGTGCCCACTATAAAAAGAACACAAACAAATCCATGGTTTGTACTCACCTTGGCATAGGGCATGCAGGTACCTATTAATGTATGCAGAGGCTCATTTTTGAGTTCCCCTATTTTGGCGGGAATGGTTACATTTACACATTTGTGTAAACAGTTCCCTGCCGCCGAATTTCCTACTTTTGCACAGTGGAGTGCAAAAGGGGAGGGTAAAAAGATGGTATACCGGCTTGTACACCACCCTTTTCGGCTATGCCATGCAAATGAAGTAAGCACTGCCTATCATGCACTCATGGCAGGCAGCGTTTACAATGGATTCCTACGGAGTCTGCCTGGAATGCCAACCATCTGCTCCAGCATGAAAATGCATGCTGGCACACATGCTGGACTATCTGTAGGGCAGAGAAGGAAGCGATGGAATCATGACGTATGATTTGCCCCTTTTCTCGACCACACACATGAATACCAATGGGGCGTAACGTAAGCAAAATATGTAAAAGCCTTACGCGGCTTTTATGCGTTTTGCTTACTTTACGCCCCGCTCATAATGAGCTCCTGTGTGGACATTACAATGTCTCCTCTTAGGAAAGATTTCATATTTGAATGTAATTTTCCCTCCATGTGTCAACCACAAACTTTTTGCTGCTGTTTTACACCCTGATCTAACCTTTGCCAGAGAAGCGCAGCCTCAGCCGCACTCCTCTGGGCTTTCGCTCACTTGTTATGGGGAAACTGACATGCCCTTAAGACAGTCAGTACTGAGAGGCTTTGTTTCCCTTAGTCCTTTCCTCATGTTGCAGCTTTTGTGCAACATGTAACAAGAGTGCAATGTAACTTACTTTACCGCACCCTTGGGTCTCTAGTCATTCCAAAGATCCTAGAAACTCTCGCTGGACTTTATATGAACTGTGCAGGTGTGTCACGGACAGGACTGGAGGCAGCTATTGTTTATCTTATGTTTTGAACCCTTTTTTGGCATGTTATCCGCACTTACCGCGTTTGGCACGAATAGGTGGCCTGGCTCCAAAATGGCCATGCCACGAGGTTCTTTGTCCTGTCCTTTGGCCATCTTGCCCCTTCACCTTCCTCAGGTCGAGCTGACCTGGGTCAGTCCTTATTTGGTCATGCAATTTCCCATGAAACCCAAAGTTTTCACAGGCTTCTGCATGCCTTGTGTGTGTGCCTCCAGGCTATGGGCTGGGATGTCTGTTCCCAATAGACATCCTGGGTGCCAGAGAGTCTGGAGTGTCATGAATGCCTGGGACCACCACGGTCCGTGATTGGTCCACGTATGGAGTGAGTGTTTGTGAACAGATCTCCCATTGGGTCCTCTCTATTTTGTCGCGAAGGGAACTTTGGATAAGAGGAAGCCGAAAACACCACTACCATGTCGATCTCCTGAGTTCACACAAACAAAGGATAAGGAGCCAAGTATCCTGCAACAAGAAGCCGAGTCGAGAAACCTCTGGTAACCCACTGGAAGATTTGGCACCCTGAGCCCGCTGTCGTCCTGTGAGACCCCTCTGCATCTGATCGTCCTAGAAGGTCTGCGAAGGCGCTTCGACCCATTGGAATAGTGGGACCAACTATTCTCGGCGCCTTCATCAAACCCTGCAAGTAAGCCTCTTAGGAAGTGTCCCTGGGCGAACCAGTGGGCTGACCAGCATACACGGGACATTTACTCTGTTACTGCCGCCGTTTTGAGGAAGCCCTCGAAACTTGGTATCCTGCTTGCTCTGTGTCCCCGAAACCCTCACACCGAATTTTGTACACTTGGCATTTCCAGGTCTGAAGTGAGGCGAATGCGCCCGGACCGGAGTAAAGGCAGTTACCATGTTGACCTGCTGTGGCAACGACCTGTGCAAATTTGCTGCACTTGTGACCCCCTTGACCCTGAAACCTGCTACCGCGTAAACTGCACAGTGTCGAGACGTCCTGCTTGTCGCATCCGAACCTGCCAGCAAAGTGAACTGAACTGGCGAAGTCTGGGTCTCCCTGCGTCGGGGACCGGTGAGTAGTCCATGCTCCAACCGGAGGCGCATAGCACATGAAACCATTTCTTTTCTACCGCTGTTCCGAAACAGCGGCTCCATCCCGCACTCTCACCCTGCCTCTGCCCGTAAGTGGAGGTCTTGCTTGAGTAGTGGGGACTTGTTCTTCATCGCCTCATCCACCTTACTGAACTGTCAGAGACCCTTGAAGAGACCCTATTTTGTCCATTGGCACAAGCGCGTGCATGTACTATTGAGCATAAGGCTCCTCCCTTCGTAGGGCTTGGACTGCCTCCTAGTTAGGTGTATTTCTGATGTCGAACTGGGTCTAATGATTACTTGCACTGCTTGTTTTCCTCCCCATCTAGGTGGTCTACATATTTTGTGCTTCTAACTCCTTAGACCTCTCGGTCTTGTATATATATTGTATTGATTGTGATGTGTTGGTTTACTTCAGTATTATTGTGATTCTTTACTATGGTCGATGTTACAAAGGCCTTGAAATAAATGTGTCTATATTTTTAATATAACACCGGTCTGGAGTCATTTGTAAGTGTCCTTGCTTTGTGTTCTCATTGAGGTCTTTCAGTCACCCTTACCCCTCTTGAGACTTAGTCTTGACCGCCGCCATCGGCTACCCTGATTGGTCTGGCTTGTCCAGAGGTTACCCTGTTCCAAGAAACTAGGCTGGCCTTCTGAACTTCTGCACCTCCAGGTCAGAGTTCAAAAATCCATCTTAACATCTCCCCTTCATTCTTCTCTCGCGCCTCGTTGCCAGTACCCAAGCCTCTTCCCCTCTATGCTGTCCCCCGCCTCTCTCTCCCCATCATGACGTTGAACGCGTTCTACGCCCTTTGCCTTCAGTTTCTTCACATTCTCCTGTATGTCGTTGGTCTTTTCTCTCAACTCCCCACTATGTCTTTAGCTTTTGTTCTCCATGCCACTGACCTCTTATCCCTAACCTTTGACCATTTTCTCTATCCTTAATGCTTTTTGTTTTCTTTGTCCTCCCCTGCAAGCCTTTCATCACATCTCTCTTGTGTACCTTGGACCACTCATCTCTCCCCTCTATGCCTCCAGCCTCTTCTCCTGTGGCCTCTTCCCTCACTCCTCTTTGCTTTTGACCTCTTCTCCCTCTCCTTAATGGTTTTGGTTTCTCCTCTCCCCCCTCTCGGCCCTCTACTTCTTCACATTCCCCTCTAAGCCTTGACTGCTTCTGACGCTCCTTTATACCTTTTGCATCTTCACACCGTACTCTATGCCTGTGATGTCTGTTCACTCCCTTCTAGGCCTTTCCCTTCTCACTTTATCCTCTCATTTTCTCCCTTGTAAGCTTTTCACTCCTCCATCTCTACTTTCTGCCTTTTGCTCTCTTCTGTCATTAAAGGCTGTTCATTTCTCTCTCTCTTCTCTTTCCTATGGTCTCTTCCCTCTCCATTCTAAGCCTTTCACTTCTCTCTCCTCTTTGCCTATCATCTCTTCTCTCTGCCTAATAAGCTTTTCACTTCTCTCTCCTCTTTGCCTATGATCTCTTCTCTATCTATTCTCTCTCCTTTCTAAGGCTTTCACTTCTCTCTCCTCTTTGCCTTTGCTCTCTTCTCTCTCCATTCTAAGCCTTTCACTTCTCTCTCCCCTATTCCGTGGCTCTCTTCTCTCTCCATAATAAGCCTTTCCCTTCTCTCTCTCATCTATGTTCTTGTTTTCTTCTCTCTCCATTCTAAGCCTTTCACTTCTCTCTCTCATCTATGCCCTTGCTCTCTTCTCTCTCCATTCTAAGACGTTCACTGCTCTCTCCCCTATGCCTTTGCTCTCTTCTCTCTCCCTTTTAAGCCTTTCACTTCTCTCTCTCCTCCATGCCATTGCTCTTTTCTCTCCCCACTAGGCCTTTCACTTCGGTCTCTCTAGCCTGTGTGGCATTGATCTATTTCCTCTCCCTTCTAGGTTGTTTCATTCGCTCTCTGTCTGTCTCTCTCTCTCTCTTGTCTTTTTTATGCTGATGCTCTCATTTTCTATCTTCTAAGCCTTTCACATCTATCACTCTCCTTTCTGCATTTCTAGCTCGTTTCTCCCTTCTAGGACCTCTGCTTTTCTCCTCTTCCCTATTCCTATGATCTCTTTTCTCTCCCTTCTCTGCTTTTAACTTCACTGTGTCACTCCCCCTTATATCCCTCCCCCTCTTTCTCTCTCTCCTCTATGATGTTGATATATTCTCACCCGCAGACACCTCTGTGTAGTTGCCTTTTATCTATCTCCTCTAGGCTCTGTAGTTCTCTCTCCTCTCTCCTCCCTTTCTTTTGTCATTCTCTCCCTTCTGCGCCTTTCACTTCTCTCTCTCTCCCTCTCTCTCTCACCCTCTCTCTCTACTGGGACTTTCATATTTTCCCCCGCCTCTGTGCGCTTGCCTTTTTCTCTATCTCCTCTAGGCTCTGTAGTTCTCTCTCCTCTCTTCCTTTTGTCATTCTCTCCCTTCTACGCATTCACTTCTCTATGCCCTGGACTTCTCCACGCTCTCCTCTATACCACGGCTGCTTCCAGCACTCATGCCTCTAACATCTTTCCATTCTACTCTATGCCTTTCATCTGTTTTCTTTTCCTTCTGAGCCTTTCACACCCCCTCCTCCCCATGCCTTTGTTTCTCCTTTCTCTCCCTTCTGAATCTTTCACTTCTCTCTCTCTCGATATATAGTTTTCCCTCCTCTGTGCAGTTGCCTTTTTCTCTATCTCCTCTAGGCCTTGTAGTTCTCTTTCCTCTCTTACTTTCGTCTTTCTCGTCCTTCCATTTCTTTATTTAAGCCTCTACCATCACTGCTTTTATCTAAGCGCTCTCTCTCCACCTGTCTTTTCTTTGAACGGGTAACAAAGATCACAAGGGCCGGTGGTTTTGTGATGTTAAAGTCATTTCAGTGTGCGGATGCCACTAAAGTCAATTACCATGTGACCATTTACTTTCAGGCTCGTGACCCACAACGGGAACATCAGTGTGACCCATGGACATGATGAATACATGAAGGAAATAGAAAATAAGAAGAAGAAGAAGAAGAAGCCAAACTGGTAATGAAAGGAACACATCTGACAAAACTCACTGTAGCATTATGTGAAGAAGTAAGGGAGGAAATGTATGTCCTAGTACTGACTGCAAGGTCCTGAGGTACTGGAGAAAATGCCTGTCCTACTACCGATTGTAAGGTCCTGAGGTACTGGAGGAAATGCTTGTCCTAGTATTGATTGCAAAATCCTGAACTATTGGAGGACATGTCTGTCGTACTACTGATTGCAAAGTCCTGAGGTACTGGAGGAAATGTCCTTTGCTAGTACTGATTTCAAAGTCCTGAGGTAAAGGAGGAATTGCCTGTACTAGTACTGATTGCAAGGTCTTGAGGTACTGGAAGAAATCCCTGTCCTAGTACTGATTGCAAAGTCCTGAGATGCTGGAGGAAATGCCTGTCCTAGTACTGATTGCAAAGTCCTGAGGTGCCGGAGGAAATTCCTGTCCTAGTATTGAATGCAAGGTCCTGAGGTACTGGAGGAAATGCCTGTCCTATTACTGATTGCAAAGACCTGAGGTACTGGAGAAATTGCCTGTCCTAGTACTGACTGCAAGGTCCTGAGGTACTGTAGGACATGCCTCTCGTAGTACTGATTGCAAGGTCCTTAGGTACTGGAGGAAATGTCTGCCACTGCCACATTGTTAAGGCAAAACTATTTGATAAAACCTATGATTATTTTACTGAGAACAATTGTCCTAATAAGACCATGGGCCTCATTACGACTTTGGAGGTAGCCTTGGTGCTATTAGCGCCATGGCTGCCTCCAAAATCGTGTCCGGTGTGGTGGAGAGGGGACTTACCGGGACATTCTGCCCTAGGCCGACCCGGTAAATCCCCATTCTAAATGCCATTCCCCATTCCCATTTGAGCCCCCATAGGGCTCAATGGGAAGGCGCTAATAACAGGCCCGCTAATTGCGGGCCCGTTATTAGCTCCAAGGTCCCTCAACGGATCCCGTAAAGAACGTGTGGTGAGACCACACGTCCTTTATGGTCCCCTCCAAGGGACCTTGGAATTGGGCGGTAAGGGATTACCGGCACCAGTCTCCTTACTGGTGCCCAGTAGCCCTTACCGCCCAGCTCGGAATGAGGCCCCATGTGTTAAGCTAAATCTCCTGGAGTCATCCTTGGTACAGCTCTGTCCATGGTTGGACATATAAACCCCACCATTAACTCATGCAGTTACCATCTTCATATTTTTAGACAGTTCAGTGCCTTGCTGTCTGAACACCACAGTGTCACTATTGCCATATGCTTGTAAGTGGTGCAGAACACAGCTGCTCGGTTAGTTGCGGACATTTCTCGTCACCAGCACATTTCACCCACCTTGAGAACATTACATTGGCTTCCAGTTGCAGCTAGAATACAGCACAAAGTGCAGACCACCACGCATAGGTGTGCATATGGAAGTGCACCACAGTGCCTTAAGGGTTGATTTATTGTTTATAGACCTGGCATGCAACTGCGCTCTTCCACCAAAGCATTGCTACAGACATCGGCCCTCATTACGACCCTGGCGGAAATCGTGGTGCAAAATGCACCATGGAGCACGGCGGAAAGCTGCCGATACCGCCATGGGGGTTGGCGGATTTACCGCCCCATTCCGACCTTGGCGGGGCGGTAAATCCCCATTCCCCATTTTACCCTTCCCCATTCCCATTTTTGCCCCATAGGGTATAATGGGAGTGGGGAAGGCGTTAATTACGCCACCGTAAAATACGGTGGCGTAATTAACAACAAGGTCCCGTAGCGCCATGGATTTCTCCACCCGGAAAAACCAGGCGGAAAACGCTCCATGGCGCTACGGGAACTCGTAGTAGGGCGGACGGGTCCGCCGCGAATACCGCTGGCGTAAACCCACTCCGCCAGGGTCGTAATGAGGGCCATCACCTTTTAAGCTGGCGCGCCATGGAGGTCGCTCTATTGACGTTATAGCACCTCATCTATGCAATCACTTCTCCCTGAACTCAGGCTCATCTCTGAGTTCCCTACTTTCAGGAAGAGACGAAAGACATTGCTTTTCTAACATTAGTGTTTTTTTCTTGTCTTGATCTTCTGCTGTGCTACTGCCTGGATCTGATCTCATTTACTCTTATGTATTTATTTATTGCCTTCGGCTATTTTGCGCTTTGGGGCCTCTTTGTGATTTTCATCACTGTGATGCTGGAAATGCATTGGAGGGACAGGGCCTCCCTGTCCATGTCCTGTAGTCCTTTTTCATTTGTGTTCTGTATTGTTTTTTGTCCAGGAGTCCATGTGGGACTCCTGGCAGTGCAGCTCTTCCTATTCTTGGTTCGGTGTACAGACCCATGGGATACCCTTATGGCACACATGGGTGGGGGTACAACCCTGTGCCCTAGTGTATGTTTTTTGGGAACCTGTGTGTGTCCCACAGAGCAGGGTATGAGGAGGTGGCAGCTCCATGCCAAATCTGACAGGTGCTCTGAGTATCCTCCATTTTGGGGATACCCAGGCCCTGCCATTGGAATCAGTTGATTCCTGATAGGAAACAAGATGGCCCCTGTGGCCTCTTGCTTTCTATTGCCTGTTACCTTGTTTTCCCAAAGGCCTGGAAAGCCCTGACTCTGTCCCTTCCCTCTGACTGGCTCTTGGGTGGACGTTGCATATATGGTATTGTAGTGAAGTCCAGGCCAGACTGGCTGGAGCCTTCCCAGTGACTGTATGTTGTGGGTTCACCCTGTGGGTGGGACCTGGGTGAATGGAGTGTTTGACCAATATGCACTTCTTGTTGTGGATGTCTGGTTTCTGGTATGAAACACAATGACGGAGGCAGCCCTGCCCGAAACTGGTATGAATGCAGTGTGTAGTGTTGAATGGCTGGGTGCTTGTCCCAATACACATTCCTTGTTGTGAGTGTCTGAGAGGGAGGAGAAAGGCCTGAATGCACTGTGAGCCTGATTGGCTGACTGACTGCTCAATTCCCTTCTGAGTGATTGGTTGCCTGAGTGTGACCCAGCAGAATGAATGGGAGATCAACTAGTATATCTGGGGGCCTCTCACTGCTAGAATTCATTCAGAAGCTGAAGTCGAAACTGATGCTTGATCTCGAAGCCAAGCCCAAAGAAGAAGGTTGACTGCTGTTACCTTCACCACAATCTGAAAGCCGCTGTGACGTTGAGACTGATCCAAGGGAGGACCTGTTTAGGCGCCCTCTTCCCAAACTCCGAGGGACCATCGAGCACTACTAACCTTTGCCGAAGCTCCCTAGAAGTCAGACCCTCGACAGGCTGACGACCGGAGACCGGGACTGATGAGGAGAATGAAGAGAAGCATCAGACATTCCATCCACCATCGTTGACCAGGGTTCACAGGTTTGCTATAACCGCTGGAGGCCCGTCGGACCCGTGTTGCCCAGAAGCGGGGACCGCTTGAGGCCATGCCATCGACGACCGAAGCCGCAACGCTCCCTTGATTAAGACATTTGATTCCCGGATGCGCTTATCCGCACCGCCAACCGCCTTATCCTGCCGGAGAAGGCCAGGCCATCAACGCACCGAGGAGCATCTGCTGTTGGGTTTCCTGCCACCCAAACACTGTAGAGACGCCGGACGACTCAACGCCCTTGCTGGGCCAAAGTTCTTCACAAACTCGTTGCGGTCCTGAACTATTGACATCGAGGTGCCCCGCACGCCTCATCCTTGCAGGACGTCATTGACTCGTCGTCACCGAGCACCGCCAGGACCGAAACTGCTGCCTCGACGCCATCGAACTTTCCATCGAGGATCATCAAAGCCAAGTTCACTTTCTTCGAGGCCCATCGACGATCCGTGGCTCCTGCTTTAAAGGGAGTCACTCAAGAAGGATCCATCAACGCCTCCTCGAGGAACTCTGCTATTCCAGGTACATTGGGGTGGTAGAAACACTTTAGAAGGAAATAAGACTCATTGAACAGTATATGGACTGGGCTTGTGATATATCTTTATCTTACAGGGTGCCCAGTTGGGGGGATCTCCACACACAACTGTGTCTAGTGGTAGGGGCCAGAATTCTGCCAATTGTTCTAACCAACTGCTTTCCTCCTGTGTCTATTGTTGGTTACCTTTATTAATTGATTTGTGTGACATTTGACCAGAGTACAGTTGATACACTTTAATGAAATCTGATAATAATTGTGGTACCACTTAGAACTGTATATATTTGCCATTGTAGTTTAACTGAGCACAAAGTAAGTTATTGTGATAAGTGTACATAACCTTGAACATTAATTATATAAAGACTGCTTTCAGTAATACAGTGTGTGGACATTCCTTTGTGGGGTCTTGGGTCTACACTGTACTTAAGAACCAGTCCGCATCACCTCCTGAGAAGATAGGCCTTGATTGCTCATCCATTGCTACCAACAATAGAGAATCTTGGCTGGGGTCATCTGTCCCTCTCCTCTACCATATAGAGAGCAGGAGTACAGACACACCCCCTCCAGTCTTTACAATCACATCATAAATAAATAATTTTTGAAAAGTACTAATCTGAGGCTAATCAGTACTCTCAGGCCCACACTTCCTATTATGCTAGCCGCTGCAATTAGATCAAGGCAACCCCAGCCAGTTGCAAGCAGAGACGTCTTTATGGGAGTGCAAAAGCGGAATGTGCCCTGGGCCCCCACCCTGGATGGGCCCCACATGGCTGCCTGATTGAAATCAGTCGGTGCCCATTTGTTTTACAAAACCAACATACCACATACCTTGCTTGATGGTGAGCTGCCGAGGTGCCAAGCCTGCAGCCAGGCTGTTGCTGGGCAGTACATTCTGCTTGGATCAATTGATCCCATAATGATTTGTATGTTCACTGTGCAGTCATGATAGCACAGATCCTGTAGTATCGTCACCCTCCTGTGGGTTATATATAGATCATGTGCCATGCCGAATGTTGAAATGCATACTGATAAATATGAGTGCCATGATTGCCATGGAATTAAAGTGTGAGATATCCATCAGTGGCATCTCCCCTTGCCCTTGGTCTGACCTCTTCATCATTAACTTCAACATACCTCTAGCACAGGATGACCACAATACTGGTATCCTATTACCACCGACCTGGGCCCGAAGCTCCCGCAAAATCACCAAAAATGGCATCTCACCTCTTGTCTCCGATCTCCATCCTGAACAACTGGCACACTGGGCTAATAACCCAGATGCACTGGCAGATCTCTGCATTAAAACCATGGAAACAGCTGCAGATATGGTTGCCCACTGTTAGGGAGAATTCTCATAAATGTGATAATTCCCTCAACCTTAGAGCCCTCCAGCTGTCTTTGGGGCTTTGAACTTTTTAATTCTGTTTGTTTTCTGAGTTTAATTCTTTAGTTATGAAGTTTTAGACAACTCCATAGGCATAATCTTTTTATTTGTGTCACACAGCACCTTCAGTGCAGTGACACAGGGATGTCTTTTTAGACCTCCAAAAGGTTTAAATACCTTCTCTGGGATGAACTACTGTTTCCCAGAGAATGTAAGGTTAAATTGACTTTACTAGTCTTTTTAAATTCCTAGACCCAGCACACACTATCTTCCTATAGAGTGCTGGAGGGTTACCCAGTATCCCCTGTGTCTGGAAACTCATGTAGCAGTGAAATGCTACCCTTTCCTATCGAAATGGCTGGTGTCAGTGGTTTTACAACAAACTACCATATTTCCCGGCCGCGAACACTGGTAGCTAAAAATTGCGGGAGCCATGTTTTTCAAGATGGTGCCTTAAGCCCCTTTGTTTAAACAGGTCCTGGTCTCCTTTTTTCTTTTTGGAAACATCCTTCTAGTGTTTGTCTCTGCGCGCCAAACCAGGATTAGTCCCTTTGTTCGTACACCTTTGGCAGGATTCAGGACTGAAGACCACCTCTGGTGCCTGAGTGTCTAGGGTGGGCAGGACGTGAGGGAGGTTCCTGAAACTCCCTGTGCTTAGTCTCCTAGGAGGCCCAAATGCACTCTGGCATGATTGGCTGGTTGACTGTACGGCAAGGACAGCCACCCTGCTGGGTGAGTGGCAGCTAGGCTGGAATGAATGGGAGGA
Organism: Ambystoma mexicanum; assembly: GCF_040938575.1. NCBI lineage: Eukaryota > Metazoa > Chordata > Amphibia > Caudata > Ambystomatidae > Ambystoma > Ambystoma mexicanum. Next base: position 1,465,370,984 of record NC_090924.1, on the reverse strand, counting down.
AACTGTTTAAAAGGCAAGTCTCTTGGACTGGAAAGCAGAGTCGACCACTGGAACGAAAGAACCGAAGACGAGCTGGAAGAGGACAGCTTCTGCAACTCCTGGACCATTGGTTTGCTCGGTGAAGCCCTGCTGCAGGTCTGAATTGCTAAGTTCATTTCGACAGAGAAGCCCCTTCAAGGACAACTTCTTCCTTTGAGTTGGTGGGACCAATCAACTCGTAAGCCACCTGGATACCATTCTCAGAGCTGGTTAGGTTTAACCAGGGGACAGGACACCAGCTTGTGTGCTGGAAGGCAGCTACTTAAACCGAAGATCTTCCATTTGCCAGCTTGTTTGACCAGTCCCTGCACAGTGCAGGAGTCCCCCGACGCCCTTCCTCTTGTCCCCACGACTGAGGCTCAGGAACAGTGAGATCTGCAGGAACTGCCATGATCCAACGTCTTCATCTACATCTTTTTCTTCACATTAAGGTACTGTGCCAACCAGATTGAGAGAACTTACCTCTCGCGGTGAAAGTTTGTGGAACTTTCCCAACTTGCAAATGTTCTTTCTATCCAAGACAGTAGTCCATTGACTTTGGCCTAGGCCTATTGAACTGAATCTAGTCCTCTAGTGAACTAAAACTATTTGCACTGCCTAAGAAAGTAGATTGTGATCTATTCTATTAACATGTGCCTTTTTACTCCCATTAAAAGTAACTGAAATGCCATTTTGCTCCTATTTCAGGGGAGCCTAATTTACTCAGAAACGTATTGGTTTGGTGTTAAAGTGTGTTTGTGTATAATATTAAGTGGCCTCCTTCTAGTGAATGTTTTCTAAATGACTTGTTAATAAATTAATAAGTGTTTTACCAAGAAACATTGGCCCTCATTCCAACCCAGGCGTTAAGGGTTTAACGGCGCCGTCGGCGCCGTTAACCCTTAACGCCTGATTTCCACCTTAACGCCTGCTTTTAGCAGGCGTTAAGTACCAAGGCGCTAAGCGTCCTTGGCGCTAATTACGGCACCGTAATTTACGGTGCCGTAATTAGCGCCTTCCCCACTCCCATTATGCACTATGGGGCAAAAATGGGAATGGGGAAGGGTAAATGGGGATTGGGGATTTACCGCCCCACTAACCTTGGAATGGGGCGGTAAATCCGCCATCCACCATGGTGTAAACAGAGTTTACACCATGGTGGTAAAGTAGGGAACTTACCACCTGGGTTGGAATGAGGGCCATTGAGTGTAAGTGTCTATTTGAACCACTGTGATTGAAAGACCTCTGTGTAACATCCTTTTACTGCTCACATTCCCTCTTGAGATAAGCCTGGCTGCTCAGCTCGCTACCAAAAACTGTGTAGTACAGACTTATAGCAAAGGTTGGTTTTGCTTACATCTGTAGTCCTAAGTGGGTGTGGTGTTCCCAGACGATACTGCATGCAATTCTGCCTAACACCCACTGGTACCTCGCAAAGCTGAATCCATCTCCAATATCAATTCTTGCTTCACTGAGAACCTCCAGAACCTAAGAGCAAATAAGCGCCAATCTGAAGCAATCTGGATAAAACATCCAACCGAAGCCCATAAAGAGATGACAAATCTGCGGCTAGAACCTACAAACTACAAATATGGGTTGTTAAAAGTGGCAACCACTTGCCAATGAGCAGCATACAGTGTTAGTAGGGAGAGGTGATTAGGTTGTAAAATTCGAGACACTGGAACCAAAGTGTTGAGGCACATATCCCAAATTTTCCAGCCGAAGATACAGTGATCCTGGACAAATCATTTTATGCCACTGTATTGTACTGTGCTGTACGGGTGGCATTGATTACCCTACTGATTGATATTTATTTTCATGTAGGCCATTTGAGTGGAAGCGATCTAGACAGAAGAGAGACAACCAAATGTCACAGACCTCTGGCAAACAGTTTCTAGTCTGCTCATTTGGAAATAAACAGTCTGCTTTATTATGCAATTTGAAAGGTACTTCTGCACATACTAAATAACAGTCTTCAATTCTGTCTTTCGGGTGTGTTTAAAGGTTTAAAATACAATTGGAAATCCCAGATGAAACTGTTGAAGCTCACATCAATTCCTATTGTGGTGCTAGTATTCCCGCCTTGGTGTAAGAGAAAATGAAGCTAGAATCATTTCCTTTTGCATAAAATACTTCTAATGTTGTTTTTAAATGTTGTCATATTTGGCTAGTATGTGAATTGTGTACTTTCCAAGTCAGTTCTTAAAACAAAAGGCATTATTTTAGTTCATGAAAGTGATACACTCACAAATAGTTGCACCTTGCTCTATGATAAGAACTGGGAAATAATGTGGTCAAGTGCAGGAATTGCAGACTGGGCTCAAATCTCAGCTTCACCTGCTAACCAACATGTGTAATCCTGGGCAACTCATTTAGTCTTGTTTTGCCGAACCTGTCCACATTTCCAGTCTGTAAACTTCTGAACGTTCTTAGGGCCCAATCCTGTTCAGGGTGCAGTGAGCATGGTACACACCATGCTTCATTGCACCTTTTCTTGATGCCCATGTACCATCCTCATTCTCAAGTGGCCCTGGGCGCTGGTGCAGAGGACGATGCTGCTGTGTCACAAACTGCCTGCATCTCCTCTGTGTTTTTATAATTAATGGCCGGATTGCAAGATTTCGGCAGCAGTTTCATATATTTGCACATTTACAATTTAACAGAAGCGCTCCCCAAAACACACCTTTTTGCATTCCATTTATTTCTAAGCTTTCTGCAGCACTGCAAAACGATCCTCACAAAGTCCTCACTCCAACACCACCCGAGGCAATAATCAGGTCATTATAGGAACGTTGCAGAGTTATTTTCTATTATGTGCAATATATTGACTTAAAACCAACACAATTGAGAAGCACTTTGTCGTGTTTTCTCAGTGCAAAGAGACACATGTCTAGTTAGATGTGTATGGTAGGTTGTCACACTCCTCCACAATAGTGAAAGTGCAAGATAGCGCAATAAACATACCACCGCTAAAGGAGGTAGTGCATGTGTCCATCGTTTTTACACTGTCACTAATGTGGAGCCGCAACACCAGAGTACACAATCAAACGACCTGTTTGCAGGACTGGTGGTTGCCAGCCAATACTGGCAACAGGCGCACAGGTTCCTGAGCTGGTACATTGTGTGCGCCCTTTGTGAAATCAGAGACCATCAGAATAGGTGTTAATTACCGAACATGTCTGTAAAATATAACCCGACATTTTCAGCAATTTACACCTAGCCGAGAAACAGGCCATCTTTGTCTAAGAGTCATTTAGTTCTAAGTGCGTGCTCTTCTAAAAAAGTCTCACTCATGGTTTTAATGGCTACAATGTTGAATTGTATATAATAATCGTGACCATTGATATCTTGCCCACGACAAAGCCATTTGTTTCTTTGCTCACTAATAGCAAAACCACTTCAAAACCATAGCTTATGACTTAAATCCTAAATCTATGCAATCTTTCTACATGGTTGAGCACTTTCACTTTTAATGAGACTGCTAATCTGAGTCTTCTCGCTATGTTGGGGTATGTGTGTCTTTTTCATACGGCTACTTATCTGTGCCCTGCATTTTAACTACACCTTTCTCGTGGCTGATGTTGCTAAAAGGTTTCCTGTACTTATGCTTGAACACAACTTCCCTCATCCTGGACTGAAAATGTTGCCCTTCAAATGCTGCTTGTTTATTATTCCAATTCCAGATAGACTGAAGAGGGTAAGGAGGAGTGGTAGGAAGAATCCATGCTTATTTTCATTGCCGCAAGACAAAATGTCAAGCTGTGGGTTGTGATCCCAATGTTTGGGCGGCGGCCAGGGATTTTGTATCCCGTAATTTCTTTGGTTCAGAGGGGGCCCCAAAGGAGTCTGTGCCTCGGGCCCCACGATTCCTTAAAATGGCCCTGGCTGAAAGGGAGTGTCTATAAAAGGCGAACACTGCAATGAAAGCTGGTTTGTGAAGTACTGGAATTAATGTCTGCCATAGTACTGACTGCTGGGTTGTGAAGTACTGGAATGAATGTCTGCCATAGTACTGACTGCTGATTTGTGAGGTAATGGAAGACAAGCTTATTCTATACTGGCTACAGGGTTCTAAGCTACTGAAGTAAATGTTTATACTAGTACACACTGCATGGCCCTAAGGTACTGGAGGAAATGTGTATACTAGTAAACACTGCATGGTCCTGAGGTACTGGAGGTCATGTGTATACTAGTACACACTGCATGGTCGTGAGGTACTGGAGCACTTGTGCATAGTAGTACACACTGCATGGTCCTGAGGTACTGAAGGACATGTTTATACTAGTACACACTGCATGGCCCTAAGGTACTGGAGGAAATGTGTATACTAGTAAACACTGCATGGTCCTGAGGTACTGAAGTAAATGTTTATACTAGTACACACTGCATGGCCCTAAGGTACTGGAGGAAATGTGTATACTAGTAAACACTGCATGGTCCTGAGGTACTGAAGGACATGTGTATACTAGTACACACTGCATGGCCCTAAGGTACTGGAGGAAATGTGTATAGTAGTACACACTGCATGGTCCTGAGGTACTGGAGGTCATGTGTATACTAGTACACACTTCATGGCCCCGAGGTACTGGAGGAAATGTGTATGCAAGTACACACTGCATGGTCCTAAGGTACTGGAGCACTTGTGCAGAGTAGTACACACTGCATGGTCCTGAGGTACTGAAGGACATGTTTATACTAGTACACACTGCATGGTCCTGAGGTACTGGAGGAAATGTGTATACTACTACACACTGCATGTCCTGAGGTACTGGAGTCTGTGCACAAGCTGTGAAAAGTAAACTCAGAGAAAGCTACTAATTGTGGTTACCTCAGTAACCAACAAATGGATATCCTAACTTGAAACTACCCGGGCTGTCCAAGAGAAACACAGAGCAATGCAGAATCACATCAAACACAACTTGTTGAAAAAATATATTACAATTTTATTATTACACAAAAGTGAATACATATAACAAATACACAAACTCCTATGTTTTTGGCAAATATATAATAGAAGGATTTACAACAGATGCATAGAACAAATGCTTGAATATGCCTGAAACAAGAGCATAAAGACAACCAAGTGCAGAAATACTATAAATGCAATAATACAGGCCTGCCTACGTAAACATTTCACATTATTCTGGTGCAGAAGTCATGGTCTCAAACAATAATGAAAACAAAAGAATGAGTTTCAACTAAATGAGACCACTGTTACGTTTCGGCGGGCCACCTGTAGGGCCTCTTTAGAGAACCGCCTTCCTCGGGGCCGAGTAACTGATGTTATTCCCTACGTGGAAGCAGACAAAGCAATCCATCACATAATGAATATGTACATAAAATAATAAATAAAACACGGAGATAACACTGTGACTTGCTGTATGTTTCTCAAACACATGACCTGGGTTTATCAAGTATTAAGGCCCTAACCACTCAGGCCAAGCAATTGTTAATTTAATCAGACTACTAATTGGAATCTACCTAAGAGGGGAACCTTACCCAAAATGAATGTGGGTGGAATTCATCAAAGGCAGAAATTCTAGATGCAAAGCCCAACTTCAGGGTGGAGCGTGATGCAGCATGGACTGAGGAGAGTCATCACTAAAAGTCAAATAATGTAAGAAAATAGCTCATCATAGGAAGCATTAGAGGCAGAAAAATGTGAAAGAAAAAGGTATACCTGAATATGAAGGTATAATTGATTCTCACAAGGCCAGTATCAAAATTCCAACTTCGGAACGAAGGGAGAAGGACTGCCACAAGTTGTTGGCAAATGGATGTCCAATTAAGGGACGCTGATCCAGTAATAAATAACTGATCTACGCAAAAAAGGAAAACAAAGAGAGGAAGTAGAACATGTTTAATACCAAGTTGAAAAATCTTAGATAACTGGGCTCATCAAAGCCATAGCAAATTAAAGAGCATCTACATTAAAAAGCTCATCAAAATCATGCATAATATTCAAGAATACATAGAGTGCATGAGTTTGTAAAAGGAAGAAAGTTAATTACTGAGCCCGTTAGAGTGCTGAAGAATGAAATGGTTTCGTAGGGAGAGAACAGTGCGAGCACGAAAGCTTACCGTCCACTCGCACGGACAAAAGAATGTAGCCGGAACCGATGCTGTCAGTAAAAGTGCCTGCGTGCGTCTGGCAGAGAGGGCTATGTTGCGAGCATACCTTATGTTGGAGCTTGCAGCGTGATGACGCCTCGAAGGAGAGGTAACGCGTAGCGTATGGGAAGCCTCGCTGTGACGTGGTAGTGTCAGACTGACACACCTCTGTCACGATTGGCTTGCAGAGCGCAGCCAATCCCGAGTGGTTTTGTGCAACACACCCTGCAGGACAGTCAATGCCCTGGAAAACGGGACCTAACGGTAGCGCAGTGGGTGTCTGCATGGAGCCTCAAAGTGTGCGAAGCACCTAAAGCGGCCGGGCACAACGAAGAACATGATGCAAAAAAAATGCGCGTCAAAAGATACGATCTGCCTAATGTGTTGACATGCTTTACTGAAATATAAATAGGCACCTGCCGGTGAAACAAACTGCTAGTCCTGAAATAAATGAGGAAAGGCTGCGAACAATGTTAAAACTGGAGTTGTTCAGAAAATTCTGTGTTAAAACCGGAAAGAATACAGATAATATTTGGACACATTAGAACGCACTTATCAGGTTAAGTTGTCGGATACTAAGATGTCAACGAGGTATGTATCACCATTATAAGGGTGGGATAAATTCCTCATTTAGGCCATACATATGAGTACCTAATCGAAAAATCCACCTTGCCTCCCTGTCCAACAGACTTTTTGTATGTTGGTAGAATTTTTGACTGTTTCCAGTACCCACCACAATACATTATTGGGTGAGTGATTGGCAGTCATGTAGTGATTGACCAGGGGTGCTGTGACCATTTTACATCGTATCCGTGATCGGTGTTCCGCAATCCTAATGTGAACTGCTCTGCTAGTTTGACCAACATACCTTAGTCCACATGGGCATTCAATGCAGTAAATCACGTTTTTGGTTTTGCAATTGGTCAGGTTAGGCAAAGTCCATAACCGGTCATTTATTTTGAAATCTTTCATTTTTCTTGTAAAGGGACAGACACTGCATGAGCCACATGGGTAGTGGCCCTTGACCGAACGTAGATCCCATAAGTGAGTTTTTGGGGGATTCTTACTAAAACTGGAGTGTATCAGTTTATCTTGAATGTTGGGAGCCCTTTTAAAAGCAAATCGAGGTAAAGGTTCCTCTGGAAGGTCCAGTCTAATAATGTCCCAATATTTTAGGATAAGTTTCTTAATTCGAAAAGCTAAAGTACCGTGTGTAAGAACACAAGTCATGTTGTTACTCTCGGTTTGTTGTGTTTTGGTGGTGAGTAAGAGCGCACGATCCGTGCATCGTGCCCGTTTCCTAGATCGCTTAATGAGGGTTTTGGGATAGCCTCTCTCTCGGAGTCTAGTGTCCAATTCGTCCGCTTGTTCGTTAAAATCATGGATGTCAGAACAGTTCCTTCTTACGCGGAGATACAGCCCGTACAGGAGGTTGTCCTTGAGGTGCCGAGGGTGATCACTTGTATAGTGTAATAAAGTATTTCTGGCACTAGATTTTCTGTGTAGGCTGCATTTAAGCTGGCCATCTTGATGCCCGATGGTTAGGTCGAGGAAAATGACTTGGTTGTTGGAATGTTCAAGTGTAAATTGAATATTCACATCAATCTGGTTAAGCCAGGAGAAGAACTGTAAGAGTTCATTTTCTGGTCCTTCCCAAATAAAAATGATGTCGTCTATGTAGCGTTTCCAATGTAAAATTGATTTTTGGAAGGGATTGGATTCACAAAGAATGTGTTCAGTTTCAAATTTCGCCATGAAGAGAATAGCCAAACTGGTTGCGAAAGCCGCACCCATCGCAGTGCCTTTTATCTGTAGGAAAAAAATTCCATTAAACTCAAAATAGTTTTTACATAGTGCTATTTCCATCAATTCTAAAATAAAATTGATTGGCACTCTCTGTTGGGTATTGGATTCTGTCAGAAGTTCCAACATGCATTCTAATGCTTGTGCCTGGGGAATGCTGGTGTATAAAGAGGTTATATCCATTGTGACTAAAATGTGTTTGCTGGGATCGAATTCAAGGTGTTCAAAAATTTGAATGGTATTCATGGTATCACGTAAATAGGTACTTGTTTCGGTGCTCAATGGTTTGAGAAACGTATCAAAACATTTGCATAATGGTTCAAGTATGGTCCCACAGCCTGAGACTTTGGGGCGTCCGGGTGGGTTTGTTGTGTTTTTATGTATCTTTGGAAGTGCATAAGGGGTTGGGGTGCGACCCTGACTAGTTGTTAAGTAATCGTATTCATTTTCCGTGATCCAATTACGGTCAAAAGCATATTTTGCTGCTTGATCAATTTCCACTTTGATGTCCTTTGAGGGATCCTTTTTCAATTTTTTTTAGCTTGTTGGATCGTTCAGTAAATTATTAACCATTTCCAAATATTGGGTATTAGTCATGACAACTATCCCACCACCCTTATCTGCCGGCTTAATCACAATGGCATCATTAGATGCCAGTTCGGTAAGGGCTTTGTTTTCTTCTAAACTCAAATTGTGTTTAATATGAAATCTAGTATTGGAAGTTTTGAGGTTGGAGGACTTGTATATAATAGTACACACTGCATGGTCCTGAGGTACTGAAGAACATGTGTATACTAGTACACACTGCATGGCGCTGAGGTACTGGAGGAAATGTGTATGCGAGTACACAATGCATGGTTCTGAGGTACTGGAGGAAATGTTTATACTGGTACACACTGCTTGGTCCTAAGGTACTGGAGGATGTGTGTATACTAGTACACACTGAATGGTCCTGAGGTACTGGAGGACATGTGAATACTAGTACACACTGCATGGTCCTGAGGTACTGAAGGACATGTGTATACTAGTACACACTGCATGGTCCTGAGGTACTGGAGGAAATGTGTATACTAGTACACACTGCATGTCCTGAGGTACTGGAGGACTTGTATATAATAGTACACACTGCATGGTCCTGAGGTACTGAAGGACATGTGTATACTAGTACACACTGCATGGCCCCGAGGTACTGGAGGAAATGTGTATGCAAGTACACACTGCATGGTCCTGAGTTACTGGAGGAAATGTGTACACTGGTACACACTACTTGGTCCTAAGGTACTGGAGGACGTGTGTATACTAGTGCACACTGCATGGTCCTGAGGTACTGGAGGACGTGTGTATGCTAGTACACACTGCATGGTCCTGAGGTACTGAAGGACATGTGTACACTAGTCCACACTGCATGGTCCTGAGGTACTGGAGGACGTGTGTATGTATACTACTACACACTCCATGGTCCTGAGGTACTGAAGGACATGTGTATACTAGTACACACTGCATGGTCTTGAGGTACTGGAGGACGTGTATATACTAGTACACACTGCATGGTCCTAAGGTACTGGAGGATGTGTGTTTACTAGTACACACTGAATGGTCCTGAGGTACTGGAGGACATGTGCATACTAGTATACACTGCATGGTCCTGAGGTACTGGAGGACGTGTGTATACTAGTACACACTGCATGGTCCTGAGGTACTGGAGGACGTGTGTATACTAGTACACACTGTATTGTCCTGAGGTACTGGAGGACGTTTGTATGCTAGTACACACTGCATGGTCCTGAGGTACTGTAGGACGTGTGTATACTAGTACACACTGCATAGTCCTGAGTTACTGGAGGAAATGTGTATACTAGTACACACTGCATGGTCCTAAGGTACTGAAGGAAACTGGGTATACTAGTACACACTGCATGGTCCTGAGGTACTGGAGGATGTATGTATACTAGTACACACTGCATGTTCCTGACGTACTAGAGGATGTTGGTATACTAGTACACACTGAATGGTCCTGAGGTACTGGAGGAAATGTGTATACTAGTAAACACTGCACAGTCCTGAGATACTGGAGGAAATGTGTATACTAGTACACATTAAATGGTCCTTAGGTACTGGAGAAAATGTGTATACTAGTAAACATTGCATGGTCCTGGGGTACTGGAGGAAATGTGTATACTAGTACACACTGCATGGTCCTGAGGTACTGGAGAAAATGTATATACTAGTACACACTGCATGGTCGTTAGATAATGGAGCACTTGTGTATCCTAGTACACACTGCATGGTCCTGTGGTACTGGAGGATATGTGTATACTAATACTAATAAACACTGCATGTTCCTGAGGTACTAGAGGATGTGGGTATACTAGTACACACTGCATAGTCCTGAGGTACTGGACGAAATGTGTATACTAGTAAACATTGCATGGTCCTGGGGTACTGGAGGAAATGTGTATACTAGTACACACTGCATGGTCCTGAGGTACTGGAGAAAATGTATATACTAGTACACACTGCATGGTCATTAGATAATGGAGCACTTGTGTATCCTAGTACACACTGCATGGTCCTGTGGTACTGGAGGATATGTGTATACTAATACTAATAAACACTGCATGTTCCTGAGGTACTAGAGGATGTGGGTATACTAGTACACACTGCATGGTCCTGAGGCACTGGAGGAAATGTGTATACTAGTAAACACTGCACGGTCCTGAGATACTGGAGGAAATGTGTATACTAGTAGACATTGCATGGTCCTGAGGTACTGGAGGAAATGTGTATACTAGTACACACTGCATGGTCCTGAGGTACTGAGGTACTGGAGGTCATGTGTATACTAGTACACACTGCATGGTCGTGATGTACTGGAGGACATGTGTATACTAGTACACACTGCACGCCCCTTGAGGTACTGGAGGAAATGTGTATACCAGTAAACACTGCATGGTCCTGAGATACTGGAGGAAATGTGTATACTAGTACTGTCTGTCCTTGAGTTGGCTGCATGGTTATTAGGAACTGAAAAACCCCATCCCTAGTACTCCTTCCATTTACTGGATGGGGGCCTGTCAGTGTACAGACCGCAGGGCACTGATACAGTAAGTACATTACTTATAGGGCCCCGGATCCCGAAGGCAATGTTTCTTCTAATACTGATGGCAGGACTGAAACATACACAAGTAATGGATGTTCTAATAATGATTGCGGCCCCTTGAGTACTAGAATCACATTTATTGTGATAGTGACGGAAGCTTCCAGGGGCTCTAGAGTAATGTATTTACCAAGATTGACAGGAGGTCCCTATGGTACTTGAGTAACATCTGTTCCAATACTGACTCCATGACTCTGCGGTTTGTTGTTTTTTTATTTATTTATAATGTGCACCAGACCCGAGGGTATCAGGGCGCAGAGGATACACAAAGACTTTCAACTTAGGTTACAAATGGCAAAAAGCATACAAGTTGTGAAAATACACAATAAAGTGGGTGCATATTGGGTACATAAATGCATATGTGACAAGAAGACATTATAGAAGCAGGAACATAAAACGATATATACATACATATCATGACAATACACCATATAGTAGGTACCTAGTAGGTATATAGATACATGTAATACAGAGAAAGCTCTGTGCAAGCAGGAACATAATTTAAGGCAGTCTGAGATCTATTTACAAAGCGAGAAGGGTAGGAGGCAGGTGACTTACTGGTCCTTATCTTTAAGCCAGATTTTGAGATGCTGTCTAAATTTAATGAATGTTTGGTCAGTTAGCAAGGAGGGAGGCAAGGATTTCCAAAGCTGTTCTGCCTTCACTGGGAAACTACTGCCCTGACTTTGCATAATTTGAATCTTCACACGGCTAGGCAGTTAGTGTTAACTGTTCTAGTGGGCCTGCTTGAGTATTTTCTAGTAGTTCTCTTAGTAAGGTAGCATGGCGCCTCATTGTTTAGGCATTTGTAGGTGAGTGAAGCTGTTTCAATTGGATTTTATCGCTGGTAGATAACCAGTTGTGTTGTCTCCTGATCTCAGAGATGTGCTCTTTCCTTGTTATACTAAGAGCAGCGCTAAGGACATTGTCCTGGAGTGTCTGTATTCGCTTGACAATATATTTATTGGCACCAATACATAAGGCATTACAGTAGTCCAGTTTCGACAACATGAGACTCTGGCCAGGATGATGCGGCTGTTCGTGGATAGGAACGGTTTACCCGCTCTGTTTAATTTGCATGTATATGCAGTGGAAGATGCCAAAGTGTCTACTTGTTTGGTAAATGTGAGGGTGGAATTGAGGTAAAAACCTGGGGTTTTTACCTCTGTGGCAACTTTGATGAGGTTACCGTCAATGATGAAGGAGGTGTATTCAGGCCAAGTCTTTTGAGGTTGAGTGTGGTACCCAAGATAATGAGCTCAGTTTTGTCATCATTCAGGCAGAGACCGTGAGTAGCCACCCATGCCTGAATGATGATGTTAACTCTGTTTACCAAGGCCAAATCCTCAACATAATCCCCAGTAAGTGGTAGGAGAATCTGAGTATTATTTGCATAGTTGGTGCAGGTGATACCAAGATGGGCCAGATCATCAAAAAGGGGCTTGGTAAATATATTGTTCAGAGTGGGTGAGACACACGATTGTTGGGGCCCTCCGCAGGTGATAGGGTTGGGGTCTGCAGCTGTTGAGGGGGAGAAGACTCTCTTAGTGCTGTTGCTGAGGAAGGATTGTATCCAGACCATGACCTCCTTGGAGAAATGGGCTGCTGAGTCCAAGTGGCTGCATAAGATCTTGTGGTCCACCTGGTTTAATGCAGCCAAGAGGTCGAGAAGGAGAAGCAATGCTGATTTTCCTTTGTCCCTGAGCTCATCAATTGGGGCCTTGAGATCAATTAAGGCTGTTTCCGTGCCATGTTGTGGCTGAAAACCTGATTGGCGGGCTCCTATGAGTTGGTTAAGCTCCAGGTATTTCTGTATTTGGAGAAATGCCACCTTGTCTAAAATTTTAATAAGGAATGGTACTGTAGTGATAGGCCTGTAATTGGTCGGTATGCTGGGTGTAATGTCTTTTTTTTAAGTAGAGGGAGTACCCAACACTTTTTAAATTTGCTTGGGATGGTGCCTGAGGCAAAAGAGGCATTGATAAGCTTCTAAATGGAAGGCGCTATGCTCTTGCAGCATCATTAATTAGTTGTGCTCGGCACTGGTCGCCCTGGCAGTTCGATGGATTGAGGTGGAGTATAACTTTTTCAACCTCGAGAATAGAGATTTTGGAGAAACTGAAGCAGAGTGGGGGTTTGTGGGAGGGCAAGAGTTATTATTGGCTGAGGTCTTAGAGGTTAAGGAAACTTTATTTTGTGCTATTTTATCCTGAAGGGTGGAGACTTTGTTGACTAGTGCGTGCTGAATGTTAGAGCACCAGGTTTTATCTTGTACTGGGATTGGTGTCTCTAATTCTTTTAGAATTACAAATAATTCCTTGATGTTTGAGTTGGCTTGCAAGATTCTGTTGTTATATGTTTCTTGTTTCGCCAAAAGTATATCTTTTTTTGTATTGAGATGATATGTTGATTAGGTTAGTTTTATTTTAAGCAGAGGGTAGTAACCTCCAAGAAGTTTCGCATTTTCTCTTATCACATCTCAGTTTTTTCAAATGTGGGGTAAAGCAGGAATTTAAGTGGCTTTTAGGTTTGCTATGTGTCAATGTTAGGGAAGCAATGGTGTCAAGAGTTGTAGTCATGATTTTGTTGTATTCATTAACTCACGAATTAGGCTCCATATTGTCTGGTAGTGAGTTGAGAGTAGGTAGGATGCGGGTATGAGTTTGTCCACCGTCATATTGTTTATGTTCTTAGTTAGTGTAGGTGGGTGGGTAGACTCGGCTTAGCAGTAGGTCTTTTAGTTGCCAAATGACAGGAGGTGGTGGTCAGTCCAGACTTGAGGGTTAATGGAGGTAATCAAGGCATTGCTGTTGTGATCCGCCACCCAATCGAGTATTCTCCCTTTGTTGTGTGTAGGTAAGTTCACTCTTTTGGTGAAGCCAAGTTCTGTCAGGATATTGACCGCGATGGTTGCTTGTTGGTCTTCAAGGTCGTTAAATCCTAGATTAAGATCCCCTAGCAGAATGACTGGCGAGGTACTTTTTAGATTGTGGAGATGTACTAGGTACTAGAAAAATGCTTTTTTTAATGCTGACAATTTATGACCTGAGTTAATTACTAATGTCTGTTCTAGTACAAATTGTGGGATCCACGGGTACTTGAGTAATGCTTGATCTTATACTGAATGTTGTACCCAGAGATATTAGAGTAATGCTTATTCTAATACTTATGACGGTAGGACTCACGGGTACTCGAGTAATGCCTGATCTAAAAGTAATTGTACGTAGAGATATTAGCGTAATGCCTGCTCTAATGCTGACTGTAGGACCCAGTGGTACTAGTGTCATACCTGCTCTAACACTGAATGTTTTACCCAGAGATATTAGAGTAATACCTACGCTAATACTGATGACTGTAGGACCCAGCAGTACTCGAGTAATGCCTGCTCTAATACTGCATGTTGTACCCAGAGATATTAGAGTAATGCCTTCTCTAATGCTAATGACCGTAAGACCCAGGGGTACTCGAGTAATGCCTGCTCTAATACTGAATGCTTTACCCAGAGATATTAGAGTAATACCTATTCTAATTCTGTATGTAGGCTAAGGTGTACTCAATCTATGACTCTTTTAATAATGTGTGTATGAACCAGGGGTACTCGAGTAATGCCTGCTCTAATACTGAATGTTGTACCCAGAGATATTAGAGTAATACCTACTCTAATAATGTATGTAGGCTAAGGTGTACTCAATCAATGACTCTTCTAATGATGTGTGTATGAACCAGGGGTACTCGAGTAATGCCTGCTCTAATACTGAATGTTGTACCCAGAGATATTAGAGTAATACCTACTCTACTTCTATATGTAGGCCCAGGAATGACTCTTCTAATAATGATTGTAGGACTCAGGGGTACTCGAGCAATGCCTGATCTAATTCTGCATGTTGTACCCAGAGATATTAGAGTAATGCCTACTCTAATGCTAATGACCGTAAAGACCCAGGGGTACTCGAGTAATGCCTGCTCTAATACTGAATGCGGTACCCAGAGATATTAGAGTAATACCTATTCTAATTCTGTATGTAGGCTAAGGTGTACTCAATCAATGACTCTTCTAATAATGTGTGTATGAACCAGGGGTACTCAAGTAATGCCTGCTCTAATACTGAATGCTGTACCCAGAGATATTAGAGTAATACCTACTCTAATACTGTATGTAGGCTAAGGTGTACTCAATCAATGACTCTTCTAATGATGTGTGTATGAACCAGGGGTACTCGAGTAATGCTTGCTCTAATACTGAATGTTGTACCCAGAGATATTAGAGTAATACCTGCTGTAATTCTGTATGTAGGCCAAGGAATGACTCTTCTAATAATGATTGTAGGACTCAGGGGTACTCGAGTAATGCCTGCTCTAATACTGAATGCTGTACCCAGAGATTTTAGAGTAATACCTACTCTAATTCTGTATGTAGGCCCAGGAATGACTCTTCTAATAATGTGTGTATGAACCAGGGGTACCCGAATAATGCCTGCTCTAATACTGAATGCTGTACCCAGAGATATTAGAGTAATACCTACTCTAATTCTGTATGTAGGCCCAGGAATGACTCTTCTAATAATGATTGTAGGACTCAGGGGTACTCGAGTAATGCCTGATCTAATTCTGCATTTTGTACCCAGAGATATTAGAGTCATCTGGAATGGACTTCTTAAATTTGGAAGATGCAGTTATCGCAGCATTGAGAGACTTGTCCACTGTTGACGCTGAGGAAGAGCAGAGCTCACACTAAACTCTGAGTGAAAATGCTATGACGGAGGAAGAGAGCATGGAATTGGCCTCTGTTTGCAAACAGGAGCCATTTCAGTGAGCCGAGGGTAAAAGAAATGGGGTTGCTCCTAGCTATGGCTTTCTGTGGAGTCTGAGGTCTTGTGAACTGGACTAAATGTTATAGGTGGGTTGCGAGCTTGGAGGAGTGGCAGACCACTGCGCTTGATTGCTGCTACTGCGCAGACAATCATGGAACCCCAGAACCACAGTGGCTATCTAGCCTTTTCTATGCAGGACCAGAATCCTTAAGTGTCCCGTGGTCTTTCACTTCCTTATTCAAGGATCCACACCAATCGCTTACTGCGCCTTGATAAAGACTTCGGTCAAAACACGAGTTGGCTCTTCTCACATGCAACTAGCACTGCACGTGTTAGGACAACAATCACTTGAATCAAAATAAAACATTAACTTGTGAACCAAGACAAGGTGTATGGACCTTCTTACTTAGTAAGCCCTTCCCAGGATGTCAACATAATCCAGCACCATTACCAACAACGTTTCCCCACCCGCTTGTATGGACCATATGTTAGCTCAGGGCCAGAAGCTGCGACTGCCGAGACCATGAGAAGCGTTGATAAGAAGTGGAAGGAAAGCGATGAGATTTCAAGGTGGCAAAACCAGGGCACACCAAGAGGCTAACCTCGGGAGCAAAGGCTGACATTGAGTGAAGCTGCTGCTTCTGACAGCGGTTGCTGGTGTCTGCAGACATCAAAGACCTGCCACTAGAAGTCTCGGAGCTCTGTAGGACGGGCTGCTCTCCCACAAAGTCCCCTTGCCCAGTTTTAGAGGGTTTGTTCTAAGCCAATAAATCTGCCCCACAAGTGGACCACTCAGAGGCAGGAATGAAACAAGGGTGCTAGCAGTTCCTGGCCAAGTGTTGTCAACAAAAATGGGGATCCCAGTTCCTCCTGACAATCCAAGGACACTGCAACATGCATACAGCGCTCATATACTACCAGTGGTAATGCCAGTCCATATTTACATGTCAAGTTATGGTAATAACGCTTCTTCTCGCAGCAACCTGCTCTGGTAATGGAGGTTTATTAACACACTGCCGCAGCAGCCTCGTATTGTGATGAGCACTCTCACAAACATGCCCCATTGCCTTAATATAAAAGCTTGTAAATACACACTGGGAGTTTATGAAATGCGTCATATGGCTGGTATTTGCCTTTTTTCCAACCGTGGATGTGTCGCTGGAATGCACCAACCACTTTCCATATGATCCTGCCACTGCGTGTATATAAGCGCTTTCATACTAATGCAATGACACACTTGTGTATAGGCGCGGTATAAATGCCACATCATGTCATGTCCATGGAGCCTTATGCAGCGTCACGTGTTTATAAGACTTTGCATCAGAATACCAGGCAAGTCTAGTAAGCAAGCTGCAGTGTGAAATGCTGGGGCAGGCGCATTTTTTAATAAGCATTTGCTTGTGAAATGCTTCATAAGACTCGTATTCGCCTTTTTCCTGTTGGTGTCACTGCAATGCACTAAACGGTTTACAAAACGGAATCTATGTGTCCAACACACTTTCAAAGAAAACTCGCATTGTGCACAATTGGATTGCACAGCACGCTAAACATCCCCCCTGCGTAGCATACTTCTTAAACTGACCCAGCTACTTACTGGTAATCGCCATTACTCCTAGCCATACTCTTCCTCGTTACAATATGTACTTGTGAGGTCCGCAACCTCCATCTCAGGAATCCATTCTCAACTGAGAGTGCAAGGCTCTCCTCCCACTATTACATGTTATTTCAAAACCTCAAAACACATCATGGACGCTTTTTCAAGATGCGCCAGGACGGGCGAGGAAGGTCGTAAGTACTGTGATGAGGAAGAGTAGGACTAAGAATAATGAAGATAATCAATGAGTAACTGGGCCATTACCTTCATATCCCTCTTCATAATCACAGTACTTATATGTGAGGCATACCAAAGACAGCGGTAAAAAACTGATCCATGAAAACAAAAATACAGACCAACCAGTCTGCCGTTACGACAATCCATCACCACCTGTATTCCCAAAAACCACAACAAATCACCCTTGACCATCTCTACCAGCACGCAACACACAAAGGCTGATGGTTTGAGTTGGCCTGGGCATAGGTCGCACATGTGATTGCAGGTTGCATTCAGATATCAGAGGCGGCCGCTTAGCTGGCTGAGCTATCTAACTGGCATGATTCTCAGGAAACAGCTGAAGTTAGACCATAAAGCTCAGAGTCCAACAGGTGTCGTGGATCTTAAGTGAAACTCACCACGCCCTCAAGCGATACTTATGCAGATACTGCGAACACAGAAGCAGTGAAGAGATCTTTGCACTGACACACGTTGCTGCATAAGTTCAAAGTCTGTCATGCCGGGCGTGGTGGGTCCCTGAGCAAGGCGATGGCAGAGGCATGAAAGCATTGAGATGGATGGGAACTTGATTAGGCTGGTAGAAGGGCTTTACAGGGATTCTTGTTAGATCCCTGAGTGAGGCGATGGCAGAGGCATGAAAGCATTGAGATGAATTGGAACTTGATTAGGCTGGTGGAAGGGCTTTACCGGGGTTTTTGGTAGAATCCTGATTGAGGGGATAGCAGAGGCATCGAAGCATTGAGATGGATGGGTACTTGATTAGGCTGGTAGAAGGGTTTTACAGGGATTCTTGTTAGATCCCTGAGCGAGGCGATGGCAGAGGCATGAAAGCATTGAGATGGATGGGAACTTGATTAGGCTGGTGGAAGGGCTTTACAGGGATTCTTGGTGGATCCCTGAGCGAGGCGATGGCAGAAGCATCAAAGCATTAAGATGGATGGGAACGTGATTAGGCTGGTGGAGGGCTTTACAGGGATTCTTGTTAGATCCCTGAGCGAGGCGATGGCAGAGGCATGAAAGCATTGAGATGGATGGGAACTTAATTAGGCTGGTGGAAGGGCTTTACAGGGATTCTTGGTGTATCCCTGAGTGAGGCGATAGCAGAAGCATCAAAGCATTAAGATGGATGGGAACTTGATTAGGCTGGTGGAGGGCTTTACAGGGATTCTAGGTATATCCCTGAGTGAGGCGATGGCAGAGACATCAAAGCATTAAGATGGATGGGAACTTGATTAGGCTGGTGGAAGGGTTTCACAGGGATTCTTGGTGGATCCCTGAGTGAGGCAATGGCAGAGGCATGAAAGAATTGAGATGATGGGAACTTAATTAGGCTGGTGGAAGGGCTTTACAGGGATTCTTGGTGTATCCCTGAGTGAGGCGATAGCAGAAGCATCAAAGTATTAAGATGGATGGGAAATTGATTAGGCTGGTGGAGGGCTTTACAGGGATTCTAGGTATATCCCTGAGTGAGGCGATGGCAGAGACATCAAAGCATTAAGATGGATGGGAACTTGATCCAGCTATTGGGGGGGCTTTGCAGGGATGCACCGTGTTAATTGGTTTTCTCTCACTGTAAATATTCATTCTACTAGTGGTATGTTAGGTGGCAGTAGTGGGGTATTAGATGCCACTGAGCACCAACTTCGGGGATACAGCAGTAGCGACTGGGCGATCTGGGGAACACGACTTTCAACAAGACATCAACATGTGAATGGAAGCTTGTCACAGACCCCTTTACTGCTGCATTGTGGTTCAAGTCAAGGGGGTTGCATTATCTGACATTACTGACCTGGCAATAGTATATGCAGCAGAACACAGCAAGCCTATTAATATGGCAGACCTGGAGGACAGTGGGGTGCATAAGAGAGTATCTTCTAATGCGTGCACTCGTCACTGGAGCTAAAGCGTAAACATCCACTCAAGCCGATATAGCAGATATTACACAAAGGGACCACAATTACTGTGATTCAAGCAAACACTGACTCAGGGTTTCAGGTAGAAAAATGAAAGTACATTTATTTTTAAACCATTCGTTATAAACACAACACTTCTAATAAACTTAAACAAAAACCACACATTAAATGTACTACAACTAACCAATTCACTTTGTACAGTAAGTCTCAAAGTAAGTACCCTGTGTTTGAATGAACCGTTGTTAGGCACAAAACATGTTACCGTGAATACGATTGCGATCGCTTTTTGACAGTTCTGTCTACTAATTAAACACGTATCCGTTACATGAAATGCTACCAGGGCAAAAACACACTTAGCACCTGAGCTACCCAGAGGGAGTTGGAGGCAAAAATCACAGGCAATATTTTGGTTAGGCAAACAGAATCGAGAAACACTCATAGATAAGAGTTCAAAAGTCAAAGGGCCGGAGCCAGGGTCAAGTGGCACCGGGGCCTGTTGCCGAAGATCACACAGTCAGATAGTTCATGATTCTACATAGCCAAGAGTACTTCGATATTGTCAATGTTCTGAAGCAAAAGTTATAAGAAGGAGGGAAGCCAAGGGCAAGCCTTGGAAATGAAGAAAAGGGGCTCACCCAGTTGCCTCAAGCAGAACACATTACCTTATTCCAATGGTGCAGCTGGTGCTCTGGCAGTTGTTCCTGTTGGTTTCCCGCAGACCCACGATTCCTGGAGCTTCATTGTGAAGGAGGACGTCTGAAGGGGGTCTGCACCACACAGGGATGAAGATGGCAGCAGCAACAACAAATACAAGGTGCGCTCCTTAAAAACACAGGAGAGGCTCTTCAAATGGCTAACCGGACCACTACAGCTGTGTGCAGCGATTTCGACCAAGGAAGGGGATCCTCTGGCTATGGAAGATGAGCTGGTTATCCCCACCAGGCTCAAGGGAAGGAGACTCCGGGCTGGATCTCCTCTAAGTCGTTCAAGGGCAGATAGCTCAGGACTGCAGCAGGGCTTCACCGGGACGGGGTAGTTGCAGCAGCCGTCGTTCTCTCCGCTTCTCTTCGGTTCCTTGTAGTTCCAGTGGCGACTCTCTGACTTCTAGCCCAAGAGACTTGCCTTTTATGCGAAAAACCCAGATTCACACAGCCTCGCTGTCAATCACCCAGCAGGGGGGTTGTCCAGCCCAGACAACTATCCTGGCCAATCATGACAAAGTGCGACTTGGGTTTTTTAGGATACCCTGTGCAGGGGTTGACTACACCCCGATCTCACATTCAGCCCACCTAGACACCCAGGCGCCTGGTGGAGGGCTTCTGAGCAGAAAGCCCGCCAAAAGACGGTGAATAAAGAAGGCAAACCTAGTTTGCCGCGCAAAGTAAAACACAAGAAGGAGTTTAACAAAAAGAAATGGCAAATAAACCGCAGCAGAGCCAAACGAAAAAGGATTTGGTCAAGCGGGTTTAGGGTTAAGGCTAACACAATAGCCTACAGTGTTACCACGGTTATATAAGATAACCGCAGTAGAAATTTAGGGTAGATACCACTGCCACCAGCCATGTCTAAATGTTAAAAGAGCGAAACAATGCTCTAGGAGGTATAGATAAAAAGAGTTAAGAGTTAACCCTTCCAGCACTCCATGTAAGATGGTGTGTACTGGGTCTGTGGTTAAATTTGACTAAGTAAAGTTAATGGTAACGTTACCCTTGTCTGGGGGACAGTAGTCACCTCTGAAATGGAGTTGGTGGGAAGTCTAAACGACAACCCTGTGCCACTGCACAGAAGGTGCAGTGTGACACACACAAAGAAGGGGGCTACTAAAGTGTTGTGCTCCAGAGCCCACAATCCCAAAAACAGGTGAAAACACATAGCAAAATACAAGTAATAGTGGTGAAAAGCTCACACTCTTACCAAGTGGAAAAGAAACAACTCCAGGGATCCAGCAACCTGCTGAGGGACTCACTAGGTGAGGGAAATTAGCCATGAAATGAGAATTCTCCTTAACAGGGGAGCTGGCCCCACTTAACCTGAAACAGTTGCTTCTGCTTAGATCAGTGGTATTCAAACTGTGGGTCGCGACCCCCTAGGGGTCCGTGGGTGCATCCCAGGGGGGCCCTGAGAGCTCAGCATGAAAAAAGATTTTTTTATTTATTTTTTTTTTTTTGTTTTTTTTTTAGATTGGAAGAAATGGGCAGGGGTGGCCCACATGGGCGGGCTGAAGCATGAAACTGTATCAGGCAACAATGAAAAAGTGGCCCACAGTTGTAAATGGATATTCATTCCTTTAGTCACAGACTGGGCCTCATTACTACTATGGCGGACCAGTAACAACGGTGCTGGTAAGCTACCGGCACCGTTGCTACCGTTCCGCCATAGTAAGAGTTGTGCTCGTGGGTGCTTGACAGCCCCCGCCAGGTCTGACCTCAGCTCGTCGGATGCACCAGCACCGTTATTAACGGTGCCGGTGCATCCGAGCTCCCCCTTCCCATTTGAGCCATATGGGGCTCAAATGGGAATGGGGATCTACGGGCACCTTCGAAAGGGCAATTATCATGTCCGCCTAACTCGGCATGACCTAGTAATTGCCCATTCGCGGGTGCCAGACCCGGAAGCAACTCCAGTGGCAGCCGTGCCGGTTTTACCGGCACAGCTACCGCCAGAGTAGTTATGAATCCCACTGTTTCAATAGTACCCAAAGGGGTGCTTTGTGTTAAAATGTAAGTAAATTGTGATATATTCAGCAACAATGGTCAACATTACTAACTGCATAGTGGCCCCTCACCCATTATGGAGGAGCTAAGGAGCCAGCCCAGTGAAACAGTGAGCACTCCCTCAGCTGCTTTATCCAGCTAATGGAGTGCTCCTGGGCTGGCTGAACTGTCAAAGGGAAACACTGTTTCCCTTTGACAGTTCAGTTTAGTTCCCCAGCCGCACATGCTCACTGAGCCATGCAAGTGCTGGGGCGTTTTGCTTCGCCAGCATTGCATAGCTCATTGGAAATGCTGGCTGGGGCACTGCATGTCTGTATGTCCGAGGGGGAGCTCCTGCGCCTCCTCGCACATACGGACAGAGCAGCTGGAGCAGCACCCACACACAGGCCAATGCAGAAGGTACGTTTATGTTCATTGTTTTTATTTAAACATGTGTATGGATGCGTTATGAGTGAGTGTATGGTGATGGATGCTCATGTGAATGATAGAGTGATTGCTGTATGAATGTGCAGCGCCTTGCATATACACATAATCATGTTCATTGTGTTAGGACCAGTGGGGCCCAGGGGACAGGGATGGTATCTTTTTACCGGACATCTATCATTCAAAACCCTCTGCCTTGTCCACAAGGCTTTCTGGGGCCTCGGTCCAAAATACCTTCAGCTATTCCTCCGCAAATACCTCCCCTCTCGAGCTCTTCACTCCTCTACCTCCAACTCCCTCAGGGTCAGTCGTTTATCAAAGAAACGAGCTGGGGGTAGATCTCCATCTTCGGCTGGGGCCTCCCTCTGGAACAGCGCCCTGCCACTCTAAAACTTGAGGAGAACCATCTTTCTTCCTGCACTTATCAGACCTACCCTGTCTGCTGCCTTAAACGTAGCACTTGCAAATTGCTGGCTGCACTACCACTGTTTGTTGCCTTTATTATTTATTTATTATTATTTATATGTTTCTCCTCTGCTTCACACTTTCCACTTCTCTCCCCTTCCATGCACTTTTCCCCTCACACTTGCGCGTTCTCAATGTCACTGGGCCTAGTAAGATCGCTGTTTTATTCTCCTCTGTTCCCCTCCCTTGCCTTGTCACGCTCTGAAACACTTGTGTACGAGCGCGATAGAAATAAAATATCAATGCCTGCCCCCTGGACTCCCAGCAACAATTGCAAACTGTTTGGCTATTTACCCATTTTTTGTTAAAAGTATGCTCTACAATGCAACATTTTAACCTATTATTTAAAAAAAAATTCACAGGGGGAAACCCCCCCGAACCTCCCCTTAATGCCCCTCCACTTAAAAAAGATTCACCAGCCGCCACTGGCCCTCAGACTGTGTTGGGAACGGGATGGGGGAACCGAGGGACTATGGTGGGAGCACAATGGGCGGGAACCATGGGATAGTGATGGGAGCAGAGTGGGGAGAGCCCTGGGTGTGTGATGGGGTGGGGAGAGACCAGCGACTGGGTAGGAGTGGGATGAGGGAGCCCAGCGACTTTGATGGGAGCAGGTGACGGCGCGCAATATATACTGTCCATTTGGCATTTCTGGGGGGTCCCGACCTGCCCAAATTTTGCTCAGGGGGGCCCTGGCCAAAAAAGTTTGAAGACCACTGGCTTAGATGGCATGAGTTACCAAAACACACCAAAGAACCACCCACCATTGGCTTCACTCTAAAGCCCTGGAGAATCACTCAACGATCCTGTGGATTCCCATTCACTCAGCCCCCTCCTCTTATGAAGCATTGGCCGGGGTAGCACGAGGTGGCCGGGGTAGCATGAGGGGGTATATGAGGGTGCCCGCTTATCGCTTGATAGACTGGGCTGCCTGATAAACCAGGGAATTATATGACTAGTAACGGCCGGTTCCGATTTGAAAGCCTCTGATGAATGGACATTCTGCAGGCATTGTTTGTTTGTTTATTTAATATAGCGCAAAATGAAACCCGCAGGTAGCCGGGCGCAGACATTACAAGGATACTTGAGGACTTGGTTACAGTGATACACAAAAAAGAAAAGGCAGTAGGACAGTACGGCATCATTACAATCTGAATATACTTATACAGTCAATGCCAGGAGTCGGACGCAAATATGCTGGGTAGCAATCTCTTAGGAATTGTAGTCCAGGTGGGGCCAAGAGAAATTCCTATATACTAGCAGTGGTGGTCGGATGTCACTACGGGTAGGGGGGTTGGGTTGAACACAGGCATGGTCCGGATGTGTCACACAGGCAGGTAATTCTAGAAGGGGGGGGATCGCATTAAATGTCATTAGAACGTATCCACTAAAGGACCTTGCGCCTGAAACTTGGGTAGAGTTGGTCCGTTCTGAGTTCTAAGGGGAGTGTGTTCCAGGTCCGGGCAGCTATGACTGGGAAGCTTGAGCCGCCAGCAGTATTCTTTTTGTATCTGGGCACCGTCAAGGTGAAGGCGGTAGTCCTTCTTGTGGGGCAGTTTGAGGTTCGCTTGTTGATAGGGAGGAGCTATATTGTTAAGGCATTTGGACGTAAGCGAGAGGGTTTTGAGGGTGATTCTATGCTTCATTTTTAGCCAATGTATGTTCCTTCTGGAAGTAGAGACATGGGATCTGTTGGGAATGTTTAGGGCTACTCTACGAGCGTTATTTTGGAGTGTTTGGAGTTTGTTAAGGACATACTTGTTAGATACCGCATATAGGGCATTACAATAATCCAGTCGGGATATGATGAGTGCGTTAGCTAAGGTAATGCAACTAGCCTCTGTTAGGAAAGTTCTACATGATCAGATCAATTTGCAAGTGTAGGCTGTAGAAGAAGCTAGGGAGTTAATTTGTTTCTGAAAAGAGAGCGCTGAGTCCAGATAGACCCCTAGGGTTTTGACTGCAGGCATCACTTTAATGACATTTTTATCAATGTTAAACGAGGCATAGTTTGGGTCAAGTTTTTTAATCGCTGTCTCTGTGCCAAGGATCAGGATCTCCATTTTATCTTGATTCAGGCAGAGGCCATGGGATGCCATCCATGCCTGAATGAGGAGATATATCTTGTTTACCAAACCTGAGTCTTTCAAGTAGTTGCCCGAATGGGGGATGAGGGTCTGAGTGTCATCTGCGTAGTTAGTGTAGATGACACCCAGTCTATCCAACTTGTCAAGCAAAGGTTTGGTAAAGATGTTGTACATAGTGGGAGACACGCAAGATCCCTGGGGGACACCGCAGGAGACTTGTATGGGATCAGCAGCTGCTAGGGGGGAGAAGACTCTCATAGTCTGGTTAGCAAGGAAGGATTGAACCCAGGTTATGGCATCGCTTGAAAAATGGGCAGCGGAGCCAAGGTGATTGCATAACACTGCATGATCTACCAGGTCAAAGGCTGCCGAGAGGTCAAGGAGGAGTAGTATAGCTGATTTTCCATAATCCTTCAACTCATCAATTTGAGTCTTTAGGTCAATCAGGGCTGTTTCAGTGCCGTGAAGGGGGCGGAAGCCAGATTGTCATGAGCCTAGGAGGTTATTCGTTTCACGGTAATCCTGGATTTGCAGGTAAGCTACCCTGTCTATAATTTTAAATAGGAAGGGGAAGGTGGTAATAGGTCTGTAGTTTGTCAGAATGGACGGGTTAAGGGTTTGTTTTTTTAGCAGAGGTAGGATTCAGGACTGTTTAAGGTTATTAGGCACTAGGTTAGTTTTAAAGGAGGTGTTGATCAGTTTAGAGATAAAGGGAGCTAGGTCTCTCGCTGCATCTTTTATAATTTGAGCAGGGCAGTTGTCTCGTTTACAATTCGAGGGCTTTAGGGAAAGTATGATTTTTTCAATTTCAAGTATAGGTATTTATTTGAAACCAAAGGGGTAAGGAGTGTTATTAGGCTGGTTTAGAGAGGGCTATGCCTTGGGAGTATGCTCCACTGGCAATAGTAAGGCAGCTTCTTTGGTTGCAATTAGTTTGAAGAGAGCTAATTTTTCCTGCAAGGGCATTTTGTATACTGGTACATCAGAGCTTGTTTTTGGGAGTATTGTCAAGTTGTGGTATGGGTGATTCCATTTCGCGGAGAATGGAGAATAATTCCTTAGTGTCTGACTTAGCTTTCAATATTCTGTCATTGTAAGTGTTCTTTTTGGTGCTAATAATTTCCTTTTTGTACTGTTTGGGATGGGTGGCTAGCCTAATTTGATTCTCCTCAGTAGGGGAGTGTCGCCAGATTGATTGCAGTTTTCTTTTTTGAATAATAAGGTCTTTCAGTTGTGGTGTGAACCAATTATTCAAGTGGGAAAGTTGTTTACCTCTGCGGATTTTAGTAGGGGCGATCAGATTGAGTGCCTTTGTCATGGTGCTGTTATAAGTTTCCACAAGAAGGGTCGGGTCTGTGATATTGTCTACATTGCTGAGGGTGAGGAGGGGGTGTGGTAAAGGTTGTTCAACTGTAATGTCTTTTTTACTTCTAGTAGGGAGTGGCTGGCCATGATTGTAGGTTTAGAGTGGGAGAGGTCAAGTGAGGCAGAGGATGAGATTAAATGGTGGTCTGTCCATATTTGAGGAGTTATACTGATAATGCTGATGTTGCAATTCAAGTCACCAACCCAGTCTAGAGTCCTACCTTTAGAGTGTGTAGGGGTAATGACTTTTTGTGTCAATCCGTAATCCGTGGTCAGACAAGGCTTTAACGACGGGACCCTCTGAGGGACCTCGTAGTAGGGCGCTAAGCGATTACCGGCACCGGTGACCTTACCGGTGCCGGTAATCCCTTAGCACCTACCGTGTAATGAGGCCCAACGCCTTTACCTGCTCTTCTGATCCCACGCAACTCCGCCCAGTCCTCAAACCTGGCACACGCGTGGGCACAGGCCTGGCAATCCAGATAGATGGCTCAGATTTCATTAAGTTTTAGCATTTCATTCTGGACATTTCTATAAACCTTAGGATCAAAGAAAAATAAGTTCAGATTTTGCACTGAGTTAATTTTACGCATCAGCGACCTTACACAAGTGTTTCAGAGCGCGACAAGGCAAGGGAGGGGAACAGGGGAGAACAAAACAGCGATCTTACTAGGCCCAGTGACATTGAGAATGTGCAAGTGCATGGGAGAGGGGGAGGGGAAAAGTGCATGGAAGGAGGGAGAAGTGGAAAGTGCGAAGCAGAGGAGAAACAGATACATAACAATATTAAATCATAAAGGCAACAAACAGTGGTAATGCAGCCAGCAACTTGCAAGTGCTAGGTTTAAGGCAGCAAGCAGGGTAGGTCTGATAAGTGCAGGAAGAAAAAGGGGGGCTGTATGGGTACAGATACAGACCCCAGTGCAAGGGGTGGCCCTGGAGGCAGTGCGGGAGGGTGGCAGGGGAGCAGGTACCTGGGCCCGAAGGACAGAGGGTGGCCTGGTACACAGTGCCAAGAGAGAACAGATCAGCAGGGGAGAGGGGGAGCGAAGACAGAAGAAAAGAGGAAGGTCTTGAGGTGCTTCCAGAACCGGAGATGGTTCTCCTCAAGTTTTAGAGTGGCAGGGAGGCTATTCCAGAGGGAGGCCCCAGCTGAAGACAGAGATCTACCCCCAGCTTGTTTCTTTGAAAAAACGACTGACCCTGAGGGAGTTGGAGGTAGAGGAGCGAAGAGCTCGAGAGGGGAGGTATTTGAGGAGGGATAGCTGAAGGTATTTTGGACCCAGGCCCCAGAAAGCCATGTGGACAATGCAGAGGGTTTTGAATTTAATCCTTGCATCCACTGGGAGCCAGTGTAGAGATTTCAGAGCTGGAGAGATACGATCCCAGGGCTTGAGGCCAAGGACAAGTCTTGCAGTCCTGTTCTGGATTAGTTTCAGAGGGCGGAGAGTAGAGGCAAGTAGATTTAGATAGAGGCTGTTACAATAGTCCAAGCTAGAGAGAACCAGAGCTTGGGGTGTAAAATACGCTGTCACTAGTCTGGTTATGATTACTTCAAGCAGGTTTAATACAGCTTCTTAAGTTACAGTTACAGTTCCTCACATAAGACATACTGGATAATGACAAGGACATCAGCTAAGACTAACACCGGCTCCCATCACCCAGGCAGGCCAGCTGTAACTGGCTTCACCTAGAACTCTCACACCACAACACTCCACTACTCACTCATAAACATTCCACGTGACATCATTAGCGCACATCATCAGACAGACACAATACAACACATCTCCCTCCTTTATCCACACACACCACACAGAACATATTGCATACAGGCACAACACAACACATCTCCCTCCTTTATCAAACAACAACACACACACACACCACACGCAGACACCACCTCCGCGAGGGCTAACCACCTTCAAAACAGCCAAACAAACAACCTACAGTCCGACGCCACCTAACACTTCTGCACCACCTTCCACCCACCCCCGCCTCCAATAAATGCGGGGTCCAGGCTGCCACCCTGGAACTCCAGCGGGCCTCTAGACTGCCACCCTAGAGCACAATGGGCCTCAAAGCCCTCCAAACCCCAACCACATCTTAACACCCGAAGATCACATACGGAAAACAACATCACTGCCACTCACAGAAAATGGAACCTTGACTCGCATCACCGAGCACCCACAACCAGACCACGCTGTAGAGACCTTACCGAAACATACCGGGAAAGCTGGCCACACAGTCCCGATGCCATCAACTAAAACTGGTTATCGAAACACGCCTGTAGATCTGGTGACAACCTCACGAGAGACAGAACATTAGATCCATAATAGCCAAACATAAACTACCTACGGATCCACATTGATACATAAAAATAAAACACTATCTAATCACACGGGACACAACCATTCCATCACAACAGTCCACCGTCGGGCGTCCCCAGCCATGCACCCCACCATCTTTTCAGATACACCCCGTCCCCAGTGACAAGAAAAAAAACATCCAACCATTGTGGAGGCGCTACCATCCGCGAGACCTTCCACACCACAGGACATTTAGGACGCTCCATACCACAAGCAGCAAGGTCACCTCCCTTCATACTGCACGTTAATGAGAGCTTTACCAAAACCAAACCAGTTCCAATAAGTACAACCAGGCTCTACCTCCCTCTATAACACACGGATGTCATAGCTTAACCCGGAGATCTCATCTCCATAACCAAGCCCAGAACCAGATCCAATATTACAATGGTACAAACCATACTTCCCTGGCACCCACAGTATCACCAATAAAATGGACCTAACATTAGCCCATTGAAACACTCAATCCAAACGTAAACTTCACATCACATAGAAGACGTACTTGTCAATTCTAAATCAACACTCACACATCACTTGGACATTGCGCAAGATTCATTGCCTATAATAGCACTTATCACAAAGTAGTCCTCATCCCATAAAGAAGCACTACCGCCATAACCGCCCATACACTCCTGCACATAGCATACTCACAGGAAATAATTTCTCTTGGTTAGCTATATGCATTTTAACCCTAACTTTCCATACCCATACATGTTGTTGGTATTAAACAAAAAATAAAACACCCAACATCAACTCATATCGGCCTAAGAGTCCATAGCCATTTGGCTCTAAAACCTAAATGTCCACAGCCTTTGCAAGGCTCTAATGGAAATCCATGTGCCAGGGCGCTTGGCACACCAAACCTGCAATTTCCTCAAATGTGGTTAAATCTACCATCAACCATAACCAATCTCATGTACACTACATTTCCTTCCAAACATTGCTTGAGTAACTTTCTATCACAGCCTTTGCAAGGCTCAAATGGCAATCCAAGTGCCAGGGCGCTTGGCACACCAAACCTGCAAATTCCTCAAATGTAGTTAATTCTATCACAAACCTACACTAACGCGCAACTCAACAATGCACTGGTGTCCAAGTGCCAGGGGTCCCTGGCACTTCAAACCTGCAATTCCTCAAGGGGTTATCCTAAGCACCACATATTATGCAATGAACGATCCACGTAAATCGCAGTACATCCATACCTATACCTGTATCCTAGGTCCTTAAATAACGCACTATTACTAAATAACGAAAACCTTTGCTTACACCATTGTAGGACACATCCAGTCTTGCAAAGTGCCTACGGGTTACGACACAAAAAAATAGTCGTTAACAGCACCAAAAAGAAATATTCTGTTTGCAATACATAGTCCAATTAAAGACAACTGTGCCCTATAAAAGTCACCTCATACGTTGGCCGCTTACAAAACGCCTCACTATTTGAAGCGGAGCGCCATCGCCACATGCGACATCCTCAAAATGTCACCATCTGCGTTGGTATAGCTTCAAGCGTTGGGCGCTTACTATGGGCCTCACATTTTAAAACGGAACAGCTTCGTTGCACGTGACATTGTCCAAATGTCACCTTCCGCATTGGCATCGCTGCCAGGTACCTCACCATCCGTGGAAACCGCAGCTTCCCCTTTACAGCCAATGTGGATAGGCCTTCAATGAAAACACGTGACGTAATTACGTTGCGTGCATAGCAATTGGTCCTTTACTCAATGCACCCTGCCCCTCGCACTTCCTGATTCCACGTCACAGTCAGAGTTCCAAAGCCTCGCCAACACCCTCAGATGGCGAGGTGACGTCATCAGTGAGGCTCAGGCCACAATAGCGCACATATGCAACGGTCGCTCGCGTGCCTTTCGAGCCAGACATTTCGTAAGTACCCCATACTGGAAAACCGTTCGCGCATCTGCCTTTAGAGTCTTGGAAGCCTCGTCATTTCGACTCATTAGGGTACAGATTCTCACCGTGCAGACTTCTGTTTTTCCCTTAAGCCCTAGAATAAACATTCTTACTTGCTATGGGCTACTAGGAAGGCACTCTTCCTCCAGCAACTGCAGGGTCCTACTTCCCTTTGAAACCACTAGGACACAGCTCTCCTTCTTTCTCTTTGCTTGTGCTGATCTCTTTGCCATGGGGCCCAATTGCTGTTTCGAGTAGGCCAGTAAATCCACACATATGGCTACTATGGGTCAAGCATCCAGTTACCAGTCCACCCCATGGGGATCAGCTGTCCTTCCTCTCCCAGCTGCCAATTGCATTTCCTATGGGACCCTTCACAGTTTCTGCCCGGTGTGCCCTGGGTGATGGGACTTACTTTCTTAGGGGGCGGTGTTGTCCTTTTTCTTGCTGACGCTGTCCTCCTGCACCCCCCCGCATCAGTTGCTTCCCAGTTCAGAGTTGCATTTCCAGTAGGTTCATCTTCTAAAGACCGCCTCGTCGCCAATGTAAAATACGCTGTCACCCGTCTGGTTATGATTACTTCAAGCAGGTTTAATACAGCTTCTTAAGTTACAGTTACAGTTCCTCACATAAGACATACTGGATAATTACAAGGACATCAGCTAAGACTAACACCGGCTCCCATCACCCAGGCAGGCCAAGCTGTAACTGGCTTCACCTAGAACTCTCACACCACAACACTCCACTACTCACTCATAAACATTCCACGTGACATCATTAGCTGCACATCATCAGACAGACACAATACAACAGGGATACCATGAGCTTCTGGGGGAAGGAGAGGAAAGGCAGAGTACCTCTGAGGAGGTGCAGTCGGAAATTTGTCTTTTTAGAGACCTCAGAGATGTGGGCGGACAAGGAAAGGGTGGAGTCAAAGATGACTCCAGGGTTCTTAGCCTCGCAGGTGGGGGTAGGAGGAGGGCCAAGGGTGCGAATGGTTTATTTGTTTTTCCATCCTCATGAAAAAATAAGAAACAACGATGGCCACAGCAATAGAGAAAAGGGACTAAGTCCCTTTTCCATTTCTTTTGTGGTAGCCAGGAGACCGGAGGAGCACCAGGACTGGAGCAGAAAGCTCTGGTCTGGCAGGTAAGGTGGAGGTAGAAATCTAAACAAGCCTTTTAAAATTACTTTGTGTTGTTCCTTTGTTTCAATGCCTTTCTGAGAAATTATAACAAACATACCACCATATGGAACCCATCAGTGTCAATGCTCTGATTCATGGAATATTTACTGAATTTTCCTTGTGATAACCCTACCGCGGAAGGGGCATGTGCAAGAAGGAATGCTAACAAGAGGAATTTTAAAATAATCCACTGGAGGGCAGCATTGGTTCATTTATTTTATAAAGGGATTCCATCATCACTCTTTTCAGATGCGGGCTGGCAAGTTTCCCTTTTCACGAGAGTGGTGAAGTATTGCTCACAGCACCTGAGCTGGTGATAGTCTACAGGTTTAAGGGGAATAAGCAAATGTCTGTGATTGGTTGTTGTTGGTGCATCCCCCTCCTGGTGCAATCTGTGACATCGCCCTCACACGTCTGCCACACTCCAGATTGGGGAGAAACTCACTTATTCACCCATGTCTGGATTTCTGGAGTAGAGGAGCCAGCAAGCCTCTGATTGGTTGAGAGCATTGTCACCAGATGGTGATTGCCGACTCCTGCTTTCCCACTGGGCTGCCCTACAGACAGGTGAGAACTGCAGCAATGTGACCCTGTGCCTGACCTGCTGTCTGTGTTGCTGGAACTTGCAATACTCCAGTCCAGCCCGAGCTCTTTCTGTTCATTGCAGCCCATACTATCGCGAAGGAAGCTTGCACCGCACCTACCCAGGCTCCCGTGTTCTTTTAGGTTAGGAAGCTTGCACCACTCCATTCCAGGCTCCCGTGTTCTTTTAGGTTAGGATGCTTGCACCGCTCCTACCCAGGCTCCTGTGTTCTTTTAGGTTAGGAAGCTTGCATCGCTCCTATCCTGGCTCCCGTGTTCTTTTAGGTTAGTAAGCTTGCACCGCTCCTACTCAGGCTCCCGTGCTCTTTTAGGTTAGGAAGCTTGCACCGCTCTTACCCAGGCTCCCGTGTTCTTTTAGGTTATGAAGCTTGCATCGCTCCTACCCAGGCTCCCGTGTTCTTTTAAGTTAGGAAGCTAGCACCGCTCCTACCCAGGCTCCCGTGTTCTTTTAGGTTAGAAAGCTTGCACCGCTCTTACCCAGGCTCCCGTGCTCTTTTAGCTTAGGAAGCTTGCACTGCTCCTACCCAGGCTCCCGTGTTCTTTTTTTTGTTGGGAAGGTTGCACCCCTCCTACCCAGGCTCCCCTGTTCCTTTGTTTGGGAAACTTGCACCGTTCAATGCCCAGACTCCCTTTTAGGTTAGGAAGCATGCACTGCTCCTACCCATGCTACCTTGTTCTTTTAGCTTAGGAAGTTTGCAGCGCTCCTACCCAAGCTTCTTGTTCTTTTAGGTTGGGAAGCTTGCGCCGCTCCTACCCAGGCTCGAATGTTCTTTTTTTGGTTGGGAAGCTTGCACCTCTCCTACCCAGGCTCCCGTGTTCTTTTAGGTAAGGAAACTTGCACCGCTCTGACCCAGGCTCCCTTGTTCTTTTAGTTTGGGAAGCTTGCACTGCTCCAACCCAGGCTCCCATGTTCTTTTAGGTTAGGAAGCTTGCGCCGTTCCTACCCAGCCTCCCTTGTTCTTTTAGATTAGGAAGCTTGCACTTCTCCTACCCAGGCTCCCATGTTCTTTCAGGTTGGCAATCTTGCGCCGCTCCTACCCAGGCTCCCATGTTCTTTGAGGTTAGGAAGCTTGCGCCGCTCCTACCCAGGCTCCCGTGTTGTTTTAGTTTGGGAATCTTGTACCGCTCCTACCCAGGATCCTTTGTTCTTTAAGGTTATGAAGTTTGCATCGCTCCTACCTAGGCTCCCTTGTTCATTTAGGTGATGAAGCTTGCACTGCTCCTACCCAGGGATCCTTGTTCTTTTAGGTTAGGAAGCTTGCCCTGCTCCTACCCAGGCTCCCATGTTCTTTTAGGTTGGGAAGCTTGTACCGATCCTACCCAGGCTCCTGTGTTCTTTTAGGTAAGTAAGCGTGCACTGCTCCTACCCAGGCTACCTTATTCTTTTAGGTTGGGAAGTTTGCACCGCTCCTACCCAGGCTCCCATGTGTTTTTAGGTTAGGAAGCTTGTCCTGTTCCTACCCAGGCTCCTGTGTTCCTTTAGGTTGGGAAGCTTGCACCACTCCTACCCAGGCTCCCTTGTACATTTAGGTGATGAAGCTTGCACCGCTCCTACCCAGGGTCCCTTGGTCTTTTAGGTAAGGAAGCTTGCACCGCTCCTACCCAGGCTCCCATGTGCTTTTAGGTTAGGAAGCTTGTCCTGCTCCTACCCAGGCTCCTGTGTTCTGTTAGGTTGGGAAGCTTGCACCGCTCCTACCCAGGCTCCATTGTTCTTTTAAGTTAGGAAGCTTGCCCTGCTCCTACCCAGGATCCCGTGTTCTTTAAGGTTAGTAAGCTTGCACCATTCCTACCCAGGCTCCCTTGTTCTTTTAGGTTAGGAAGATTGCACTGCTCCTACCCAGGCTCCTGTGGTCCTTTAGGTTGGGAAGCTTGCACTGCTCCTACCCAGGCTCCCGTTTTCTTCTAGGTTAGGAAGCTTGCACCACTCCTATCCAGGCTCCTATGTCCTTTTATCTTAGGAAGCTTTCCCTGCTCCTACACAGGCTTCCGTGTTCTTTTAGGTTGGGAAGCTTACACCGCTCATACCCAGGCTCCCTTGTTCTTTTAGGTTAGGAAGCTTGCCCTGCTCCTACCCAGACTCCCATGTTCTCTTAGGTTAGTAAGCTTGCTCCGTTCCTACCCAGGATCCCTTGTTCTTTTAGGTTAGGAAGTTTGCATCGCTCCTACCTAGGCTCCCTTGTTCATTTAGGTGATGAAGCTTGCACTGCTCCTACCCAGGGATCCTTGTTCTTTTAGGTTAGGAAGCTTGCCCTGCTCCTACCCAGGCTCCCATGTTCTTTTAGGTTGGGAAGCTTGTACCGATCCTACCCAGGCTCCTGTGTTCTTTTAGGTAAGTAAGCGTGCACTGCTCCTACCCAGGCTACCTTATTCTTTTAGGTTGGGAAGTTTGCACCGCTCCTACCCAGGCTCCCATGTGTTTTTAGGTTAGGAAGCTTGTCCTGTTCCTACCCAGGCTCCTGTGTTCCTTTAGGTTGGGAAGCTTGCACCACTCCTACCCAGGCTCCCTTGTACATTTAGGTGATGAAGCTTGCACCGCTCCTACCCAGGGTCCCTTGGTCTTTTAGGTAAGGAAGCTTGCACCGCTCCTACCCAGGCTCCCATGTGCTTTTAGGTTAGGAAGCTTGTCCTGCTCCTACCCAGGCTCCTGTGTTCTGTTAGGTTGGGAAGCTTGCACCGCTCCTACCCAGGCTCCATTGTTCTTTTAAGTTAGGAAGCTTGCCCTGCTCCTACCCAGGCTCCCGTGTTCTTTAAGGTTAGTAAGCTTGCACCATTCCTACCCAGGCTCCCTTGTTCTTTTAGGTTAGGAAGATTGCACTGCTCCTACCCAGGCTCCTGTGGTCCTTTAGGTTGGGAAGCTTGCACTGCTCCTACCCAGGCTCCCGTTTTCTTCTAGGTTAGGAAGCTTGCACCACTCCTATCCAGGCTCCTATGTCCTTTTATCTTAGGAAGCTTTCCCTGCTCCTACACAGGCTTCCGTGTTCTTTTAGGTTGGGAAGCTTACACCGCTCATACCCAGGCTCCCTTGTTCTTTTAGGTTAGGAAGCTTGCCCTGCTCCTACCCAGACTCCCATGTTCTCTTAGGTTAGTAAGCTTGCTCCGTTCCTACCCAGGATCCCTTGTTCTTTTAGGTTAGGAAGATTTCACCGCTCCTACCCAGGCTCCTGTGGTCCTTTAGGTTGGGAAGCTTGCACTGCTCCTACCCATGCTCCCGTGTTCTTCTAGGTGATGAAGCCTGCACCACTCCTACCTAGGCTCCCAGGTTCTTTTAGGTTAGGAAGCTTGCACCGCTCCTACCCAGGCTCCCACGTTCTTTTAGGTTAGGAAGCTTGCACCGCTCCTACACAGGTTCCTGTGGTCCTTTAGGTTGGGAAGCTTGCACCGCTCCTACCCATGCTCTCCTGTTCTTCTAGGTGATGAAGCTTGCACTGCTCCTACCCATGGTCCCGTGTTCTTCTAGGTGATGAAGCCTACACCGCTCCTACCAGGCTCTGGTGTTCTTTTAGGTGGGCAAGCTTGCACCGCTCCTACCCAGGCTCCCTTGTTCTTTTAGGTTAGGAGGCTTGCACCGCTCCTACCCAGGCTCCTGTTGTCCTTTAGATTAGGAATCTTGCCCTGCTCCTACCCAGGCTCCCGGGTTCTTTTAGGTTAGTAAGCTTGCACCGTTCCTACCCAGGCTCCCTTGTTCTTCTAGGTTAGGAAGCTTGCACCACTCCTACCCAGGCACCTGTGGTCCTTTAGATTGGGAAGCTTGCACCGCTCCTACCCATGCTCCCCTGTTCTTCTAGGTGATGAAGCCTGCACCGCTCCCACCCAGGCTCCCATGTTCTTTTAGGTTATGAAGCTTGACCTGCTCCTACTCAGGCTCCCGTGTTCTTTTAGGTTGGGAAGCTTGCACCGCTCCTACCCAGGCTCCCTTGTTCTTTTAGGTTGGGAAGCTTGCACCGCTCCTACCCAGGCTCCCTTGTTCTTTTAGGTTAGGAGGCTTTCACCGCTCCTACCCAGGCTCCCGTGTTCTTTTAGGTGATGAAGCTTGCACTGCTCCTACCCAGGCTCCATTGTTATTTTAGGTAAGGAGGCTTGCACCGCTCCTACCCAGGCTCCTGTGTTCTTCTAGGTGATGAAGCTTGCACCGCTCCCACCCAGGATCGCTTTTTTTTAGGTTAGGAAGCTTGCACCGCTTCTACTAAGGGTCCCTTGTTCTTTTAGGTTAGGAAGCTTGCACCACTCCTACCCAGGCTCCCTTGTTCTTTTAGGTTAGGAGGCTTGCACCATTCCTACCCAGGGTCCCGTGTTCTTTTAGGTGATGAAGCTTGCACTGCTGGCAACCATTGTACACCTGTGTGTGATGTGTGAGCATGAAAGAGGGGCAGCCCTAGCATGTATTGTTGGGCTTGTGTGATTGCCTTTTACCCAAAAAGAACCATAAAAATGTATTTTACTGGGTAATGCTGGCTAATATATTCGTGGCTGTTTTCGGCGCATCCAGCATGAAGATGTGTTCAGCCGGTGGCCCAGAATCTACATCAGGTGCTGCTGTAAAGTTGTATTAGCACATGTGTTGCTGCACATGCTCACACGCGTCTACCAGTGTAGCCCATTGTCTCTTGTTTAAGGTTCATGCACATGTTGCAGGTTACCTTCTTGCTAGTCACTCGTTTGTACTGTTTCCTTAAGCAGTCATGTCACTTGTGGACATTTGCAGTAACATGTTCTGTCTGTCCATCAGTATATTCACATGTCCCCTCCCTGTGTCAAACTTCACCCCCAGGAATTAGAAGTTGGTAGAGAGACTGAAAGTGTATTTTCTTTATGCATTTTAAATAGGATGACCACTTTTCAGGTGAGGTCAGTAGTGCTCTACATCCTCACCAAGCCTCTTGGCATCACAGAACCCCATGCCCGCTCTCATGAATTCAATCTTCAAAAGGTGCACCCTTAGCCTTCCTCCCAGGACCCAACATTCCATCCCCAGCTCGTCCGAGCTCTGCAGCTGCACTCAGTTAACTGTTATTGACAGTGTGGCTGCCTGTGACGTTGCCATCCTAACTTCTCTCTGGGCGTCTTGTCTCAGGACAGACTGGACAGAGCCACAGTTGCACGTTGAGCCTATTTCTAATAGTTTCAAAAATGCATTGTGTAACATGTCCTAAACTCCAACATGGTGGAACTCCTGCTACCTTAGCCCCTGGACCTCGCCTTTCCTGCAATACTTCTCTGACTCCATCTCATGTGCTTTCATATGTCAGCTACCCACTCGCACATCCCTTAAACCATGACACTGTGCACTACTCTAAATGCAAAATACATCACTCTATCTCTGACCTCTGCAACCCAACGTGATACATTGGCGCTCTTTGCGTATGGCTATATGGTGTTTCTGATATGTGTCAAAGCTAACTAACTGAGAAAGAGCCTGTCTTCTTCTTTCGAGGCAGATTCGATGTTCTGTGTCGGGAGTAGGGTGGTGAATAGGACCAGGTAGAATGCGAGAAAGACGAGTTCTGGTTTTATTTATTTGTTTTTTAAAAGAGGGCAGAGGGCTGCACAAAGGTGCTGCGGGTGCTAGCAGCAGCAATACTAGTGATAATGTAAGCTTCTGTAGGGACAGCCTGCACTATGAGCAAATTCATTTGCTATCATATCCGCCTCAGGTGCCCACTATAAAAAGAACACAAATGTATGCAGAGGCTAATTTTCGAGTTCCCCTAATTTGGCGGCGTGGTCTGGTTACATTTACACTTTTGTGTAAACAGGTCCCTGCCACCGAATTTCCCTCATTTGCACAGTGGAGTGCAAAAGGGGAGGGTAAACAGATGGTATACCGGCTTATACGCCACCCTTTTCAGCTACGCCACGCAAATGAAGTAAGCACTGCCTATCATGTACGCATGGCAGGCAGCGTTTACAATGGATTCCTACGGAGTCTGCCTGGAATGCCAACCATCTGCTCCAGCATGAAAATGCATGCTGGCACACATGCTGGACTATCTGTAGGGCCGAGAAGGAAGCGACGGAATCATGACGTATGATTTGCCCCTTCTCTCCACCACACACATGAATGCCAATGGGGCGTAACGTAAGCAAAATATGTAAACGCCTTAGGAGGCTTTTACGCGTTTTGCTTACCTTACGCCCCCTGCTCATAATGAGCTCCTGTGTGGATTTTACACTGTCTCCCCTTCATTCTTCTCTCGCGCCTCGTTGCCATTACCCATGCCTCTACCCCTCTATACTGTCCACCGCCTCTCTCTCCCCATAATGCCATTGAACGCGTTCTCTGCCTTATGCCTTTGGTTTCTTCACATTCTACTGTATGTCGTTGGCCTTTTCTCTCCCCTCTCCACCATGCCTGTAGCTTTTGTTCTCCATGCCACTGACCTCTCATCTCTTCACCTTTGACCTTTTTCTCTGTCCTTAATCCTTTTTGTTTTCTTTGTGCTTTCATCACATCTCTCTTGTGTACCTTGACCGCTCATCTCTCCCCTCTATGCCTCCATCCTATTGACCTTTGGCCTCTTCCCTCACTCCTCTTTGCCTTTGATCTCTTCTCCCACTCCTTAATGCCTTTTGTTTCTCCTCTCTCTCCTCTCCGCCCTCTACTTCTTCACGTTCCCCTCTAAGCCTTGACTGCTTCTAACGCTCTTTTATACCTTTTGCATCTTCTCACCGTACTCTCTGCCTGTGACATCTGTTCACTCCCTTCTAGGCCTTTCCCTTCTCGCTCTATCCTCTATCCGCTCCTTTTCTCCCTTGTAAGCTTTCAACTCCTCCTTCTCTACTTTCTGCCTTTTGATCTCTTCTGCCTTTGAAGGCCGTTCAGTTCTATCTCTCTCCTCTGTGCCTTTGCTCTCTTTTCTCTCCCTTCTAAGCCTTTCACTTCACTCTCCTCTTTGCCTTTGTTCTCTTCTCCTACCTTCTAAGCCTTTCACTTCTCTCTCCTCTTTGCCTATGCTCTCGTCTCTCTCCACTAAGTCTTTCACTTCTCTCTCCCTCCCCTATGCCTTTGCTCTCTTCTTTCTCCCTTCTAAGCCTTTCACTTCTCTCTCTCCTCCATGTCTTTGCTCTTTTCTCTCCCCTCTAGGCCTTTCACTTCGGTCACAATATCCTGTATAACTGTTGATCTACTTCCTCTGCCTTCTGCGTGGTTCAATTATTTCTCTCTCTCTCTCTCTCTCTCTCTCTCTCTCTCTCTTTCTCTCTCTCTCTCTCTCTCTCTCTCACACACTCTC
Organism: Ambystoma mexicanum; assembly: GCF_040938575.1. NCBI lineage: Eukaryota > Metazoa > Chordata > Amphibia > Caudata > Ambystomatidae > Ambystoma > Ambystoma mexicanum. Next base: position 1,465,330,994 of record NC_090924.1, on the reverse strand, counting down.
TTTATGCTGTTTCTCAATTTTTTAAACTTCTAAGCCTTTCACATCTATCACTCTCCTTTCTGTATTTTACCTCTTTACTCCCTTCTAGGACCTCTGCTTTTCTGCTCTTCCCTATTCCTATGATCTCTTTGCTCTCCCTTCTCTGATTTTAACTTCACTATCTCACTGCCCCTTATCTCCCTCCCCCTCTTTCTCTCTCTCCTCTATGATGTTGATGTCTCCTCACCCGCCCACACTTCTGTGCAGTTGCCTTTTTCTCTATCTTCTCTGGGCTTTGTAGTTCTCTCTCCTCTCTTCCTTTTGTCTTTCTCTCCATTCTACGCATTCACTTCTCTATGCGCTGGACTTCTCCACGCTCTGCTCTATACCATGGCTGCTTCCAGCACTCATGTCTCTAACATCTTTCCATTCTACTCTATGCCTTTGATCTGTTTTCTATACCCCTCTGAGCCTTTCACACCCCCTCCTCCTCATGCCTTGTTTCTCCTTTCTCTCCCTTCTGGACCTTTCACTTCTCTCTCTCTCGATATATATTTTCCCCCCACCTCTCTGCAGTTGCCTTTTTCTCTATCTCCTCTTTTCCTTATGTCTTTATCTCCCTTTTGGGCCTTGCACTTCTCTCTCTCTCCCATATGTCTTTAATATAGTTTTCCCTCCTCTGTGCATTTGCCTTTTTCTCTATCTCCTCTAGGCCTTGTAGTTCTCCTTCCTCTCTTTCTATTGTCTTTCTCATCCTTCCATTTCTTTATTTAAGCCTCTACCATCTCTGCTTTTATCTAAGCGCTCTCTCCACCTGTCTTTTCTTTGAACGGGTAAAAAAAGATCACAAGGGCCAGTGGTTTTGTGATGTTAAAGTCATTTCAGTGTGCACATGCCACTAAAGTCAATTACCATGTGACCATTTACTTTCAGGCTCGTTGACCACCTCGGGAACATCAGTGTGACCCATGGACATGATGAATACATGAAGGAAATAGAAAAGAAGAGGAAGAAGAAGCCAAACTGGTAATGAATGGAACACATCTGGCAAAACTCACTGTAGCATTATGTGAAGAAGTAAGGGAGGGAATGCATGTCCTAGTACTGACTGCAAGGTCCTGAGGTACTGTAGGACATGTCTGTCCTAGTACTGGCTTCAAGGGCCTCAGTCACTGGAGGAAATGCCTGTCACAGTATTGTCTGCAAGGGCCTGAGGTTCTGGAGGAAATGTATGTCCTAGTACTGACTGCAAGGTCCTGAGGTACTGGAGGAAATGCCTGTCCTACTACTGATTGCAAAGTCCTGAGGTGCTGGAGGAAAGGCATGTCCTAGTACTGGCTTCAAGGGCCTGAGTCATTGGAGGAAATGCCTGTCACAGTATTGTCTGTAAGGGCATGAGGTACTGGAGGAAATGTATGTCCTAGTACTGACTGCAAGGTCCTGAGGTACTGGAGGAAATGCCTGTCCTACTACTGACTGCACTGTCCTGAGGTACTGGAGGAAATGCCTGTCCCAGTAGTGACTGAAAGATCCTGAGGTACTGTAGGAAATGTATGTCCTAGTACTGACTGCAAGGTCCTGATGTACTGGCGGAAATGTCTGTCGTACTGCTGATTTCAAAGTCCTGAGGTACCAAAAGAAATTGCCTATGCTATTACTGATTTCAAAGTCCTGAGGTACTGGAGGAATTACCTGTCCTAGTACTGATTGCAAGGGTTTGAGGTACTGTAGGGCATGCCTGTCCTAGTACTGACTTCAAGGGCCTCAGTCATTGGAGGAAATGCCTGTAACAGTAATGTCTGCAAGGGCCTGAGGTTCTGGAGGAAATGTATGTCCTAGTACTGAATGCAAGGTCCTGAGGTACTGGAGGAAATGCCTGTCACAGTATTGTCTGCAAGGGCCTGAGGTCCTGGAGGAAATGTCTGCCACTGCCAAATTGTTAAGGCAAAACTATTTGTTAAAACCTATGATTATTTTACTGAGAACAATTGCTCTAATAAGACCATGTGTTAAGATAAGTCTCTTTGGAGTCACCCTTGGTACAGCTCTGTCCATGGTTGCACATACAAACCCCACCATTAGCTCAAGCAGTTACTATCTTCAGATTGTTGGACAGTTAAGTGCCTTGCTGTCTGATCACCACAGGGTCACTATTGCCAGGGCAATCATCTATTCTAAAATTGATTATGGCAGCGCGCTGCTTGCTGGAGTCAATAAGACAGATCTCAGACGCTTGCAAGTGGTGCAGAACACAGCTGCTCGGTTAGTTGCGGAAATTCCTCGTCACCAGCACATTTCACCCACCTTGAGAACATTACATTGGCTTCCAGGTGCAGCCAGAATACAGCACAAAGTGCAGACCACCACGCATAGGTGTGCATATTGCTTGTTTGTTTGTTTGTTTGTTTATTATTTATAGCGCGCGCCAGACCCGAGGGTAACCGGGCGCGTTGTTCAAGGATACTTTAAACTTTACAGGTTGCGCATGTTTACAAGTAGTGGTTATACATCGTAGAAATTAAATAATGCAGGACAGTAAGGAGAATATACATTGTGCATAATATATACATATAGCATAAAATATACAGGAAATATGCAGTAGGAAGATAGAGAGTATATAATTATGTACATAGTACGTCTGTAGAACAGTGGTTATGTTAGTGTAGGGCGGGACTATCGGTCATTTTCTTTGATCCAATTGATACAGTTAGATCTGAAGAGAGCATAGGATTGGGTAGATCTCAGGCCGGGCGGGAGGGAGTTCCAAAGCTGGGCAGCTTTGACCGAGAAGCTGTTTCCTCCGGCCGTACTTAATTTAAATGGGGGTATCACTAACTGGTTGGAGTATGCTTCTCTGGTGGGTCTAGTGGAGATTTTTCTGTTGAATCTAGCAGCTAGGTATTTGGGTGCTAGATGGTTGATGCTTTTGAAAGTTAGAGAAGCTGTCTTGAGTTTGATTTTGTCCGCTGTGGAGAGCCAGTTGGATTGTCTTCTGGCCTCTGAAATATGCTCCCTTCTTGAAATTCCTAAGGCAGCTCTGAGAGCATTGTTCTGTAGTGTTTGAATTTTTTGCAACGTATGTTTATTGGCCCCTATATATAGTGCGTTGCAATAGTACAATTTCGACAGCACTAGTGCTCGAGCAAGGGTTAGGCAGTTGGCAGTGGATAGGTATGGTTTTGCGGCTCTAATCAGCTTGCAGGTATATGCGGTGCTGGATGCAATTGCTCTCACCTGTTTGGTTAGGGTGAGGTGGGAGTCAAGGTAAAACCCTAATGTTTTTACCTCTTTTGCCACCTTGATAGTGTTACCGTCTATGACGAAGGAGGAGTATTCTTCTTTTAGTCTATTGATGTTTTGTGTGTTCCCCAGTATGATGAGTTCCGTTTTGTCATCATTCAGGCATAGCCCGTGGGTGGCCATCCATGCCTGAATGATGAGATAAATCTTGTTCACCAAGGCCAAATCTTGTTCATAATCCCCTGAAAGTGGTATGAGAATCTGAGTGTCATCCGCATAGTTAGTGTAGGTGACACCCAGATTATCTAGATCATCGAACAAGGGCTTCGTGAAGATGTTGTACATAGTGGGGGAGACACAAGAACCTTGTGGGACTCCGCATGTGATGGATACAGGGTCAGCAGCAGCAGAAATAGAGAAGACTCTCATAGTTCTACCGGTTAGGAATGATTTGATCCATGCGATGGCATGTGTGGAGAAATGGGCAGCTGTTTCTAGGTGGGTGCAGAGCACATCATGATCCACCAGGTCGAAGGCTGCAGAGAGGTCCACAGTGTGCCACAGTGCCTTAAGGATTAGACCTGGCAGGCAACTGCGCTCTTCCACCAAAGCATTGCTAGTCTCCACATTTTAAGCTTGCGCGCCATGGAGGTCGCTCTATTGACTTTATAGCACCTCATCTATGCAATAAACTCAGCCTAAACTCGGGCTCATCTCTGACTTCCCTGAGACTTAAGACATTGGGCCTCATTGCGAGTTTGGAGGTAACCATGTTGTCATTACTGGCATGGCTACCTCCAAACTCGTGTCCGGGTCCCGAAAAAAGGGAATTACCGGCCCATTCCGACCTTGGAGGGCCCGGTAATTCCCTTTTGCGGGACCGGGACCCGGTACATCCTCATTCCCATTTGAGCCCCCATAGGGCTCAATGGGAATGGGGAGGATGCTAACAATGGGCCCGTTAATGACGGGCCCGTTGTTAGCATCCTGTTCTGCTTGCGGTTCCCGCTCTGCACGTCTGGTCTGGCTAGGCGTACAGAGCGGGTCCCGCTGCAAAACTCGTAATGTGGCAGCCCGGAATGAACAGTGCCGGTCCCTTACCGGCACCGTTCATTCCATGGCCGCCACAGTCGTAATGAGGCCCATTGCTTTTCAAATGTTAGTGTTTTCTTGTCTTGATCTTCTGCTGTGCTACTGCTTGACTGCCTAGATCTGATCTCATTTATCTTATGTATTTATTTAATGCCTTTGGCTATTTTGAGCTTTGGGGCCTCTTTGAGGTTTTCAGCACATCATAAATAAATTATTTTTGAAAAGTACTAATCAGAGGCTAATCAGAACTCTCAGGCCCACACTTCCTATTATGCTAGCCGCTGCAATTAGATCAAGGCAACCCCAGCCAGTTGCAAGCAGAGACGTCTTTATGGGAGGGCAAAAGCTGAATGTGCCCTGGGCCCTCACCCTGGAGGAGCCCCACATGGCTTCCTGATTGAAATCAGTCAGTGCCCATTTGTTTTACAAAACTAAAATAACACATACCTTGCTTGATGGTGAGCTGCTGAGGTGCCAAGCCTGCAGCCAGGCTGTTGCTGACCAGTACATTTTGCTTGGATCAATTAATCCCATAATGATTTGTATGTTCACTGTGCAGTCATGATAGCACAGATCCTGTAGTATCGTCACCCTCCTGTGGGTTATATATAGATCATGTGCCATGCCGAATGTTGAAATGCATACTGATAAATATGAGTGCCATGATTGCCATGGAATTAAAGTGTGAGATATCCATCAGTGGCATCTCCCCTTGCCCTTGGTCTGACCACTTCATCATTAACTTCAACATACCTCAAGCACAGGATGACCACAATACTGGTATCCTATTACCACCGACAAGGGCCCGAAGCTCTCGCAAAATCACCAAAAATAGCATGTCACCCCTTGTCTCCGATCTCCATCCTGAACACCTGGCACACTGGGCTAATAACGCAGATGCACTGGCAGATCTCTGCACTAAAACCATGGAAACAGCTGTAGATATGGTTGCCCCACGGGACCTCGCAGAGCTAAATCCATCTCCCATCCCAATTATTGGTTCAGTGAGAACCTCCAGAACCTAAGAGCAAATAAGCGCCGATCTGAAGTAATCTGGATAAAACATCCAACCGAAGCCCATAAAGAGATGGTCAAATCTGCTTCTAGAACCTACAAACTACAAATGAGGGTTCTTAAAAGTGGCAACCACTTCCCAAGGAGCAGCATAAGGTGTTAGGAGGGAGAGGTGATTAGGTTGTCAAATTCGAGACATTGGAACCAAAGTGTTGAAGCTCATATCCCGGATCCCGGCTTTTCCATCGGAAGACACAGTGATCCTGGACAAATCATCTTCTGCCACTGTATTGTACTGCGCTGTACGGGTGGCGTTGATGAGCCTAGTGCTTGATATTTCTTTTCATGAAGGCCATTTGAGTGGAATGGGTTCTATTCATATTGTGGTGCTAGTATTCTTGCTTTGATGGGAGTGAACATGAAGCTAGAATTACTGTCCTTTTGCCTAACATATTTCTAGAAAATGTTGTTTTTAAATGTTGTCATATTTGGCTGTTATGTGAATTATGTACTTTCCAATTCAGTTCTTAAAACAAAAAGGCATTATTTTAGTTCATGAAAGTGATACACTCACAAATAGTTGCACCTTGCTCTATGATAAGAACTGGGAAATAATGTGGTCAAGTGCAGTAATTGCAGACTGGGCTCAAATCTCAGCTTCACCTGCTAACCAACATGTGTAATCCTGGGCAACTCATTTAGTCTTGTTTTGCCGAACCTGTCCACATTTCCAGTGTGTAAACTTCTGAACGTTCTCAGGGCCCAATCCTGTTCAGGGTGCAGTGAGCATGGTACACACCATGCTTCATTGCACCTTTTCTTGATGCCCATGTACCATCCTCATTCTCAAGTGGCCCTGGGCGCTGGTGCAGAGGATGATGCTGCTGTGTCACAAACTGCCTGCATCTCCTCTGTGTTTTTATAATTAATGGCCGGATTGCAAGATTTCGGCAGCAGTTTCATGTATTTGCACATTTACAATTTAACAGAAGCGCTCCCCAAAACACCCCTTTTTGCATTCCATTTATTTCTAAGCTTTCTGCAGCACTGCAAAACGATCCTCACAAAGTACTCACTCCAACACCACACGAGGCAATAATCAGGTCATTATAGGAACGTTGCAGAGTTATTTTCTATTATGTGCAAGATATTGACTTAAAACCAACACAATTGAGAAGCACTTTGTCGTGTTTTATCAGTGCAAAGAGACACATGTCTAGTTAGATGTGTATGGTAGGTTGTCACACTCCTCCACAATAGTGAAAGTGCAAGATAGCGCAATAAACATACCACCGCTAATGGAGGTAGTGTATGTGTCCATCATTTTTACACTGTCACTAATGTGGAGCCGCAACACCAGAGTACACAATCAAACGACCTGTTTGCAGGACTGGTGGTTGCCAGCCAATACTGGCAACAGGCGCACAGGTTCCTGAGCTGGTACATTGTGTGCGCCCTTTGTGAAATCAGAGACCATCAGAATAGGTGTTAATTACCGAACATGTCTGTAAAATATAACCCGACATTTTCAGCAATTTACACTTAGCCGAGAATCGGGCACTCTTTGTCTAAGAGTCATTTAGTTCTAAGTGCGTGCTCTTCAAAAAAAGTCTCACTCATGGTTTTAATGGCTACAATGTTGAATTGTATATAATAATCGTGACCATTGATATCTTGCCCACGACAAAGCCATTTGTTTCTTTGCTCACTAATAGCAAAACCACTTCAAAACCATAGCTTATGACTTAAATCCTAAATCTATGCAATCTTTCTACATGGTTGAGCACTTTCACTTTTAATGAGACTGCTAATCTGAGTCTTCTCGCTATGTTGGGGTATGTGTGTCTTTTTCATACGGCTACTTATCTGTGCCCTGCATTTTAACTACACCTTTCTCGTGGCTGATGTTGATAAAAGGTTTCCTGTACTTAGACAAAATGTCAAGCTGTGGGTTGTGATCCCAATGTTGGGGCGGCGGCCAGGGATTTTGTATCCCGTCATTTCTTTGGTTCAGAGGGGGCCCCAAAGGAGTCTGTGCCTCGGGCCCCACGATTCTTTAAAATGGCCCTGGCTGAAAGGGAGTGTCTATAAAAGGCGAACACTGCAATGAAAGCTGGTTTGTGAAGTACTGGAATTAATGTCTGCCATAGTACTGACTGCTGGGTTGTGAAGTACTGGAATGAATGTCTGCCATAGTACTGACTGCTGGTTTGTGAGGTAATGGAAGACAAGCTTATTCTATACTGGCTACAGGGTTCTAAGCTACTGAAGTAAATGTTTATACTAGTACACACTGCATGGCCCTAAGGTACTGGAGGAAATGTGTATACTAGTAAACACTGCATGGCCCTAAGGTACTGGAGGAAATGTGTATACTAGTACACACTGCATGGTCCTGAGGTACTGGAGGTCATGTGTATACTAGTACACACTGCATGGTCCTGAGGTACTGGAGGAAATGTGTATACTACTACACACTGAATGTCCTGAGGTACTGGAGTCTGTGCACAAGCTGTGAAAAGTAAACTCAGAGAAAGCTACTAATTGTGGTTACCTCAGTATCCAACAAATGGATATCCTAACTTGAAACTACCCGGGCTGTCCAAGAGAAACACAGAGCAATGCAGAATCACATCAAACACAAAAGTGAATACATATAGCAAATACACAAACTCCTATGTTTTTGGCAAATATATAATAGAAGGATTTACAACAGATGCATAGAACAAATGCTTGAATATGCCTGAAACAAGTGCGTAAGGACAACCAAGTGCAGAAATAATATAAATGCAATAATACAGGCCTGCCTACGTAAACATTTCACATTATTCTGGTGCAGAAGTCATTGTCTCAAACAATAATGAAAACAAAAGAATGAGTTTCAACTAAATGAGACCACTGTTACGTTTCGGCGGGCCACCTGTAGGGCCTCTTTAGAGAACCGCCTTCCTCGGGGCTGAGTAACTGATGTTATTCCCTACGGGGAAGCAGACAAAGCAATCCATCACATAATGAATATGTACATAAAATAATAAATAAAACACGGAGATAACACATGACCTGGGGTTATCAAGTATTAAGGCCCTAACTACTCAGGCCAAGCAATTGTTAATTTAATCAGACTACTAATTGGAATCTACCTAAGAGGGGAACCTTACCCAAAATGAATGTGGGTGGAATTCATCAAAGGCAGAAATTCTAGACGCAAAGCCCAACTCAGGGTGGAGCGTGATGCAGCATGGACTGAGGAGAGACATCACTAAAAGTCAAATAATGTAAGAAAATAGCTCAAATAAATGTTTGAAGATTGGAAGATCTATCATAGGAAGCATTAGAGGCAGAAAAATGTGAAAGAAAAAGGTATACCTGAATATGAAGGTATAATTGATTCTCACAAGGCCAGTATCAAAATTCCAACTTCGGAACGAAGGGAGAAGGACTGCCACAAGCTGTTGGCAAATGGATGTCCAATTAAGGGACGCTGATCCAGTAATAAATAACTGATCTACGCAAAAAAGGAAAACAAAGAGAGGAAGTAGAACATGTTTAATACCAAGTTGAAAAATCTTAGATAACTGGGCTCATCAAAGCCATAGCAAATTAAAGAGCATCTACATTAAAAAGCTCATCAAAATCATGCATAATATTCAAGAATACATAGAGTGCATGAGTTTGTAAAAGGATGCATGAGTTAGAAAAGGAAGAAAGTTAATTACTGAGCCCGTTAGAGTGCTGAAGAATGAAATGGTTTCATAAGGAGAGAACAGTGCGAGCACAAAAGTTTACCGTCCACTCGCACGGACGAAAGAATGTAGCCGGAACCGATGCTGTCAGTAAAAGTGCCTGCGTGCGTCTGGCAGAGAGGGCTATGTTGCGAGCATACCTTATGTTGGAGCTTGCAGCGTGATGATGCCTCGAAGGAGAGGTAACGCGTAGCGTATGGGAAGCCTCGCTGTGACGTGGTAGTGTCAGACTGACACACCTCTGTCACGATTGGCTTGCAGAGCGCAGCCAATCCCGAGTGGTTTTGTGCAACACACCCTGCAGGACAGTCAATGCCCTGGAAAACGGGACCTAACGGTAGCGTAGCGGGTGTCTGCATGGAGCCTCAAAGTGTGCGAAGCACCTAATGCGGCCGGGCACAACGAAGAACATGATGCGAAAAAAATGTGCGTCAAAAGGTACGATCTGCCTAATGTGTTGACATGCTTTACTGAAATATAAATAGGCACCTGCCGGTGAAACAAACTGCTAGTCCTGAAATAAATGAGGAAAGGCTGCGAACAATGTTAAAACTGGAGTTGTTCAGAAAACCGGAAAGAATACAGATAATATTTGGACAAATTAGAATGCACTTATCAGGTTAAGTTGTCGGATACTAAGATGTCAACGAGGTATGTAGCACCGTTATAAGGGTGGGATAAATTCCTCAATTAGGCCATACATATGAGTACCTAATCGAAAAATCCACCTTGCCTCCCTGTCCAACAGACTTTTGTGTATGTTGGTAGAATTTTTGACTGTTTCCAGTACCCACCACAATACATTATTGGGTGAGTGATTGGCAGTCATGTAGTGATTGACCAGGGGTGCTGTGACCATTTTACATCGTATCCGTGATCGGTGTTCCGCAATCCTAATGTGAACTGCTCTGCTAGTTTGACCAACATACCTTAGTCCACATGGGCATTCAATGCAGTAAATCACGTTTTTGGTTTTGCAATTGGTCAGGTTAGGCAAAGTCCATAACCGGTCATTTATTTTGAAATCTTTCATTTTTCTTGTAAAGGGACAGACACTGCATGAGCCACATGGGTAGTGGCCCTTGACCGAACGTAGATCCCATAAGCGAGTTTTTGGGGGATTCTTACTAAAACTGGAGTGTATCAGTTTATCTTGAATGTTGGGAGCCCTTTTAAAAGCAAATCGAGGTAAAGGTTCCTCTGGAAGGTCCAGTCTAATAATGTCCCAATATTTTAGGATAAGTTTCTTAATTCGAAAAGCTAAAGTACCGTGTGTAAGAACACAAGTCATGTTGTTACTCTCGGTTTGTTGTGTTTTGGTGGTGAGTAAGATCCGTGCATCGTGCCCGTTTCCTAGATCTCTTAATGAGGGTTTTGGGATAGCCTCTCTCTCGGAGTCTAGTGTCCAATTCGTCCGCTTGTTGGTTAAAATCATGGATGTCAGAACAGGTCCTTCTTACGCGGAGATACTGCCCGTACGGGAGGTTGTCCTTGAGGTGCCGAGGGTGATCACTTGTATAGTGTAATAAAGTATTTCTGGCACTAGATTTTCTGTGTAGGCTGCATTTAAGCTGGCCATCTTGATACCCGATGGTTAGGTCGAGGAAAATGACTTGGTTGTTGGAATGTTCAAGTGTAAATTGAATATTCACATCAATCTGGTTAAGCCAGGAGAAGAACTGTAAGAGTTCATTTTCTGGTCCTTCCCAAATAAAAATGATGTTGTCTATGTAGTGTTTCCAATGTAAAATTGATTTTTGGAAGGGATTGGATTCACAAAGAATGTGTTCAGTTTCAAATTTCGCCATGAAGAGAATAGCCAAACTGGTTGCGAAAGCCGCACCCATCGCAGTGCCTTTTATCTGTAGGAAAAAAATTCCATTAAACTCAAAATAGTTTTTACATAGTGCTATTTCCATCAATTCTAAAATAAAATTGATTGGCACTCTCTGTTGGGTATTGGATTCTGTCAGAAGTTCCAACATGCATTCTAATACTTGTGCCTGGGGAATGCTGGTGTATAAAGAGGTTATATCCATTGTGACTAAAATGTGTTTGCTGGGATCGAATTCAAGGTGTTCAAAAATTTGAATGGTATTCATGGTATCACGTAAATAGGTACTTGTTTCGGTGCTCAATGGTTTGAGAACGTATCAATACATTTGCATAATGGTTCAAGTATGGTCCCACAGCCTGAGACTATGGGGCGTCCGGGTGGGTTTGTTGTGTTTTTATGTATCTTTGGAAGTGCATAAAGGGTTGGAGTGCGACCCTGACTAGTTGTTAAGTAATCATATTCATTTTCCGTGATCCAATTACGGTCAAAAGCATATTTTGCTGCTTGATCAGTTTCCACTTTGATGTCCTTTGAGGGATCCTTTTTCAATTTTTTGTAGCTTGTTGGATCGTTCAGTAAGTTATTAACCATTTCCAAATATTGGGTATTAGTCATGACAACTATCCCACCACCCTTATCTGCCGGCTTAATCACAATGGCATCATTAGATGCCAGTTCGGAAAGGGCTTTGTTTTCTTCTAAACTCAAATTGTGTTTAATATGAAATCTAGTATTGGAAGTTTTGAGGTTGGAGGACTTGTATATAATAGTACACACTGCATGGTCCTGAGGTACTGAAGAACATGTGTATACTAGTACACACTGCATGGCGCCGAGGTACTGGAGGAAATGTGTATGCGAGTACACAATGCATGGTTCTGAGGTACTGGAGGAAATGTGTATACTGGTACACACTGCTTGGTCCTAAAGTACTGGAGAAAATGTGTATACTAGTAAACATTGCATGGTCCTGGGGTACTGGAGGAAATGTGTATACTAGTACACACCGCATGGTCCTGAGGTACTGGAGAAAATGTATATACTAGTACACACTGCATGGTCGTGAGATAATGGAGCACTTGTGTATACTAGTACACACTACATGGTCCTGTGGTACTGGAGGATATGTGTATACTAATAAACACTGCATGTTCCTGAGGCACTAGAGGATGTGGGTATACTAGTACACACTGCATGGTCCTGAGGTACTGGAGGAAATGTGTATACTAGTACACACTGCATGGTCCTGAGGTACTGAGGTACTGGAGGTCATGTGTATACTAGTACACACTGCATGGTCGTGATGTACTGGAGGACTTGTGTATACTAGTACACACTGCATGGTCCTGTGGTACTGGAGGACATGTGTATACTAGTACACACTGCATGGCGCCGAGGTACTGGAGGAAATGTGTATGCGAGTACACAATGCATGGTTCTGAGGTACTGGAGGAAATGTGTATACTGGTACACACTGCTTGGTCCTAAGGTACTGGAGGATGTGTGTATACTAGTACACACTGAATGTGGTACTGGAGGATATGTGTATACTAATAAACACTGCATGTTCCTGAGGCACTAGAGGATGTGGGTATACTAGTACACACTGCATGGTCCTGAGGTACTGGAGGAAATGTGTATACTAGTACACACTGCATGGTCCTGAGGTACTGAGGTACTGGAGGTCATGTGTATACTAGTACACACTGCATGGTCGTGATGTACTGGAGGACTTGTGTATACTAGTACACACTGCATGGTCCTGTGGTACTGGAGGACATGTGTATACTAGTACACACTGCATGGTCCTGAGGTACTGAGGTACTGGAGGTCATGTGTATACTAGTACACACTGCATGGTCGTGAGATAATGGAGCACTTGTGTATACTCGTACACACTACATGGTCCTGTGGTACTGGAGGACATGTGTATACTAGTAAACACTGCATGTTCCTGAGGTACTAGAGGATGTGGGAATACTAGTACACACTGCATGGTCCTGAGGTACTGGAGGAAATGTGTATACTAGTAAACACTGCACGGTCCTGAGATACTGGAGGAAATGTGTATACTAGTACACATTGCATGGTCCTGAGGTACTGAGGTACTGGAGGTCATGTGTATACTAGTACACACTGCATGGTCCTGTGGTACTGGAGGACATGTGTATACTAGTACACACTGCATGGTCCTGTGGTACTGGAGGACATGTGTATACTAGTACACACTGCACGCCCCTTGAGGTACTGGAGGAAATGTGTATACCAGTAAACACTGCATGGTCCTGAGATACTGGAGGAAATGTGTATACTAGTACTGTCTGTCCTTGTGTTGGCTGCATGGTTATTAGGAACTGAAAAACCCCATCCCTAGTACTCCTTCCAGTTACTGGATGGGGACCTGTCAGTGTACAGACCGCAGGGCACTGATACAGTAAGTACATTACTTATAGGGCCCCGGATCCCGAAGAGAATGTTTCTTCTAATACTGATGGCAGGACTGAAACACACACAAGTAATGGATGTTCTAATAATGATTGCGGCCCCTTGAGTACTAGAATCACATTTATTGTGATAGTGACGGAAGCTTCCAGGGGCTCTAGAGTAATGTATTTACCAAGATTGACAGGAGGTCCCTATGGTACTTGAGTAACATCTGTTCCAATACTGACTCCATGACTCTGAGGTTTGTTGTTTTTTTATTTATTTATAATGTGCACCAGACCCGAGGGTATCAGGGCGCAGAGGATACACAAAGACTTTCAACTTAGGTTACAAATGGCAAAAAGCATACAAGTTGTGAAAATACACAATAAAGTGGGTGCATATTGGGTACATAAATGCATATGTGACAAGAAGACATTATAGAAGCAGGAACATAAAACGATATATACATACATATCATGACAATACACCATATAGTAGGTACCTAGTAGGTATATAGATACATGTAATACAGAGAAAGCTCTGTGCAAGCAGGAACATAATTTAAGGCAGTCTGAGATCTATTTACAAAGCGAGAAGGGTAGGAGGCAGGTGACTTACTGGTCCTTATCTTTAAGCCAGATTTTGAGATGCTGTCTAAATTTAATGAATGTTTGGTCAGCTCGCAAGGAGGGAGGCAAGGAGTTCCGAAGCTGTTCTGCCTTCACTGGGAAACTACTGCCCTGACTTTGCATAATTTGAATCTTCGCATGGCTAGGCAGTTAGTGTTAACTGTTCTCGTGGGCCTGCTTGAGTATTTTCTAGTAGTTCTCTTAGTAAGGTAGCATGGCGCCTCATTGTTTAGGCATTTGTAGGTGAGTGAAGCTGTTTCAATTGGATTTTATCGCTGATAGATAACCAGTTGTGTTGTCTCCTGATCTCAGAGATGTGCTCTTTCCTTGTTATACTAAGAGCAGTGCTATTGGCATTGTTCTGGAGTGTCTGTATTCGCTTGACAATATATTTATTGGCACCAATATATAAGGCATTACAGTAGTCCAGTTTCGACAAGATGAGACTCTGGTCAGGATGATGCGGCTGTTCGTGGATAGGAACTGTTTACCCGCTCTGTTTAATTTGCATGTATATGCAGTGGAAGATGCCAAAGTGTTTACTTGTTTGGTAAATCTGAGGGTGGAATTGAGGTAAAAACCTGAGGTTTTTACCTCTGTGGCAACTTTGATGAGGTTACCGTCAATGATGAAGGAGGTGTATTCAGGCCAAGTCTTTTGAGGTTGAGTGTGGTACCCAAGATAATGAGCTCAGTTTTGTCATCATTCAGGCAGAGACCGTGAGTAGTCACCCATGCCTGAATGATGATGTTAAATCTGTTTACCAAGGCCAAATCCTCAACATAATCCCCAGTAAGTGGTAGGATAATCTGAGTATTATTTGCATAGTTGGTGCAGGTGATAACAAGATGGTCCAGATCATCAAAAAGGGGCTTGGTAAATATATTGTTCAGAGTGGGTGAGACACACGATCGCTGGGGCCCTCCGCAGGTGATAGGGTTGGGGTCTGCAGCTGTTGAGGGGGAGAAGACTCTCATGGTGCTGTTGCTGAGGAAGGATTGTATCCAGACCATGACCTCCTTGGAGAAATGGGCTGCTGAGTCCAATTGTCTACATAAGATCTTGTGGTCCACCTGGTTTAATGCAGCCAAGAGGTCGAGAAGGAGAAGCAATGCTGATTTTCCTTTGTCCCTGAGCTCATCAATTGGGGCCTTGAGATCAATTAAGGCTGTTTCCGTGCCATGTTGTGGCTGAAAACCTGATTGGCGGGCTCCTATGAGTTGGTTAAGCTCCAGGTATTTCTGTATTTGGAGAAATGCCACCTTGTCTACAATTTTAATAAGGAATGGTACTGTAGTGATAGGCCTGTAATTGGTCGGTATGTTGGGTGTAATGTCTTTTTTTAAAGTAGAGGGAGTACCCAACACTCTTTAAATTTGCTTGGGATGGTGCCTGAGGCAAAAGAGGCGTTGATAAGCTTCTAAATGGAAGGCGCTATGCTCTTGCAGCATCATTAATTAGTTGTGCTCGGCACTGGTCGCCCTGGCAGTTCGATGGATTGAGGCGGAGTATAACTTTTTCAACCTCGAGAATAGAGATTTTGAAGAACCTGAAGCAGAGTGGGGGTTTGTGGGAGGGCAAGAGTTATTATTGGCTGAGGTCTTAGAGGCTAAGGAAACTTTATTTTGTGCTATTTTGTCCTGAAGGGTGGAGACTTTGTTGACTAGTGCGTGCTGAATAATAGAGCACCAGGTTTTATCTTGTACTGGGATTGGTGTCTCTAATTCTTTTAGAATTACAAATAATTCCTTGATGTTTGAGTTGGCTTGCAAGATTCTGTTGTTATATGTTTCTTGTTTTGCCAAAAGTATATCTTTTTTTGTATTGAGATGATATGTTGATTAGGTTAGTTTTATTTTAAGCAGAGGGTAGTAACCTCCAAGAAGTTTCGCATTTTCTCTTATCACATCTCAGTTTTTTCAAATGTGGGGTAAAGCAGGAATTTAAGTGGCTTTTAGGTTTGCTATGTCTCAATGTTAGGGAAGCAATGGTGTCAAGAGTTGTAGTCATGATTTTGTTGTATTCATTAACGCACGAATTAGGCTCCATATTGTCTGGTAGTGAGTTGAGAGTAGGTAGGATGCGGGTATGAGTTTGTCCACCGTCATATTGTTTATGTTCTTAGTTAGTGTAGGTGGAGTGGGTAGACTCGGCTTAGCAGTAGGTCTTTTAGTTGCCAATGTAAATGACAGGAGGTGGTGGTCAGTCCAGACTTGAGGGTTAATGGAGGTAATCAAGGCATTGCTGTTGTGATCCGCCACCCAATCGAGTATTCTCCCTTTGTTGTGTGTAGGTAAGTTCACTCTTTTGGTGAAGCCAAGTTCTGTCAGGATATTGGCCGCGATGGTTGCTTGTTGGTCTTCAAGGTCGTTAAATCCTAGATTAAGATCCCCTAGCAGAATGACTGGCGAGGTACTTTTTAGATTGTGGAGATGTACTAGGTACTAGAAAAATGCTTTTTTTAATGCTGACAATTTATGACCTGAGTTAATTACTAATGTCTGTTCTAGTACAAACTGTGGGATCCACGGGTACTTGCGTAATGCTTGATCTTATACTGAATGTTGTACCCAGAGATATTAGAGTAATGCTTATTCTAATACTTATGACGGTAGGACTCACGGGTACTCGAGTAATGCCTGATCTAAAAGTAATTGTACGTAGAGATATTAGAGTAATGCCTGCTCTAATGCTGACTGTAGGACCCAGTGGTACTAGTGTCATACCTGCTCTAACACTGAATGTTTTACCCAGAGATATTAGTGTAATACCTACGCTAATGCTGATGACTGTAGGACCCAGCAGTACTCGAGTAATGCCTGCTCTAATACTGCATGTTGTACCCAGAGATATTAGAGTAATGCCTACTCTAATGCTAATGACCGTAAGACCCAGGGGTACTCGAGTAATGCCTGCTCTAATACTGAATGCTCTACCCAGAGATATTAGAGTAATACCTATTCTAATTCTGTATGTAGGCTAAGGTGTACTCATTCTATGACTCTTCTAATAATGTGTGTATGAACCAGGGGTACTCGAGTAATGCCTGCTCTAATACTGAATGCTGTACCCAGAGATATTAGAGTAATACCTGCTGTAATTCTGTATGTAGGCCAAGGAATGACTCTTCTAATAATGATTGTAGGACTCAGGGGTACTCGAGTAATGCCTGCTCTAATACTGAATGCTGTACCCAGAGATATTAGAGTAATACCTACTCTAATTCTGTATGTAGGCCCAGGAATGACTCTTCTAATAATGTGTGTATGAACCAGGGGTACCCGAATAATGCCTGCTCTAATACTGAATGCTGTATCCAGAAATGTTAGAGTAATACCTACTCTACTTCTGTATGTAGGCCCAGGAATGACTCTTCTAATAATGATTGTAGGACTCAGGGGTACTCGAGCAATGCCTGATCTAATTCTGCATGTTGTACCCAGAGATATTAGAGTAATGCCTACTCTAATGCTAATGACCGTAAAGACCCAGGGGTACTCGAGTAATGCCTGCTCTAATACTGAATGCGGTACCCAGAGATATTAGAGTAATACCTACTCTAATACTGTATGTAGGCTAAGGTGTACTCAATCAATGACTCTTCTAATGATGTGTGTATGAACCAGGGGTACTCGAGTAATGCTTGCTCTAATACTGAATGTTGTACCCAGAGATATTAGAGTAATACCTACTCTAATTCTGTATGTAGGCCCAGGAATGACTCTTCTAATAATGATTGTAGGACTCAGGGGTACTCGAGTAATGCCTGATCTAATTCTGCATTTTGTACCCAGAGATATTAGAGTCATCTGGAATGGACTTCTTAAGTTTGGAAGATGCAGTTATCGCAGCATTGAGAGACTTGTCCACTGTTGACGCTGAGGAAGAGCAGAGCTCACACTAAACTCTGAGTGAAAATGCTATGACGGAGGAAGAGAGCATGGAATTGGCCTCTGTTTGCAAACAGGAGCCATTTCAGTGACCCGAGGGTAAAAGAAATGGGGTCACTCCTAGCTACGGCTTTCTGTGGAATCTGAGGTCTTGTGAACTGGACTAAATGTTATAGGTGGTTTGCGAGCTTGGAGGAGTGGCAGACCCCTGCGCTTGATCGCTGCTACTGTGCAGACAATCATGGAACCCCAGAACCACAGTGGCTATCTAGCCTTTTCTATGCAGGACCAGAATCCTTAAGTGTCCCGTGGTCTTTCACTTCCTTATTCAAGGATTCACACCAATCGCTTACTGCGCCTTGATAAAGACTTCGGTCGAAACACGTGTTGGCTCTTCTCACATGCAACTAGCACTGCACATGTTAGGACAACAATCACTTGAATCAAAATAAAACATTAACTTGTGAACCAAGACAAGGTGTATGGACCTTCTTACTTAGTAAGCCCTTCCCAGGATGTCAACATAATCCAGCACCATTACCAACAACGTTTCCCCACCCGCTTGTATGGACTATATGTTAGCTCAGGGCCAGAAGCTGCGACTGCCA
Organism: Ambystoma mexicanum; assembly: GCF_040938575.1. Lineage (NCBI taxonomy): Eukaryota > Metazoa > Chordata > Amphibia > Caudata > Ambystomatidae > Ambystoma > Ambystoma mexicanum. Next base: position 1,465,312,535 of record NC_090924.1, on the reverse strand, counting down.
AGACCATGAGAAGCGTTGATAAGAAGTGGAAGGAAAGCCATGAGATTTCAAGGTGGCAAAACCAGGGCACACCAAGAGGCTAACCTCGGGAGCAAAGGCTGACATTGAGTGAAGCTGCTGCTTCTGACAGCGGTTGCTGGTGTCTGCAGACATCAAAGACCTGCCACTAGAAGTCTCGGAGCTCTGTAGGACGGGCTGCTCTCCCACAAAGTCCCCTTGCCCAGTTTTAGAGGGTTTGTTCTAAGCCAATAAATCTGCCCCACAAGAGGACCACTCAGAGGCAGGAATGAACCAAGGGTGCTAGCAGTTCCTGGCCAAGTGTTGTCAACAAAAATGGGGATCCCAGTTCCTCCTGAGAATCCAAGGACACTGCAACATGCATACAGCGCTCATATACTACCAGCGGTAATACCAGTCCATATTTACATGTCAAGTTATGGTAATAACGGCTTCTTCTCGCAGCGACCTGCTCTGGTAATGGAGGTTTATTAACACACTGCCGCAGCAGCCTCGTATTGTGATGAGCACTCTCACAAACATGCTCCATTGCCTTAATATAAAAGCTTGTAAATACACACTGGGAGCTTATGAAATGCGTCATATGGCTGGTATTTGCCTTTTTTCCAACCGTGGATGTGTCGCTGGAATGGACCAACCACTTTCCATATGAGCCTGCCACTGCGTGTATATAAACGCTTTTATACTAATGCAATGACACACTTGTGTATAGGCGCGGTATAAATGCCACATCATGTCATGTCCATGGAGCCTTATGCAGCGTCACGTGTTTATAAGACTTTGCATCAGAATACCAGGCAAGTCTAGTAAGCAGGCTGCAGTGTGAAATGCTGGGGCAGGCGCATTTTTTAATAAGCATTTGCTTGTGAAATGCTTCATAAGACTCGTATTCGCCTTTTTCCAACCGTGTTGGTGTCACTGCAATGCACTAAACGGTTTAACAAAACGGAATCTATGTGTCCAGCACACTTTCAAAGAAAACTCGCATTGTGCACAATTGGATTGCACAGCACGCTAAACATCCCCCCTGCGTAGCATACTTCTTAAGCTGACCCAACTACTTACTGGTAATCGCCATTACTCCTAGCCATACTCTTCCTCGTCACAATATCTACTTGTGAGGTCCGCAACCTCCATCTCAGGAATCCATTCCATCTTTTTACTAATACCCCTACTTGCCCCACCCCTCAACTGAGAGTGCAAGGCTCTCCTCCCACTACTACATGTTATTTCAAAACCTCACAACACATCATGGAAGCTTTTTCAAGATGGCCAGGACGGGCGAGGAAGGTCGTAAGTACTGTGATGAGGAAGAGTAGGACTAAGAATAATGAAGATAATCAATGAGTAACTGGCCCACTACCTTCATACCCCTCTTCATAATCACAGTACTTACATGTGAGGCATGCCAAAGACAGCGGTAAAAAACTGATCCATGTAAACAAAAAAACAGACCAACCAGACTGCCGTTACGACAATCCATCACCACCTGTATTCCCAAAAACCACAACAAATCACCCTTGACCATCTCTACCAGCACGCAACACACAAAGGATGATGGTTTGAGTTGGCCTGGGCATAGGTCGCACATGTGATTGCAGGTTGCATTCAGATATCAGAGGCGGCCGCTTAGCTGGCTGAGCTATCTAACTGGCATGATTCTCAGGAAACAGCTGAAGTTAGACCATAAAGCTCAGTGTCCAACAGGTGTCGTGGATCTTAAGTGAAACTCACCACGCCCTCAAGCGATACTTATGCAGATACTGCGAACACAGAAGCAGTGAAGAGATCTTTGCACTGACGCACGTTGCTGCATAAGTTCAAAGTCTGTCGTGCCGGGCGTGGTGGGTCTCTGAGCAAGGCTATGGCAGAGGCATGAAAGCATTGAGATGGATGAGAACTTGATTAGGCTGGTAGAAGGGCTTTACAGGGATTCTTGTTAGATCCCTGAGTGAGGCGATGGCAGAGGTATGAAAGCATTGCGATGGATTGGAACTTGATGAGGCTGGTGGAAGGGCTTTACCAGGGTTTTTGGTAGAATCCTGATTTAGGGGATAGCAGAGGCATCGAAGCATTGAGATGGATGGGTACTTGATTAGGCTGGTAGAAGGGTTTTACAGGGATTCTTGGTGGATCCCTGAGCGAGGCAATGGCAGAGGCATGAAAGCATTGAGATGGATGGGAACTTAATTAGGCTGGTGGAAGGGCTTTACAGGGATTCTTGGTGTATCCCTGAGTGAGGCGATAGCAGAAGCATCAAAGCATTAAGATGGATGGGAACTTGATTAGGCTGGTGGAAGGGCTTTACAGGGATTCTTGGTGGATCCCTGAGCGAGGCGATGGCAGAGGCATGAAAGCATTGAGATGGATGGGAACTTAATTAGGCTGGTAGAAGGGCTTCACAGGGATTCTTGTTAGATCCCTGAGCGAGGCGATGGCAGAGGCATGAAAGCATTGAGATGGATGGGAACTTAATTAGGCTGGTGGAAGGGCTTTACAGGGATTCTTGGTGTATCCCTGAGTGAGGCGATAGCAGAAGCATCAAAGCATTAAGATGGATGGGAACTTGATTAGGCTGGTGGAGGGCTTTACAGGGATTCTAGGTATATCCCTGAGTGAGGCGATGGCAGAGACATCAAAGCATTAAGATGGATGGGAACTTGATCCAGCTATTGGGGGGGCTTTGCAGGGATGCACCGTGTTAATTGGTTTTCTCTCACTGTAAATATTCATTCCACTAGTGGTAGGTTAGGTGGCAGTAGTGGGGTATTAGATGCCACTGAGCACCAACTTCGGGGATACAGCAGTAGCGACTGGGCGATCTGGGGAACACGACTTTCAACAAGACATCAACATGTGAATGGAAGCTTGTCACAGACCCCTTTACTGCTGCATTGTGGTTCAAGTCAAGGGGGTTGCATTATCTGACATTACTGACCTGGCAATAGTATATGCAGCAGAACACAGCAAGCCTATTAATATGGCAGACCTGGAGGACAGTGGGGTGCATAAGAGAGTATCTTCTAATGCCTGCACTCGTCACTGGAGCAAAAGCGTAAACATCCACTCAAGCCGATATAGCAGATATTACACAAAGGGACCACAATTACTGTGACTCAAGCAAACACTGACTCAGGGTTTCAGGTAGAAAAATAAAAGTACATTTATTTTTAAACCATTCGTTATAAACACAACACTTCTATTAAACTTAAACAAAAATCACACGTTAAATGTACTACAACTAAACAATTCACTTTGTACAGTAAGTCTCAAAGTAAGTACCCTGTGTTTGAATGAACCGGTGTTAGGCACAAAACATGTTACCGTGAATACGATTGCGATCGCTTTTTGACAGTTCTGTCTACTAATTAAACGCGTATCCGTGACATGAAATGCTACCGGGGCAAAAACACACTTAGCACCTGAGATACCCAGAGGGAGTTGGAGGCAAAAATCACAGGCAATATTTTGGTTAGGCAAACAGAATCGAGAAACACTTATAGACAAGAGTTCAAAAGTCAAAGGGCCGGGGCCAGGGTCAAGTGGCACCGGGGCCTGTTGCCGAAGATCACACAGTCAGATAGTTCATGATTCTACATAGCCAAAAGTACTTCGATATTGTCAATGTTCTGAAGCAAAAGTTATAAGAAGGAGGGAAGCCAAGGGCAAGCCTTGGAAATGAAGAAAAGGGGCTCACCCAGTTGCCTCAAGCAGAACACATTACATTATTCCAATGGTGCAGCTGGTGCTCTGGCAGTTGTTCCTGTTGGTTTCCCGCAGACCCACGATTCCTGGAGCTTCGTTGTGAAGGAGGACGTCTGAAGGGGGTCTCCACCACACAGGGATGAAGACGGCAGCAGCGACAACAAATAAAAGGTGCGCTCCTTAAAAACACAGGAGAGGCTCTTCAAATGGCTAACCGGACCACTACAGCTGTGTGCAGAGATTTCGACCAAGGAAGGGGATCCTCTGGCTATGGAAGATGAGCTGGTTATCCCCACCAGGCTCAAGGGAAGGAGACTCCAGACTGGATCTCCTCTAAGTCGTTCAAGGGCAGATAGCTCAGGACTGCAGCAGGGCTTCACCGGGACGGGGTAGTTGCAGCAGCCGTCGTTCTCTCCGCTTCTCTTCGGTTCCTTGTAGTTCCAGTGGCGACTCTCTGACTTCTAGCCCAAGAGACTTGCCTTTTATGCGAAAAACCCCGATTCACACAGCCTGGCTGTCAATCACCCAGCAGGGGGGTTGTCCAGCCCGGACAACTATCCTGGCCAATCATGACAAAGTGCGACTTGGGTTTTTTAGGATACCCTGTGCAGGGGTTGACTACACCCCTCCCTCACATTCAGCCCACCTAGACACCCAGGCGCCTGGTGGAGGGCTTCTGAGCAGAAAGCCCGCCAAAAGACGGTGAATAAAGAAGGCAAACCTAGTTTGCCGCGCAAAGTAAAACACAAGAAGGAGTTTAACAAAAAGAAATGGCAAATAAACCGCAGCAGAGCCAAACGAAAAAGGATTTGGTCAAGCGGGTTTAGGGTTAAGGGTAACACAATAGCCTACAGTGTTACCACGGTTATATAAGATAACCGCAGTAGAAATTTAGGGTAGATACCACTGCCACCAGCCATGTCTAAATGTTAAAAGAGCGAAACAATGCTCTAGGAGGTATAGATAAAAAGAGTTAAGAGTTAACCCTTCCAGCACTCCATGTAAGATGGTGTGTACTGGGTCTGTGGTTAAATTTGACTAAGTAAAGTTAATGGTAACGTTACCCTTGTCTGGGGGACAGTAGTCACCTCCGAAATGGAGTTGGTGGGAAGTCTAAACGACAACCCTGTGCCACTGCACAGAAAGTGCAGTGTGACACACACAAAGAAGGGGGCTACTGAAGTGGTGTGCTCCAGAGCCCACAATCCCAAAAACAGGTGAAAACACATAGTAAAATAAAAGTAATAGTGGTGAAAAGCTCACACTCTTACCAAGTGGAAAAGAAACAACTCCAGGGATCCAGCAACCTGCTGAGGGACTCACTAGGTGACAGAAATTAGCCATGAAATGAGAATTCTCCTTAACAGGGGCGCTGGCCCCACTTACCCTGAAACAGTTGCTTCTGCTTAGATGGCATGAGTTACCAAAACACATCAAAGAACCACCCACCATTGGCTTCACTCTAAAGCCCTGGAGAATCACTCGACGATCCTGTGGATTCCCATTCACTCAGCCCCCTCCTCTTATGAAGCATTGGCCGGGGTAGCACGAGGTGGCCGGGGTAGCATGAGGGGGTATATGAGGGTGCCCGCTTATCGCTTGATAGACTGGGCTGCCTGATAAACCAGGGAATTATATGACTAGTAACGCCCGGTTCCGATTTGAAAGCCTCTGATGAATGGACATTCTGCAGGCATTGTTTGTTTGTTTATTTAATATAGCGCAAAATGAAACCCGCAGGTAGCCGGGCGCAGACATTACAAGGATACTTGAGGACTTGGTTACAGTGATACACAAAAAAGAAAAGGCAGTAGGACAGTACGGCATCATTACAATCTGAATATACTTATACAGTCAATGCCAGGAGTCGGACGCAAATATGCTGGGTAGCAATCTCTTAGGAATTGTAGTCCAGGTGGGGCCAAGAGAAATTCCTATATACTAGCAGTGGTGGTCGGATGTCACTACGGGTAGGGGGGTTGGGTTGACCACAGGCATGGTCCGGATGTGTCACACAGGCAGGTAATTCTAGAAGGGGGGGGATCGCATTAAATGTCATTAGAACGTATCCACTAAAGGACCTTGCGCCTGAAACTTGGGTAGAGTTGGTCCGTTCTGAGTTCTAAGGGGAGTGTGTTCCAGGTCCGGGCAGCTATGACTGGGAAGCTTGAGCCGCCAGCAGTATTCTTTTTGTATCTGGGCACCGTCAAGGTGAAGGCGGTAGTCCTTCTTGTGGGGCGGTTTGAGGTTCGCTTGTTGATAGGGAGGAGCTATATTGTTAAGGCATTTGGACGTAAGCGAGAGGGTTTTGAGGGTGATTCTATGCTTCATTTTTAGCCAATGTATGTTCCTTCTGGAAGTAGAGACATGGGATCTGTTGGGAATGTTTAGGGCTACTCTACGAGCGTTATTTTGGAGTGTTTGGAGTTTGTTAAGGACATACTTGTTAGATACCGCATATAGGGCATTACAATAATCCATTCGGGATATGATGAGTGTGTTAGCTAAGGTAATGCAACTAGCCTCTGTTAGGAAAGTTCTACATGATCAGATCAATTTGCAAGTGTAGGCTGTAGAAGAAGCTAGGGAGTTAATTTGTTTCTGAAAAGAGAGCGCTGAGTCCAGATAGACCCCTAGGGTTTTGACTGCAGGCATCACTTTAATGACATTTTTATCAATGTTAAACGAGGCATAGTTTGGGTCAAGTTTTTTAATCGCTGTCTCTGTGCCAAGGATCAGGATCTCCATTTTATCTTGATTCAGGCAGAGGCCATGGGATGCCATCCATGCCTGAATGAGGAGATATATCTTGTTTACCAAACCTGAGTCTTTCAAGTAGTTGCCCGAATGGGGGATGAGGGTCTGAGTGTCATCTGCGTAGTTAGTGTAGATGACACCCAGTCTATCCAACTTGTCAAGCAAAGGTTTGGTAAAGATGTTGTACATAGTGGGAGACACGCAAGATCCCTGGGGGACACCGCAGGAGACTTGTATGGGATCAGCAGCTGCTAGGGGGGAGAAGACTCTCATAGTCTGGTTAGCAAGGAAGGATTGAACCCAGGTTATGGCATCGCTTGAAAAATGGGCAGCGGAGCCAAGGTGATTGCATAACACTGCATGATCTACCAGGTCAAAGGCTGCCGAGAGGTCAAGGAGGAGTAGTATAGCTGATTTTCCATAATCCTTCAACTCATCAATTTGAGTCTTTAGGTCAATCAGGGCTGTTTCAGTGCCGTGAAGGGGGCGGAAGCCAGATTGTCATGAGCCTAGGAGGTTATTCGTTTCACGGTAATCCTGGATTTGCAGGTAAGCTACCCTGTCTATAATTTTAAATAGGAAGGGGAAGGTGGTAATAGGTCTGTAGTTTGTCAGAATGGACGGGTTAAGGGTTTGTTTTTTTAGCAGAGGTAGGATTCAGGACTGTTTAAGGTTATTAGGCACTAGGTTAGTTTTAAAGGAGGTGTTGATCAGTTTAGAGATAAAGGGGGCTAGGTCTCTCGCTGCATCTTTTATAATTTGAGCAGGGCAGCTGTCTCCTTTACAATTCGAGGGCTTTAGGGAAAGTATGATTTTTTCAGTTTCAAGTATAGGTATTTGTTTGAAACCAAAGGGGTGAGGAGTGTTATTAGGCTCGTTTAGAGAGGGCTGTGCCTTGGGAGTATGCTCCACTGGCAATAGTAAGGCAACTTTTTTGGTTGCAATTAGTTTGAAGAGAGCTAATTTTTCCTGCAAGGGCATTTTGTATACTGGTACACCAGAGCTTGTTTTTGGGAGTATTGTCAATTTGTGGTATGGGTGATTCCATTTCGCGGAGAATGGAGAATAATTTCTTAGTGTCTGACTTAGCTTTCACTATTCTGTCATTGTAAGTGTTCTTTTTGGTGCTAATAATTTCCTTTTTGTACTGTTTGGGATGGGTGGCTAGCTTAATTCAATTCTCCTCAGTAGGGAAGTGTCGCCAGATTGATTGCAGTTTTCTTTTTTGAATTCTAAGGTCTTTCAGTTGTGGTGTGAACCAATTATTCAAGTGGGAAAGTTGTTTACCTTTGCGGATTTTAGTAGGGGTGATCAGATCGAGTGCCTTAGTTATGGTGCTGTTATAGGTTTCCACAAGAAGGGTCGGGTCTGTGATATTGTCTACATTGCTGAGGGTGGGGAGGAGGTGTGGTAAGAGTTGTTCAACTGTAATGTCTTTTTTACTTCTAGTAGGGAGTGGTGGGCCATGATTGTAGGTTTAGGGTGGGAGAGTTCAAGTGAGGCAGAGAATGAGATTAAATGGTGGTCTGTCCATATTTGAGGAGTTATACTGATAATGCTGATGTTGCAATTCAAGTCACCAACCCAGTCTAGAGTCCTACCTTTAGAGTGTGTAGGGGTAATGACTTTTTGTGTCAATCCGTAATCCGTGGTCAAACAAGGCGTTAAGGACGGAACCCTCTGAGGGACCTCGTAGTAGGGGGCTAAACGATTACCGGCACCGGTGACCTTACCGGTGCCGGTAATCCCTTAGCACCTACCGTGTAATGAGGCCCAAGGCCTTTACATGCTCTTCTGATCCCACGCAACTCCGCCCAGTCCTCAAACCTGGCACACGAGTGGGCACGGGCCAGGCAATCCAGATAGATGACTCTGATTTCATTAAGTTTTAGCATTTGATTCTGGACATTTCTTTAAACCTTAGGATCAAAGAAAAATAATTTCAGATTTTGCATTGAGTTAATTTTACACAGCACAAGTGTTTCAGAGCGCGACAAGGCAAGGGAGGAGAACAGGGGAGAACAAAACAGCGATCTTACTAGGCCCAGTGACATTGAGAACGCGCAAGTGCATGGGAGGGGGGTGCATGGAAGGAGGGAGAAGTGGAAAGTGCGAAGCAGAGGAGAAACAGATACATAACAATATTAAATCATAAAGGCAACAAACAGTGGTAATGCAGCCAGCAACTTGCAAGTGCTAGGTTTAAGGCAGCAGGCAGGGTAGGTCTGATAAGTGCAGGAAGAAAAAGGGGGGCTGTATGGGTACAGATACAGACCCCAGTGCAAGGGTGGCCCTGGAGGCAGTGCGGGAGGGTGGCAGGGGAGCAGGTACCTGGGCCCGAAGGACAGAGGGTGGCCTGGTACACAGTGCCAAGAGAGAACAGATCAGCAGGGGAGAGGGGCAGCGAAGGCAGAAGAAAAGAGGAAGGTCTTGAGGTGCTTCCAGAACCGGAGATGGTTCTCCTCAAGTTTTAGAGTGGCAGGGAGGCTGTTCCAGAGGGAGGCCCCAGCCGAAGACAGAGACCTACCCCCAGCTCGTTTTTTTGAAAAACGACTGACCCTGAGGGAGTTGGAGGTAGAGGAGCGAAGAGCTTGAGAGGGGAGGTAGTTGAGGAGGGATAGCTGAAGGTATTTTGGACCCAGGCCTCAGAAAGCCATGTGGACAATGCAGAGGGTTTTGAATGTAATCCTTGCATCCACTGGGAGCCAGTGGAGAGATTTCAGAGCTGGAGAGATACGATCCCAGGGCTTGAGGCCAAGGACAAGTCCTGCAGTCCTGTTCTGGATTAGTTTCAGAGGGCAGAGAGTAGAGGCAGGTAGATTTAGAAAGAGGCCGTTACAATAGTCCAACCTAGAGAGAACCAGTGCTTGGGATACCATGAGCTTCTGGGGGAAGGAGAGGAAAGGCAGAGTACCTCTGAGGAGGTGCAGTCGGAAATTTGACTTTTTAGAGATGTGGGCGGAGAAGGAAAGGGTGGAGTCAAAGATGACCCCGGGGTTCTTAGCCTCGCAGGTGGGGGTAGGAGGAGGGCCAAGGGTGCGAATGGTTTATTTGTTTTTAAATCTTCATTAAAAAAAAAGAAACAACGATGGCCACAGCAATAGAGAAAAGGGACTAAGTCCCTTTTCCATTTCTTTTGTGGTAGCCAGGAGACGGGAGGAGCGCCAGGACTGGAGCAGAAAGCTCTGGTCTGGCAGGTAAGGTGGAGGTAGAAATCTAAACACGCCTTTTAAAATTACTTTGTGTTGTTCCTTTGTTTCAATGCCTTTCTGAGAAATGATTACATACATATCACCATATGGAACCCCTCAGTGTCAATGCTCTGATTCATGGAATATTTACTGAATTTTCCTTGTCATAACCCTACCGGGGAAGGGGCATGTGCAAGAAGGAATCCTAAATAAGAGGAATTTGAAAGTAAACCACTGGAGGGCAGCATTGGTTCATATATTTTATAAAGGGATTCCATCATCACTGTTTTCAGATGCGGGCTGGCAAGTTTCCCTTTCCAGGAGAGTGGTAAAGTATTGCTAACAGCACCTGAGCTGGTGATAGTCTACAGGTTTAAGGGGAATAAGCAAATGTCTGTGATTGGTTGTTGTTGGTGCATCTCCCTCCTGGTGCAATCTGTGACATCGCCCTCACACGTCTGCCGCACTCCAGATTGGGGAGGAACTCACTTATTCACCCATGTCTGGATTTCTGGAGTAGAGGAGCCAGCAAGCCTCTGATTGGTTGAGAGCATTGTCACCAGATGGTGATTGCCGACTCCTGCTTTCCCACTGGGCTGCCCTACAGACAGGTGAGAGCTGCAGCAATGTGACCCTGTGCCTGACCTGCTGTCTGTGTTGCTGGAACTTGCAATACTCCAGTCCAGCCCGAGCTCTTTCTGTTCATTTCAGCCCATACTATCGCAAAGGAAGCTTGCACGCACCTACCCAGGCTCCCGTGTTCTTTTAGGTTAGGAAGCTTGCACCGCTCCTACCCAGGCTCCCGTGTTCTTTTAGGTTAGGAAGCTTGCACCACTCTTATCCAGGCTCCCGTGTTCTTTTAGGTTAGGAAGCTTGCACCGCTCCTACCCAGGCACCTGTGTTCTTTTAGGTTAGGAAGCTTGCACCGCTCCTACCCAGGCTCCTGTGTTCTTTTAGGTTAGGAAGCTTGCACCACTCCTACCCTGGCTCCCATGTTGTTTTAGGTTAGTAAGCTTGCACCACTCCTACTCAGGCTCCCGTGCTCTTTTAGGTTAGGAAGCTTGCACCGCTCCTACCCAGGCTCCCGTGTTCTTTTAGTTTAGGAAGCTTGCACCGCTCCTACCCAGGCTCCCGTGTTCTTTTAGGTTAGGAAGCTAGCACCGCTCCTACCCAGGCTCCCGTGTTCTTTTAGGTTAGAAAGCTTGCACCGCTCCTACCTTGGCTCCCGTGCTCTTTTAGGTTAGGAAGCTTGCACTGCTCCTACCCAGGCTCCTGTGTTCTTTTAGGTTGGGAAGATTGCACCCCTCCTACCAAGCCTCCCAGGTTCCTTTAGGTTGGGAAACTTGCACCACTCCTACCCAGGCTCCTGTGTTCTTTTAGGTTGGGAAGCTAGCACCGCTCCTACCCATGCTACCTTGTTCTTTTGTCTTAGGAAGCTTGCAGCGCTCCTACCCAAGCTTCTTGTTCTTTTAGGTTAGGAAGCTTGCACCGTTCCTACCCAGCCTCCCTTGTTCTTTTAGATTAGGAAGCTTGCACTTCTCCTACCCAGGCTCCCATGTTCTTTCAGGTTGGCAATCTTGCGCCGCTCCTACCCAGGCTCCCATGTTCTTTGAGGTTAGGAAGCTTGCGCCGCTTCTACCCAGGCTACCGTGTTGTTTTAGGTTGGGAATCTTGTACCGCTCCTACCCAGGCTCCTTTGTTCTTTAAGGTTAGGAAGTTTGCTTTGCTCCTACCTAGGCTCCCATGTTCTTTTAGGTTGGGAAGCATGTACCGATCCTACCCAGGCTCCTGTGTTCTTTTAGGTAAGTAAGCGTGCACCGCTCCTACCCAGGCTACCTTATTCTTTTAGGTTGGGAAATTTGCACCGCTCCTACCCAGGCTCCCATGTGTTTTTAGGTTAGGAAGCTTGTCCTGTTCCTACCCAGGCTCCTGTGTTCTTTTAGGTTGGGAAGCTTGCACTGCTCCTACCCAGGCTCCCTTGTATATTTAGGTGATGAAGGTTGCACCGCTCCTGCCCAGGGTCCCTTGTTCTTTTAGGTTAGGAAGCTTGCACCGCTCCTACCCAGGCTACCATGTGCTTTTAGCTTAGGAAGCTTGTCCTGCTCCTACCCAGGCTCCTGTGTTCTTTTAGGTTGGGAAGCTTACACCGCTCCTACCCAGGCTCCCTTGTTCTTTTAAGTTAAGAAGCTTGCCCTGCTCCTACCCAGGCTCCCGTGTTCTTTAAGGTTAGTAAGCTTGCACCATTCCTACCCAGGCTCCCTTGTTCTTTTAGGTTAGGAAGATTGCACTGCTCCTACCCAGGCTTCTGTGGTCCTTTAGGTTGGGAAACTTGCACTGCTCCTACCCAGGCTCCCGTGTTCTTCTAGGTTAGGAAGCTTGCACCACTCCTACCCAGGCTCCCATGTCCTTTTAGCTCAGGAAGCTTTCCCTGCTCCTACCCATGCTCCCGTGTTCTTCTAGGTGATGAAGCCTGCACCGCTCCTACCCAGGCTCCCAGGTTCTTTTAGGTTAGGAAGCTTGCACCGCTCCTACCCAGGCTCCCATGTTCTTTTAGGTTAGGAGGCTTACACCGCTCCTACACAGGTTCCTGTGGTTCTTTAGGTTGGGAAGCTTGCACTGCTGGCAACCATTGTACACCTGTGTGTGATGTGTGAGCATGAAAGAGGGGCAGCCCTAGCATGTATTGTTGGGCTTGTGTGATTGCCTTTTACCCAAAAAGAACCATAAAAATGTATTTTACTGGGTAATGCTGGCTAATATATTCGTGGCTGTTTTCGGGCGCATCCAGCATGAAGATGTGTTCAGCCGGTGGCCCAGAGTCTATATCACGTGCTGCTGTAAAGGTGTATTAGCACATGTGTTGCTGCACATGCTCACACGCGTCTACCAGTGTAGCCCATTGACTCTTGTTTAAGGTTCATGCACATGTTGCAGGTTACCTTCTTGCTAGTCACTCGTTTGTACTGTTCCCTTAAGCAGTCATGTCACTTGTGGACATTTGCAGTAACATGTTCTGTCTGTCCACCAGTATATTCACATGTCCCCTCCCTGTGTCAAACTTCACCCCCAGGAATTAGAAGTTGGTAGAGAGACTGAAAGTGTATTTTCTTTATGCATTTTAAATAGAATGACTACTTTTCAGGTGAGGGCAGTAGTGCTCTACATCCTCACCAAGCCTCTTGGAATCACAGAACCCCATGCCCGCTCTCATGAATTCAATCTTCAAAAGATGCTCCTTATCCTTCCTCCCAGGACCAAACATTCCGTTCCCAGCTCGTCCGAGCTCTGCAGCTGCGCTCAGTAAACTGTTATTGACAGTGTGGCTGCCCGTGACGTTGACATCCTAACTTCTCTCTGGGCGTCTTGTCTCAGGACAAACTGGACAGAGCCGCAGTTCCACGTTGAGCCTATTTCTAATAGTTTCAAAAATGCATTGTGTAACATGTCCTAAACTCCCACATGGCGGAACTCCTGCTACCTTAGCCAACTGGACCTCGCCTTTCCTGCAATACTTCTCTGACTCCATCTCATGTGCTTCCATATGTCAGCTAGCTACTAGCACATCCCTTAAACCATGACACTGTGCACTACCTCTAAATGCAACATACATCACTCTACCTCTGACCTCTGCAACCCAACGTGATACATTGGCGCTCTTTGCGTATGGCTATATGGTGTTTCTGATATGTGTCAAAGCTAACTAAGAAAGAGCCTGTCTTCTTCTTTCGAGGCAGATTCGATGTTCTGTGTCGGGAGTAGGGTGGTGAATAGGACGAGGTAGAATGCGAGAAAGACGAGTTCTGGTTTTATTTTTTTGTTTTTTAAAAGAGGGCAGAGGGATGCTAAAAGGCGCTGCAGGTGCTAGCAGCTGCAATACTACTGATAATGTAAGCTTCTGTAGGGACAGCCTGCACTATGAGCAAATTCATTTGCTATCATACCCGCCTCAGGTGCCCACTATAAAAAGAACACAAATGTATGCAGAGGCTCATTTTCGAGTTCCTCTAATATGGCGGCGGGGACTAATTACATTTACACTTTTGTGTAAACTGTCCCTGCCACCGAATTTCCCTCATTTGCACAGTGGAGTGCAAAAGGGGAGGGTAAACAGATGGTATACCGGCTTAAACGCCACCCTTTTCAGCTACGCCACGCAAATGAAGTAAGCACTGCCTATCATATACGCATGGCAGGCAGCGTTTACAATATATTCCTATGGAGTCTGCCTGGAATGCCAACCATCTGCTCCAGCATGAAAATGCATGCTGGCACACATGCTGGACTATCTGTAGGGCAGAGAAGGAAGCGACGGAATCATGACGTATGATTCGCCCCTTCTCTCCGCCACACTCCTGTGTGGATTTTACACTGTCTCCCCTTCATTCTTCTCTCGCGCCTCGTTGCCATTACCTACGCCTCTTCCCCTCTATACTGTCCACCGCCTCTCTCTCCCCATAATGACATTGAACGCGTTCTCCGCCCTATGCCTTTGGTTTCTTCACATTCTCCTGTATGTCGTTGGCCTTTTCTCTCCCCTCCCCACCATGCCTTTAGCTTTTGTTCTCCATGCCACTGACCTCGCATCTCTAACCTTTTGACCTTTTTCTCTGTCCTTAATGCTTTTTGTTTTCTTTGTCCTTTCATCACATCTCTCTTGTGTACCTTGAACACTCATCTCTCCCCTCTATGGCTCCATCTTCTTGTCCTTTGGCCTCTTCCCTCACTCCTCTTTGCCTTTGACCTCTTCTCCCACTCCTTAATGCCTTTTGTTTCTCCTCTCTCTCCTCTCCGCCCTCTACTTCTTCACGTTCCCCTCTAAGCCTTGACTGTTTCCAACGCTCTTTTATGCCTTTTGCATCTTCTCAACATACTCTCTGCCTGTGACATCTGTTCACTCCCTTCTAGGCCTTTCCCTTCTCGCTCTATCCTCTATCCGCTCCTTTTCTCCCTTGTAAGCTTTTAACTCCTCCTTCTCTACTTTCTGCCTTTTGATCTCTTCTGCCATTGAAGGCCGTTCAGTTCTCTCTCTCTCCTCTGTGCCTTTGCTCTCTTCTCTCTCCCTTCTAAGCCTTTCACTTCACTCTCCTCTTTGACTTTGTTCTCTTCTCTCTACCTTCTAAGCCTTTCACTTCTCTCTCCTCTTTGCCTATGCTCTCTTCTCTCTCCACTAAGCCTTTCACTTCTCTCTCTCTCCCCTATGCCTTTGCTCTCTTCTCTCTCCCTTCTAAGCCTTTCACTTCTCCCTCCTCTTTGTCTATGCTCTCTTCTCTCTCCCTTTTAAACCTTTCATTTCTCTCTCCCCCATGCCTTTGCTCTCTTCTTTCTCCCTTCTAAGCCTTTCACTTCTCTCTCTCCTCCATGTCTTTGCTCTTTTCTCTCCCCTCTAGGCCTTTCACTTCGGTCACAATATCCTGTATAACTGTTGATCTACTTCCTCTGCCTTCTGAGTGGTTCAATTATGTCTCTCTCTCTCTCTCTCTCTCTCTCTCTCTCGCACTCTCTTTATGCTGTTTCTCTATTTTTTAAACTTCTAAGCCTTTCACATCTATCACTCTCCTTTCTGCATTTTACCTCTTTACTCCCTTCTAGGACCTCTGCTTTTCTCCTCTTCCCTATTCCTATGATCTCTTTGCTCTCCCTTCTCTGATTTTAACTTCACTATCTCACTGCCCCTTATCTCCCTGCCCCTCTTTCTCTCTCTCCTCTATGATGTTGATATCTCCTCACCCGCCCCCCACTTCTGTTCAGTTGCCTTTTTCTCTATCTTCTCTGGGCTTTATAGTTCTCTCTCCTCTCTTCCTTTTGTCTTTCTCTCCCTTCTACGCATTCACTTCTATTTATTTATTTATTTATTTATTGCATTTATTACTCGCCCAAACCCTTGGGTACCACGGCGATGTTACAGACAGCTTGGTTAAAAACATTTCTTAGAAATTGCCAATCGGGCGCAGTGCAAGTGAATACAAAATAATCATACACGAGACATTTAATGCAGGGCTTCAGTACAGTGATATTTCCTTAGTCTTGGTTAAATAGCCACGTTTTCAGGGATTTCTTGAAACCTGAGAAAGTTTTCTCATTTTTGATGGGGAGGGGAAGAGTGTTCCAATATGTGGGTGCGAGGTATTGGAAACTACTGCCTCCTGCCTTGGTTGTCTTGTAGCGGGGGATAGCTAGGAGTAATTGACTGTTAGATCTGAGGGGCCTCTTAGATACTTTTCTGGTGATGGCAGTAGTCGAGCCTGGATAAGATTAAAGCTCTTGCCAACGTGATACAGTTGGTGGGTGTCAAGAATTGGCGACTGAGAGCAATAAGTTTTGCGGTGTAGGAGGTAGAGGAAGAGAGGGCGTTAATGTGCTTGGTCATGGTGAGGTTGGCATCTAGGTAGACACCTAGGGCCTCATTACGACCCTGGCGGAAAGTGACTGACCGGACCGCAACAGCGTAAATAGCGTTTCCGCCATTGCACGAAGGAGCAAAGTGCGGCCAATCACGACCCATCGGGCACGAGCATTACGCCATGGCGGAATCCGAAAGGCTGCGATGGCGGAAATGACCCCAAAACGGCCCTTACCGCCGCCGTACGCTGCACCAGGTGCAATACCGCCACCCATCTTAGCGGTCACCGTAATGAGCGGTCACCGTAACGAGCGTGCACCGCAAATTACGGCCACCGTAAATATACGGAAACGGAAGTAAAAGCATGTGGCCGGAACGGGAAACAGCACGCCGCACAACTATAAAATCCGAATCCCAACACAACCATAAAAAATCCGACCCTGACACACATCCCAACCCGTTAGCAACCCCAGTTAAAAAAATAAATATGGGAAAGGTAGCCAAGAAAGCGTGTGACCGCAAGCGGCAGGTACACTTCTCCCGAGAGGAACTGACCCTGCTCACCGAGACCCTCCAGGAAAATTCCGCCGTCGTCTTCTCCAGTCAAATGACCAGGACGGCCCTTGCCAACAAGAAGGCCATATGGGCCCTGGTGGCACAGCGCGTAAGTGCGGTGGGGACAACACCCCGCACGCCACAGCAATGTCGCAAGCGGTGGGACGACCTGCGGATCCGCGTACGCAGCATACTTTCTGCGAACAGGAACATCGCCACAGCTACCGGGGGGGGTTCAGAGTCGCCCATCAAGTTGACCCCCTGGGAGGAAATCTGCGCCTCCACCATAGGAATGGAGAGCATAGAGGGAGTCGGAGGGATGGAGAAAGGAGTGCCGACATCCGGAGAATCAGGTAGGTTGGCCAAGAGAAACAATGCGAAATCCACAAACCACGAACATGTGCAGTACCATGTGACCCCATAGTGCAATACATACTTTGCCCTGACAGCGCCCTCTAAAAGTCAGAATGAACAAACAAATCAATCAAGAAGCCATAAACAACCCCTACATGTGCAACATGCACCCCCTAACTGCATGCAGCCAAATGAATGCATCCTCAATCCACACGAAAATGAGACCACCTCCAAGGCCCAGTCCCAAATCAGCCTCATGTACCACCCCAATGCATTTGATACGTTGCCATTCCAAATCCGACAGACCCATAACTAACGCTCGCCCCTCTTTACTCCACCACAGGGTCCGATACCAACGACGAGCTGCAGGACACCCCTACCAGCACGCCTGCAAAGAGGGCCAGGACCAACGTCCCAAGAGCCTCCACCTCAGGTGCAAGGATCAAGACACGGCAGCAGCAGGAATCAAGTGGCAGCACACTGGAGGGGACTGCAACAGGCACCCCAGCAGCCAGCAAGTCCACAACCCCAGCACCACAGGTCCCCCCAAAGAACGTATCTGATGGCACTGCCTCTGGTGGTAGCAGCACCATAGGTGACACAGCTGTCATGCCAGCATGCTCCGACACGGAAAACAGTGCTGGCGACGTAGGTACCATCCATGACCTTTCCCAATCCCCCTGCATGTTCCATCCCCTACACCATGACGAAACCACGCAGGGGCACCCTGAAGACGACGACTGGCCAACCCCCACAAGTCCTGTGCCAAGGCAACATGTGTTGAGCAGCCCCCCTGTCACACCACCGCAAATGTCCATGGCCCAGCAGAGGCAACAGTCCCTCGACCTGCTGATCGAGCAACAGCAGGAAGCGTCCACGCTACTCAAGGACCATGCAAATGAATGCGGGGGTTCCAGGGCAGCCATGGAAACATCCACCGAGACACTCAGGGCACAAATAGAGAAAAGTAGTGAGAGCCTCAGGGGAGAAATGGAGAGAAGCACCGAGAGCCTGAGAGCACAAATGGAGAAAAGCACCGAGAGCCTGAGGGGGGAACTGCATGCGACGTCCAAAGACGTTTGTGCTGAACTTGCTGCTGTGCGCCGTGTGCTCTCGGAGCTCTCACAAACCCTCAGAGACATGCATGGACGCGAGCAGGCAGAGACATCATCCGTGGCAAGTTCCGTCCAGGGCAGCCCCCAACGCAGATCTGGCAGGAACCTGCGCTCCACGGGCAGGGATGCCCCTGATACCCGTAGAGGGGGCTTGCAATAGCGTCTACCCACGGACAGCATGCATATTTGGACACTGGTGTTGGGGGGGGAGGTAGTAGGGTGGAGGGGGTGTGTTGGGCTTCACTGGGTGGCGGGTCCATAGGGTGTATAAATCAAATCACATTAACAATACAGCACCTCATTATCATCCAATGACATGTGTGGACATTGATATTTGCGTACGAGGCCTTCATAGGCGTACAGTCCACAATGTGCCTGTACTACACACACACAGTGCCACAGGTCCCCTTTCCGTGTAATAGGCACCATGCGTGGTTGCTAGAAGCATGCATCTATGATGCTCTGTCGGATTGCACGTACATCCTGTGCCTCATGGACTCCTTGAGGTGCCTCCACATCCCCACCCTCATCATCATCATCATCTTCAGGTGCATGCAGTACAGCGTCAGGGGGCATGGGCACATTCCTACGTATGCACATGTTGTGCAGCATGACACATGCCATGACCATCTTAGAAACCTTCTCATGGCTGTACATGAGTGCCCCGCCAGACCTGCTGAGGCTGCGGAAACGAGCCTTCAGTAGGCCGAATGCCTGTTCAATGACCACACGGGTACGTGAGTGGGCATGGTTGTAGTCCTCCTCATGCTCGTTCTGTGGGTTCCGGATTGGTGTAAGGAGCCATCTCTTCAGTGGATACCCGGCATCACCTGTATGAGACGAATAAAGGGTGTCAGTGGAATGATAGTGCTAAGTAGCCCCCCCCCCCCTGCAAGGTCATTGACGCATCAAATGGGCCACGATGTCATGCATGGAATGAGACTCACCGAGTAGCCAGGATCTGTGCCCTGCGTGTCGCTCCATGTAGCGTGGTATTCTTGTGTTCCTCAGGACCATAGAATCATGGGTAGATCCAGGAAATCTGGCACAACAATGCGTAAAGATCTTGTTGGAGTCACACACCATTTGCACATTGATTGAATGAAATTGTTTCCGGTTGCGGTACTGGACCTCCATGGCATGTGGGACAACCAATTCAACATGGGTGCAGTCCATGGCACCAATGCAACCCGGGATGCCGCCAAGTGCATGGAATCCCACTTTAGCGTTGGTAATCTCCTGGTACGTGCGTGGTAGTGTGATGTGGTCGTCGGCGTGCTTCAGGAGGGCATCGTGCACTTGGAAGAGTGTCCGTGAGAACAGTGGCTGTGAAATGCCATGCAACTGTCCCACTGTGTGCTGGTAGGTGCCTGTGGCCAGGAAGTGGAGTGCAGACACCACCTTCAGTAGGGGTGGGATGGCGGTTGGGCTATCTATCATGCTCACGAGGTCAGCATGTGTCATGTCCACAATGGCGATTATGGTGTCCCGGTCCAAACGGTAGAGGGTGTGGATCTGCTCAGCAGTGAGGTTGAACGGATCGGCTCGGAGGCGTGGGATTGCGGGCCGCCTGCGTGGTGGTAGTGGCAGTGCTTGTGGGCCTTGCTGACCCTGCCTTGCCCTCCTCCTCCTCCTTCTCCTCCGTCTCCCCTGTGCGCCCGGTTGTTGTACCTGTTGTTGTTCGTCGTCTTCTTGTAGTTGTAGCACTTGCAGTGCTATCTGGTACCCCAGGCCCAACATCGCTAGTCCTGCCGGTAGCATTTTGGAGTGGGAGTGGTTGTGGGAGGGGTTTGGGTCTGCAATATATGTGCTGTCGGCCTGTATGGCCTCCACCTGTGCTGATTGAATGAATCTGTGGCAGATGCAATCCCTTCTGGCCGAGCACGTCCCGCACGTAAGGCTGCATTTGGCCGCATGGCATCTTGGGATTGGAATCATGTATCAAATCCCGATGGCAGTGTGATGTACTTTGACTGATTTTCATGCTATGCTCCCATTGTTACACATGCTATGATTGCAGCCGCTTACATACCTGTGAAGAGTCAGTGGTATGTAGGGCTCGATCGATGGCCGACCCTCATGCAGCACAGTAACGTACTTCACCGACGGGCGTGGCGTGCCATTTGTGATTGCAGCCAGTTAGCATCATGACACACAGCCGCACTACATTGATGTAATTGTGAATGCAAGCGTTCACAGAAGCCTTTTCGACGTAATGTTGCAAGTGAGGAATTCGAAGGCCAGCATTTTGGGTTTTGAAGTAGCGGCGAGGATACGCCCACAGGTCTGGCTGGAAATGTAACGTTCTATTGTAGAATGTCCTTGGGACATGGCCCATAACGAGCAGGCAATGAATGATATGAATTGAATGGGATGCGCAACAGCGTAGTGGACGATAAGGCAGGACGTTCCCAAATCCATCTTGCTTCACAACACTACAGATCCGGCCAGGGGCACAGTGGTTTTTGCGGACTGCATTACGCACAGACGCGATGGAAGTTTCACATATTATGTGAGTGAATATTCATGCGTTTTCATTGCGGGATGAGGGAATGATGTGTGGATGCATGGACTGATGATTCCGTTTAGGGTCTGCCATGTACATGGGTTTTTTGATTCACTCCCCTTCCCCTGCGTTATGTGATGCAAGGCTGCCATAGTGGGACATACGTCTATCTGCCCTTGTCGGATCCTCCCTGTCTCGACGCGCCTTCATACACTTGTGTCTAGGCACGTTACTAATCCCATGTCATGGGTTCTATCTTGACGGACGCATGCACAGTAACCGACGTTGACAATGGTGTATTTAGCTCGATTGGTTTCGTTATGATTCGATACTGATTTAGGGGTGTGTATATTCCTTTGGAGTGGGCTAGCATGCATATGGGTGTGGATTTGGTGTGTTGAATGAAGATTGTAATGCATCATGAGTCCCGTAATGCAATCGGTTAATTTGTGTTTCTTTTGGGTGACAGGTATCTCCTGCCCTATTGCAGATGCCATCTCTACGCCACTCCTCCAGATGGTTTTTACTCTCGACTCCTGCAGCTTCGGGTGAATCAGTGGAGCACCATTTCGATCTTATGGGACGATCGCCAATGGGCCACATGCCCTTACGCTGTACTGGTGGCTAGGTGCAACATTTCGGCCTTTCAGCTCGACTAGTGCCTGCCTCATGGGACGGACCTGCGGTTCTTGCCGCTTCCATGTTGCCTTTTGGAACGTTGATGTAGGCCCTGTGTGCCATGATGGTACAGGGCGTCACACAAGTGGAAGCCGGTCAATTATTGCAGATGCAGCCCTCGGTGATGATGGTTGTTTTGGTGGTATTTTGCAATTTGCTGTGGGGCCTTTGTCATTTGGATGTGCATTTAAATTGTATTCCGATATTTGTCGTGTTGCGTTGTTCTTTGCAGGTGATGTTGCGATTTTCGCTTTGTGGCGGTATGTATTGCGTGATGATCTGCATTGTGTTCCGCCTTCTGAGTTGAGTTGTGTGGTACAGTACTGGCCGCGTTTGCCTACGTAGCACAGTATGGTCACGGATAGGGGCTGCCATTGTGACTGTTTACATGATGTGCTGTTCAGGGGCGGGGGATTGGCTTTTGGCCGACTGGTGCCTGTCAGCCAGGTCGATTGGTGGAATGATGGGTTGTTCAGAATGTGGCTGGTCACAGGTGACTGTGTTTGCGTGCGTTTGTTGGAGGGGGACTGGGGTCATGTCCATTGGAATAGCTTCTGTATTGATGCCATCTGTGCCCTGCAGCTCCCATCGGCCCCTCTTGGGATGAGCCTGGCTGCTCAGTCACTCTGCCGACTTGTGTGGTACATGCTTCTGCTGATGGTTGGTTTGTTTACTGGCATGAGTACAGGGCTGGTGCAATCCCCCTCAGGATGCTGTTTTGGATGTTGCCTTGCGCTGGTGGCAAGCGATGGGGGACTACTGTTGTTTTGTGTCATGTGTTCTTGATTTTCATTTTGATGTATTGTACCTTCACATGCCTGTGCTGCGTCAGTACGGCTATGGTGACATGCCGTACATGGATGCCCACTCACGGGCCGCTTTGAGCCCCTGCATGCTTTTCTACGTTGGCATGCATGGGTGAATTGTGGATTTCACTGGTTGCATAGTGTGGGTACATTGCGCCTGCCAGGAGTTGTGCAATGAGGCCAGGGAGTGGAGTACAGGCACTCAGTGGGCCATTTACGGTTGGTTCGCGTTGCCGTATTTCTCGCCATGGCGGAATGGTACTTTACGACGTGCTTGATGGCGTTCAGTACATGTCCGCTAGGGTCAGAATTCGCGTACCGTTGCGCCATGGCGGTGATTCCGGTTTTGCAAGGCGCGCGTGCGCGTACTTGGTGCAGTTAGCGTTGCCGTTCACTGCGGTGTCGCTAATGGCATCGTACTTTACGGTGACGGGTCATGATCGCAACGAGCGGTGTTCGATGGCGGTATTGCATTTCCGCCATCATTTTTCCATTTCCGCAAGGGTCGTAATGAGGCCCCTAGTGTTTTTACTTGTTTGAGTACTTCTCTATGCGCTGGACTTCTCCACGCTCTCCTCTATACCATGGCTGCTTTCAGCACTCAAGCCTCTAACATCTTTCCATTCTACTCTATGGGCCTCATTACGACCCTTGCGGAAATGGAAAAATGATGGCGGAAATGCAATACCGCCATCGAACACCGCTCGTTGCGATCATGACCCGTCACCGTAAAGTACGATGCCATTAGCGACACCGCAGTGAACGGCAACGCTAACTGCACCAAGTACGCGCACGCGCGCCTTGCAAAACCGGAATCACCGCCATGGCGCAACGGTACGCGAATTCTGACCCTAGCGGACATGTACTGAACGCCATCAAGCACGTCGTAAAGTACCATTCCGCCATGGCGAGAAATACGGCAACGCGAACCAACCGTAAATGGCCCACTGAGTGCCTGTACTCCACTCCCTGGCCTCATTGCACAACTCCTGGCAGGCGCAATGTACCCACACTATGCAACCAGTGAAATCCACAATTCACCCATGCATGCCAACGTAGAAAAGCATGCAGGGGCTCAAAGCGGCCCGTGAGTGGGCATCCATGTACGGCATGTCACCATAGCCGTACTGACGCAGCACAGGCATGTGAAGGTACAATACATCAAAATGAAAATCAAGAACACATGACACAAAACAACAGTAGTCCCCCATCGCTTGCCACCAGCGCAAGGCAACATCCAAAACAGCATCCTGAGGGGGATTGCACCAGCCCTGTACTCATGCCAGTAAACAAACCAACCATCAGCAGAAGCATGTACCACACAAGTCGGCAGAGTGACTGAGCAGCCAGGCTCATCCCAAGAGGGGCCGATGGGAGCTGCAGGGCACAGATGGCATCAATACAGAAGCTATTCCAATGGACATGACCCCAGTCCCCCTCCAACAAACGCACGCAAACACAGTCACCTGTGACCAGCCACATTCTGAACAACCCATCATTCCACCAATCGACCTGGCTGACAGGCACCAGTCGGCCAAAAGCCAATCCCCCGCCCCTGAACAGCACATCATGTAAACAGTCACAATGGCAGCCCCTATCCGTGACCATACTGTGCTACGTAGGCAAACGCGGCCAGTACTGTACCACACAACTCAACTCAGAAGGCGGAACACAATGCAGATCATCACGCAATACATACCGCCACAAAGCGAAAATCGCAACATCACCTGCAAAGAACAACGCAACACGACAAATATCGGAATACAATTTAAATGCACATCCAAATGACAAAGGCCCCACAGCAAATTGCAAAATACCACCAAAACAACCATCATCACCGAGGGCTGCATCTGCAATAATTGACCGGCTTCCACTTGTGTGACGCCCTGTACCATCATGGCACACAGGGCCTACATCAACGTTCCAAAAGGCAACATGGAAGCGGCAAGAACCGCAGGTCCGTCCCATGAGGCAGGCACTAGTCGAGCTGAAAGGCCGAAATGTTGCACCTAGCCACCAGTACAGCGTAAGGGCATGTGGCCCATTGGCGATCGTCCCATAAGATCGAAATGGTGCTCCACTGATTCACCCGAAGCTGCAGGAGTCGAGAGTAAAAACCATCTGGAGGAGTGGCGTAGAGATGGCATCTGCAATAGGGCAGGAGATACCTGTCACCCAAAAGAAACACAAATTAACCGATTGCATTACGGGACTCATGATGCATTACAATCTTCATTCAACACACCAAATCCACACCCATATGCATGCTAGCCCACTCCAAAGGAATATACACACCCCTAAATCAGTATCGAATCATAACGAAACCAATCGAGCTAAATACACCATTGTCAACGTCGGTTACTGTGCATGCGTCCGTCAAGATAGAACCCATGACATGGGATTAGTAACGTGCCTAGACACAAGTGTATGAAGGCGCGTCGAGACAGGGAGGATCCGACAAGGGCAGATAGACGTATGTCCCACTATGGCAGCCTTGCATCACATAACGCAGGGGAAGGGGAGTGAATCAAAAAACCCATGTACATGGCAGACCCTAAACGGAATCATCAGTCCATGCATCCACACATCATTCCCTCATCCCGCAATGAAAACGCATGAATATTCACTCACATAATATGTGAAACTTCCATCGCGTCTGTGCGTAATGCAGTCCGCAAAAACCACTGTGCCCCTGGCCGGATCTGTAGTGTTGTGAAGCAAGATGGATTTGGGAACGTCCTGCCTTATCGTCCACTACGCTGTTGCGCATCCCATTCAATTCATATCATTCATTGCCTGCTCGTTATGGGCCATGTCCCAAGGACATTCTACAATAGAACGTTACATTTCCAGCCAGACCTGTGGGCGTATCCTCGCCGCTACTTCAAAACCCAAAATGCTGGCCTTCGAATTCCTCACTTGCAACATTACGTCGAAAAGGCTTCTGTGAACGCTTGCATTCACAATTACATCAATGTAGTGCGGCTGTGTGTCATGATGCTAACTGGCTGCAATCACAAATGGCACGCCACGCCCGTCGGTGAAGTACGTTACTGTGCTGCATGAGGGTCGGCCATCGATCGAGCCCTACATACCACTGACTCTTCACAGGTATGTAAGCGGCTGCAATCATAGCATGTGTAACAATGGGAGCATAGCATGAAAATCAGTCAAAGTACATCACACTGCCATCGGGATTTGATACATGATTCCAATCCCAAGATGCCATGCGGCCAAATGCAGCCTTACGTGCGGGACGTGCTCGGCCAGAAGGGATTGCATCTGCCACAGATTCATTCAATCAGCACAGGTGGAGGCCATACAGGCCGACAGCACATATATTGCAGACCCAAACCCCTCCCACAACCACTCCCACTCCAAAATGCTACCGGCAGGACTAGCGATGTTGGGCCTGGGGTACCAGATAGCACTGCAAGTGCTACAACTACAAGAAGACGACGAACAACAACAGGTACAACAACCGGGCTCACAGGGGAGACGGAGGAGAAGGAGGAGGAGGAGGGCAAGGCAGGGTCAGCAAGGCCCACAAGCACTGCCACTACCACCACGCAGGCGGCCCGCAATCCCACGCCTCCGAGCCGATCCGTTCAACCTCACTGCTGAGCAGATCCACACCCTCTACCGTTTGGACCGGGACACCATAATCGCCATTGTGGACATGACACATGCTGACCTCGTGAGCATGATAGATAGCCCAACCGCCATCCCACCCCTACTGAAGGTGGTGTCTGCACTCCACTTCCTGGCCACAGGCACCTACCAGCACACAGTGGGACAGTTGCATGGCATTTCACAGCCACTGTTCTCACGGACACTCTTCCAAGTGCACGATGCCCTCCTGAAGCACGCCGACGACCACATCACACTACCACGCACGTACCAGGAGATTACCAACGCTAAAGTGGGATTCCATGCACTTGGCGGCATCCCGGGTTGCATTGGTGCCATCGACTGCACCCATGTTGAATTGGTTGTCCCACATGCCATGGAGGTCCAGTACCGCAACCGGAAACAATTTCATTCAATCAATGTGCAAATGGTGTGTGACTCCAACAAGATCTTTACGCATTGTTGTGCCAGATTTCCTGGATCTACCCATGATTCTATGGTCCTGAGGAACACAAGAATACCACGCTACATGGAGCGACACGCAGGGCACAGATCCTGGCTACTCGGTGAGTCTCATTCCATGCATGACATCGTGGCCCATTTGATGCGTCAATGACCTTGCAGGGGGGGGGGGGCTACTTAGCACTATCATTCCACTGACACCCTTTATTCGTCTCATACAGGTGATGCCGGGTATCCACTGAAGAGATGGCTCCTTACACCAATCCGGAACCCACAGAACGAGCATGAGGAGGACTACAACCATGCCCACTCACGTACCCGTGTGGTCATTGAACAGGCATTCGGGCTACTGAAGGCTCGTTTCCGCAGCCTCAGCAGGTCTGGCGGGGCACTCATGTACAGCCATGAGAAGGTTTCTAAGATGGTCATGGCATGTGTCATGCTGCACAACATGTGCATACGTAGGAATGTGCCCATGCCCCCTGACGCTGTACTGCATGCACCTGAAGATGATGATGATGATGAGGGTGGGGATGTGGAGGCACCTCAAGGAGTCCATGAGGCACAGGATGTACGTGCAATCCGACAGAGCATCATAGATGCATGCTTCTAGCAACCACGCATGGTGCCTATTACACGGAAAGGGGACCTGTGGCACTGTGTGTGTGTAGTACAGGCACATTGTGGACTGTACGCCTATGAAGGCCTCGTACGCAAATATCAATGTCCACACATGTCATTGGATGATAATGAGGTGCTGTATTGTTAATGTGATTTGATTTATACACCCTATGGACCCGCCACCCAGTGAAGCCCAACACACCCCCTCCACCCTACTACCTCCCCCCCCAACACCAGTGTCCAAATATGCATGCTGTCCGTGGGTAGACGCTATTGCAAGCCCCCTCTACGGGTATCAGGGGCACCCCTGCCCGTGGAGCGCAGGTTCCTGCCAGATCTGCGTTGGGGGCTGCCCTGGACGGAACTTGCCACGGATGATGTCTCTGCCTGCTCGCGTCCATGCATGTCTCTGAGGGTTTGTGAGAGCTCCGAGAGCACACGGCGCACAGCAGCAAGTTCAGCACAAACGTCTTTGGACGTCGCATGCAGTTCCCCCCTCAGGCTCTCGGTGCTTTTCTCCATTTGTGCTCTCAGGCTCTCGGTGCTTCTCTCCATTTCTCCCCTGAGGCTCTCACTACTTTTCTCTATTTGTGCCCTGAGTGTCTCGGTGGATGTTTCCATGGCTGCCCTGGAACCCCCGCATTCATTTGCATGGTCCTTGAGTAGCGTGGACGCTTCCTGCTGTTGCTCGATCAGCAGGTCGAGGGACTGTTGCCTCTGCTGGGCCATGGACATTTGCGGTGGTGTGACAGGGGGGCTGCTCAACACATGTTGCCTTGGCACAGGACTTGTGGGGGTTGGCCAGTCGTCGTCTTCAGGGTGCCCCTGCGTGGTTTCGTCATGGTGTAGGGGATGGAACATGCAGGGGGATTGGGAAAGGTCATGGATGGTACCTACGTCGCCAGCACTGTTTTCCGTGTCGGAGCATGCTGGCATGACAGCTGTGTCACCTATGGTGCTGCTACCACCAGAGGCAGTGCCATCAGATACGTTCTTTGGGGGGACCTGTGGTGCTGGGGTTGTGGACTTGCTGGCTGCTGGGGTGCCTGTTGCAGTCCCCTCCAGTGTGCTGCCACTTGATTCCTGCTGCTGCCGTGTCTTGATCCTTGCACCTGAGGTGGAGGCTCTTGGGACGTTGGTCCTGGCCCTCTTTGCAGGCGTGCTGGTAGGGGTGTCCTGCAGCTCGTCGTTGGTATCGGACCCTGTGGTGGAGTAAAGAGGGGCGAGCGTTAGTTATGGGTCTGTCGGATTTGGAATGGCAACGTATCAAATGCATTGGGGTGGTACATGAGGCTGATTTGGGACTGGGCCTTGGAGGTGGTCTCATTTTCGTGTGGATTGAGGATGCATTCATTTGGCTGCATGCAGTTAGGGGGTGCATGCTGCACATGTAGGGGTTGTTTATGGCTTCTTGATTGATTTGTTTGTTCATTCTGACTTTTAGAGGGCGCTGTCAGGGCAAAGTATGTATTGCACTATGGGGTCACATGGTACTGCACATGTTCGTGGTTTGTGGATTTCGCATTGTTTCTCTTGGCCAACCTACCTGATTCTCCGGATGTCGGCACTCCTTTCTCCATCCCTCCGACTCCCTCTATGCTCTCCATTCCTATGGTGGAGGCGCAGATTTCCTCCCAGGGGGTCAACTTGATGGGCGACTCTGAACCCCCCCCGGTAGCTGTGGCGATGTTCCTGTTCGCAGAAAGTATGCTGCGTACGCGGATCCGCAGGTCGTCCCACCGCTTGCGACATTGCTGTGGCGTGCGGGGTGTTGTCCCCACCGCACTTACGCGCTGTGCCACCAGGGCCCATATGGCCTTCTTGTTGGCAAGGGCCGTCCTGGTCATTTGACTGGAGAAGACGACGGCGGAATTTTCCTGGAGGGTCTCGGTGAGCAGGGTCAGTTCCTCTCGGGAGAAGTGTACCTGCCGCTTGCGGTCACACGCTTTCTTGGCTACCTTTCCCATATTTATTTTTTTAACTGGGGTTGCTAACGGGTTGGGATGTGTGTCAGGGTCGGATTTTTTATGGTTGTGTTGGGATTCGGATTTTATAGTTGTGCGGCGTGCTGTTTCCCGTTCCGGCCACATGCTTTTACTTCCGTTTCCGTATATTTACGGTTGCCGTAATTTGCGGTGCACGCTCGTTACGGTGACCGCTCATTACGGTGACCGCTAAGATGGGTGGCGGTATTGCACCTGGTGCAGCGTACGGCGGCGGTAAGGGCCGTTTTGGGGTCATTTCCGCCATCGCAGCCTTTCGGATTCCGCCATGGCGTAATGCTCGTGCCCGATGGGTCGTGATTGGCCGCACTTTGCTCCTTCGTGCAATGGCGGAAACGCTATTTACGCTGTTGCGGTCCGGTCAGTCACTTTCCGCCAGGGTCGTAATGAGGCCCTATGCCTTTAATCTGTTTTCTATACCCTTCTGAGCCTTTCACACCCGCTCCTCCTCATGCCTTGTTTCTCCTTTCTCTCTCGATATATATTTTCCCCCACCTCTGTGCAGTTGCCTTTTTCTCTATCTCCTCTGGGCTTTGTAGTTCTCTCTCCTCTTTTCATTATGTCTTTCTCTCCCTTCTGGGCATTGCACTTCTCTCTCTCTCTCCCATATGTCTTTAATATAGTTTTCCCTCCTCTGTGCATTTGCCTTTTTCTCTATCTCCTCTAGGCCTTGTAGTTCTCCTTCCTCTCTTCCTATTGTCTTTCTCATCCTTCCATTTCTTTATTTAAGCCTCTACCATCTCTGCTTTTATCTAAGCGCTCTCTCTCCACCTGTCTTTTCTTTGAACGGGTAAAAAAGATCACAAGGGCCGGTGGTTTTGTGATGTTAAAGTCATTTCAGTGTGCAGATGCCACTAAAGTCAATTACCATGTGACCATTTACTTTCAGGCTCGTGACCCACATCGGGAACATCAGTGTGACCCATGGACATGATGAATACATGAAGGAAATAGAAAAGAGGAAGAAGAAGAAGCCAAACGGGTAATGAAAGGAACACATCTGTCAAAACTCACTGTAGCATTATGTGAAGAAGTAAGGGAGGAAATGTATGTCCTAGTACTGACTGCAAGGTCCTGAGGTACTGTAGGGCATGCCTGTCCTAGTACTGGCTTCAAGGGCCTCAGTCACTGGAGGAAATGTCTGTCACAGTATTGTCTGCAAGGGCCTGAGGTACTGGAGGAAATGTATGTCCTAGTACTGACTGCAAGGTCCTGAGGTACTGGAGGAAATGCCTGTCCTACTACTGACTGCACTGTCCTGAGGTACTGGAGGAAATGCCTGTCCCAGTACTGACTGAAAGATCCTGAGGTACTGTAGGAAATGTATGTCCTAGTACTGACTGCAAGGTCCTGATGTACTGGCGGAAATGTCTGTCGTACTGCTGATTTCAAAGTCCTGAGGTACCAGAAGAAATTGCCTATGCTATTACTGATTTCAAAGTCCTGAGGTACTGGAGGAATTACCTGTCCTAGTACTGATTGCAAGGGTTTGAGGTACTGTAGGACATGCCTGTCCTAGTACTGACTTCAAGGGCCTCAGTCATTGGAGGAAATGCCTGTCACAGTAATGTCTGCAAGGGCCTGAGGTTCTGGAGGAAATGTATGTCCTAGTACTGAATGGAAGGTCCTGAGGTACTGGAGGAAATGCCTGTCACAGTATTGTCTGCAAGGGCCTGAGGTCCTGGGGGAAATGTCTGCCACTGCCAAATTGTTAAGGCAAAACTATTTGTTAAAACCTATGATTATTGTACTGAGAACAATTGCTCTAATAAGACCATGTGTTAAGCTAAGTCTCTTTGGAGTCACCCTTGGTACAGCTCTGTCCATGGTTGCACATACAAACCCCACCATTAGCTCAAGCAGTTACTATCTTCAGATTGTTAGACAGTTAAGTGCCTTGCTGTCTGATCACCACAGGGTCACTATTGCCAGGGCAATCATCTATTCTAAAATTGACTATGGCAGCGCGCTGCTTGCTGGAGTCAATAAGACAGATCTCAGACGCTTGCAAGTGGTGCAGAACACAGCTGCTCGGTTAGTTGCGGAAATTCCTCGTCACCAGCACATTTCACCCACCTTGAGAACATTACATTGGCTTCCAGGTGCAGCCAGAATACAGCACAAAGTGCAGACCACCACGCATAGGTGTGCATATTACAGTGTGCCACAGTGCCTTAAGGATTACATTATTCTTTGTAGACCTGGCAGGCAACTGCGCTCTTCCACCAAAGCATTGCTACAGACTCCACGTTTTAAGCTTGCGCGCCATGGAGGTCGCTCTATTGACTTTATAGCACCTCATCTATGCAATAAACTCAGCCTAAACTCGGGCTGATCTCTGACTTCCCTGAGACTTAAGACATTGGGCCTCATTCCGACCTTGGAGGGCCCGGTAATTCCCTTTTGCGGGACCGGGACCCGGTACATCCTCATTCCCATTTGAGCCCCATAGGGCTCAGTGGGAGTGGGGAGGATGCTAACAACGGACCGGTTAAAGACGGGCCCGTTGTTAGCATCCTGTTCTGCTTGCGGGTCCCGCTCTGCACGTCTGGTCTGGCTAGGCGTACAGAGCGGGACCCACTGCAAAACCCGTAATGTGGCAGCCCGGAATGAACAGTGCCGGTCCCTTACCGGCACCGTTCATTCCATGGCCGCCACAGTCGTAATGAGGCCCATTGCTTTTCTAATGTGAGTGTTTTTTTCTTGTCTTGATCTTCTGCTGTGCCACTGCTTGACTGCCTGGATCTGATCTCATTTATCTTATTTATTTATTTATTGCCTTTGGCTATTTTGAGCTTTGGGGCCTCTTTGAGGTTTTCAGCACATCATAAATAAATCATTTTTGAAAAGTACTAATCAGAGGCTAATCAGAACTCTCAGGTCCACACGTCCTATTATAGTAGCCACTGCAATTAGATCAAGGCAACCCCAGCCAGTTGCAAGCAGAGACATCTTTATGGGAGGGCAAAAGCGGAATGTGCCCTGTGCCCCCACCCTGGAGGAGCCCCACATGGCTTCCTGATTGAAATCAGTCGGTGCCCATTTGTTTTACAAAACTAAAATAACACATACCTTGCTTGATGGTGAGCTGCTGAGGTGCCAAGCCTGCAGCCAGGCTGTTGCTGACCAGTACATTTTGCTTGGATCAATTAATCCCATAATGATTTGTATGTTCACTGTGCAGTCATGATAGCACAGATCCTGTAGTATCGTCACCCTCTAGAAAATGTTTTTAAATGTTGTCATATTTGGCTGTTATGTGAATTATGTACTTTCCAATTCAGTTCTTAAAACAAAAATGCATTATTTTAGTTCATGAAAGAGATACACTCACAAATAGCTGCACCTTGCTCTATGATAAGAACTGGGAAATAATGTGGTCAAGTGCAGGAATTGCAGACTGGGCTCAAATCTCAGCTTCACCTGCTAACCAAAATGTGTAATCCTGGGCAACTCATTTAGTCTTGTTTTGCCGAACCTGTCCACATTTCCAGTCTGTAAACTTCTGAACGTTCTTAGGGCCCAATCCTGTTCAAGGTGCAGTGAGCATGGTACACGCCATGCTTCATTGCACCTATTCTTGATGCCCGTGTAACATCCTCATTCTCAAGTGGCCCTGGGCGCCAGTGCAGAGGACGATGCTGCTGTGTCACAAACTGCCTGCATCTCCTCTGTGTTTTTATAATTAATGGCCGGATTGCAAGATTTCGGCAGCAGTTTCATATATTTGCACATTTACAATTTAACAGAAGCGCTCCCCAAAACACCCCTTTTTGCATTCCATTTATTTCTAAGCTTTCTGCAGCACTGCAAAACGATCCTCACAAAGTCCTCACTCCAACACCACACGAGGCAATAATCAGGTCATTATAGGAACGTTGCAGAGTTATTTTCTATTATGCACAATATATTGACTTAAACCAACACAATTGAGAAGCACTTTGTCTGTTGTGTTTTCTCAGTGCAAAGAGACACATGTCTAGTTAGATAGTGAAAGTGCAAGATAGCGCAATAAACATACCACCGCTAAAGGAGGTAGTGCATGTGTCCATCATTTTTACACTGTCACTAATGTGGAGCCGCAACACCAGAGTACACAATCAAACGACCTGTTTGCGGGACTGGTGGTTGCCAGCCAATACTGGCAACAGGCGCACAGGTTCCTGAGCTGTTACATTGTGTGCGCCCTTTGTGAAATCAGAGACCATCAGAATAGGTGTTAATTACCGAACATGTCTGTAAAATATAACCCGACATTTTCAGCAATTTACACCTAGCCGAGAATCGGGCCCTCTTTGTCTAAGAGTCATTTAGTTCTAAGTGCGTGCTCTTCAAAAAAAGTCTCACTCATGGTTTTAATGGCTACAATGTTGAATTGTATATAATAATCGTGACCATTGATATCTTGCCCACGACAAAGCCATTTGTTCCTTTGCTCACTAATAGCAAAACCACTTCAAAACCATAGTTTATGACTTAAATCCTAAATCTATGCAATCTTTCTACATGGTTGAGCACTTTCACTTTTAATGAGACTGCAAATCTGAGTCTTCTCGCTATGTTGGGGTGTGTGTGCCTTTTTCATACGGCTACTTATCTGTGCCCTGCATTTGAAATACACCTTTCTCGTGGCTGCTGTTGCTAAAAGGTTTCCTGTACTTATGCTTGAACACAACTTCCCTCATCCTGGACTGAAAACGTTGCCCTTCAAATGCTGCTTGTGTATTATTCCGATTCCAGATAGACTGAAGAGGGTAAGGAGGAGTGGTAGGGAGAACCCATGCTTATTTTCTTTGCCGCAAGACAAAATGTCAAGCTGTGGTTTGTGATCCCATTGTTGGGGCGGCGGCCAGGGATTTTGTATCCCGTAATTTCTTTGGTTCGGAGGGGGCCCCAAAGGAGTCTGTGCCAGGGGCTCCAAGATTCCTTAAGATGGCCCTGGCTGAGCAGGAGTGTCTATAAAAGGCGAACACTGCAATGAAAGCTGGTTTGTGAAGTACTGGAATGAATGTCTGCCATAGTACTGACTGCTGGGTTGTGAAGTACTGGAATGAATGTCTGCCATAGTACTGACTGCTGGTTTGTGAGGTAATGGAAGACAAGCTTATTCTATACTGACTACAGGTTTCTAAGCTACTGAAGTAAATGTTTATACTAGTACACACTGCATGGCCCTAAGGTACTGGAGGAAATGTGTATACTAGTAAACACTGCTTGGTCCTAAGGTACTGGAGGACGTGTGTATATTAGTACACACTGAATGGTCCTGAGGTACTGGAGGACGTGCGTATGCTAGTACACACTGCATGGTCCTGAAGTACTGGAGGACATGTGTAAACTAGTACACACTGCATGGTCCTGAGGTACTGAAAGACATGTGTATACTAGTACACACTGCATGGTCTTGAGGTACTGGAGGACGTGTATATACTAGTACACACTGCATGGTCCTAAGGTACTGGAGGAGGTGTGTATACTCGTACACACTGAATGGTCCTGAGGTACTGGAGGACATGTACATACTAGAATACACTGCATGGTCCTGAAGTACTGGAGGACGTGTGTATACTAGTACACACTGCATGGTCCTGAGGTACTGAAGGAATCTGGGTATACTAGTACACACTGCATGGTTCTGAGGTACTGGAGGATGTGTGTATACTAGTACACACTGCATGTTCCTGACGTACTAGAGGATGTGGGTATACTAGTACACACTGCATGGTCCTGAGTTACTGGAGGAAATGTGTATACTAGTACACACTGCATGGTCCTGAGTTACTGGAGGAAATGTGTATACTAGTACACACTGCATGGTCCTAAGGTACTGAAGGAATCTGGGTATACTAGTACACACTGCATGGTTCTGAGGTACTGGAGGATGTGTGTATACTAGTACACACTGCATGTTCCTGACGTACTAGAGGATGTGGGTATACTAGTACACACTGCATGGTCCTGAGGTACTGGAGGAAATGTGTATACTAGTAAACACTGCACGGTCCTGAGATACTGGAGGAAATGTATATACTAGTACACATTGCATGGCCCTGAGGTACTGGATGAAATGTGTATACTAGTAAACATTGCATGGTCCTGGGGTACTGGAGGAAATGTGTATACTAGAACACACTGCATGGTCCTGAGGTACTGGAGGTCATGTATATACTAGTACACACTGCATGGTCTTGGGATAATGGAGCACTTGTGTATACTAGTACACACTACATGGTCCTGTGGTACTGGAGGACATGTTTATACTAGTAAACACTGCATGTTCTTGAGGTACTAGAGGATGTGGGTATACTAGTACACACTGCATGGTCCTGAGTTACTGGAGGAAATGTGTATACTAGTACACATTGCATGGTCCTGAGGTACTGGAGGAAATGTGTATACTAGTACACACTGCATGGTCCTGAGGTACTGAGGTACTGGAGGTCATGTGTATACTAGTACACCCTGCATGGTCGTGATTGTTAGGGAGAATGCTCTGTTTAGGCTGAATTTCCTAACCTAGTGAGTCCCCCAGCAGCTTTGCTGGATTTCTGGAGTTTGTTTTTTTCCTCCTGCCAAGAGTGAGTCTCTTTTCCACACACTCTTGGACATTATTTGAGGGGTTCCTTTGACTGTTAATGTGTTTTATGGCCTATGGGGTCTTTTACTCCATAGGGTCTCATGTGTTTTTACTATGTGTGTTACACAGCACACTCAGTGCAGTAACACAGGGGTGTCATAGTGACACCCCACCATAGAGTCCATACCCTGGGACTGACTGCTGTCTCCCAGCGCATGTAAAGTCACCATTGGCTCTACTAGTCCCAAATTATGAACAGACACCAGTACAAACCATCATATTATGGACGTACTGGTCGGGGCAATTCGATTGCCCCGGGGTCTGTTATTCGGAGGGGCACATCTCCATCCCCCCAATCGAGTTTTGGCTGGTGGCAGTGGATACTACTTTTTATATTCGACCGCAAATATATCTCTATGGGATTTTCCCATTGTTCGAGGCTACCAACTTTAATTATTTAATTCTCATATCCTCGAACATACCGCCGTTTTATTTATTTAATATTAATTCGCCGGTTGGTATTTTTTACCAGAACTCAATTCTAAAATGGCGTTTGTGTTCTCTTCTGTGACTCCAACCCAAGTCGAGCCCTTTGTTCCACTTTTTGGCAGGCTTCTCCACAGAAGCCTCCGAAAGTGGTGCCACTCTGTCTGGGTTCCACAGGGGGTGTGGGAGGGGGTTTAGACACCCTGGACTGAGTTACCTTGGTAACTCAAGTCGCACTCTTGTGTGATTGGCCCAAGTGGAGAGCCGGCCGGCTCACCACTTAGCATGTTTGATTGACAGCTAGGCTGAGTGAATGGGGGTGTGCTGCAGAAAAGCAGGGCTTTTTGGACTGGAACTTTAGAAGTCGCCACAGGACCTGAAAATCCGACAAGGGAGAAGCTGAGTCGACCTGCTACGACAACACCACCGGCGGAGCCCTGCAGAACCGACTCACCACTTCCCAGCGACAGAGAAGATCTCCCGGCTGGAGAGTCTTCTTCCCCAGACAGGTGGGCAGAACCAGTTTACCTTCTTTTTCTCGCATCCCAGGACGTCTTGTGGTCGAATTTCCCGTGCCAAGCACCCTGGCAACCGGATAGCCACTTACCACTGGACCGCGAATAAAAGGACCGCTCCTTTTAACTGAGAACTCTGCTGCCGGTTTATTCCCTGGCAGTGCAACGGACTCCTGTCTTCCTCCCCGACGAGATCCTCTCTTCCCTTGGACAAAGCACCGACTTGCCCCCGCTGGAGTATTCTCACCACTTTAAGGTACCATGTCCGCCAGGCCTCCCTTTCTAAATATTCCTAACCTCTGGACTGGGCTGGCCACCTTGAACATCTAACTGGTCCCTTTCTTTTGGTCCAACTCTTTCTGAACTGATTGCAAGACTTTTGGGCACTTTGAACCTTGTGACCTTGGACACATTTTGACCGGAGCCTCTTAAAGTGGGTACGGCCTTGTTAACTTTGACTTTATGGTTTTAACCTGCCTTCTTCTCCTACTGTGTTCTTCCGAAAGTGTTGGGATCTGTTTATATCTTTGCTCTGCCTTTCTCTCCCTTTTAAACCGATTGATTAGAGTGCCATCTTCATTAAGCGCTCACCGCTGTCTGAAAATAAGTGTTGCTTTACTTAAGACTTGTCTAACTAATCGTTGAAGGGAGTGTATATCTTTTAGTGACCATGTTTTTGAACTGCTTGATATTAGTGCCAGTGTGTTTTATTAGATGTTGTTTTAAATAAATAATTATATCTCTTTTACACCAAGCTCTGGTCAGTGTTTGCTTTTTCTACTTTGTTCTTTTGACCTATTGTGAATACTCTGTATACTGCCTAACTCTTCTTGAGGGAAGTCTGACTGCTCAGCCACAGCTACCAAGTGAAACTGTGTGGTACAGACTGCACCAAGTGGGTTTACTGCCAAACACCTGTAGTCTTAAATCGTTTGTAGTGGTCCCAGAGGGAACTGCACAGGTTTCTGCCTAACAGTGATGTACTGGAGGACTTGTGTATACTAGTACACACTGCATGGTCCTGTGGTACTGGAGGACATGTGTATACTAGTACACACTGCACGCCCCTTGAGGTACTGGAGGAAATGTGTATACCAGTAAACACTGCATGGTCCTGAGATACTGGAGGAAATGTGTATACTAGTACTGTCTGTCCTTGTGTTGGCTGCATGGTTATTAGGAACTGAAAAACCCCATCCCTAGTACTCCTTCCATTTACTGGATGGGGGCCTGTCAGTGTACACACCGCAGGGCACTGATACAGTAAGTACATTACTTATAGGGCCCCGGATCCCGAAGGCAATGTTTCTTCTAATACTGATGGCAGGACTGAAACATACACAAGTAATGGATGTTCTAATAATGATTGCGGCCCCTTGAGTACTAGAATCACATTTATTGTGATAGTGACGGAAGCTTCCAGGGGCTCTAGAGTAATGTATTTACCAAGATTGACAGGAGGTCCCTATGGTACTTGAGTAAGATCTGTTCCAATACTGACTCCATGACTCTGAGGTTTGTTGTTTGTTTATTTATTTATAATGTGCACCAGACCCGAGGGTATCAGGGCACAGAGGATACACGAAGACTTTCAACTTCGGTTACAAATGGCAAAAAGCATACAAGTTGTGAGAATACACAATAAAGTGGGTGCATATTGGGTACATAAATGCATATGCGACAAGACGACATTATAGAAGCAGGAACATAAAACGATATATACATACAAATCATGACAATACACCATATAGTAGGTACCTAGTAGGTATATAGATACATGTAATACAGAGAAAGCTCTGTGCAAGCAGGAACATAATTTAAGGCAGTCTGAGATCTATTTACAAAGCGAGAAGGGTAGGAGGCAGGTGACTTACTGGTCCTTATCTTTAAGCCAGATTTTGAGATGCTGTCTAAATTTGATGAATGTTTGGTCAACTCGCAAGGAGGGAGGCAAGGAGTTCCAAAGCTGTTCTGCCTTCACTAGGAAACTACTGCCCAGACCTTGCATGATTTGAATCTTTGCATGGCTAGGCAGTTAGTGTTAACTGTTCTCGTGGGCCTGCTTGAGTATTTTCTAGTAATTCTCTTAGTAAGGTACCATGGTTCCTCATTGTTTA
Organism: Ambystoma mexicanum; assembly: GCF_040938575.1. Taxonomy (NCBI): domain Eukaryota; kingdom Metazoa; phylum Chordata; class Amphibia; order Caudata; family Ambystomatidae; genus Ambystoma; species Ambystoma mexicanum. The sequence goes on along the minus strand of NC_090924.1, from coordinate 1,465,274,099 downwards.
GGTATTTGTAGGTGAGTGAAGCTGTTTGAATTGGATTTTATCGCTGGTAGACCGCTCTGTTTAATTTGCATGTATATGCAGTGGAAGATGCCAAAGTGTTTACTTGTTTGGTAAATGTGAGGGTGGAATTGAGGTAAAAACCTGGGGTTTTTACCTCTGTGGCAACTTTGATGAGGTTACCGTCAATGATGAAGGAGGTGTATTCAGGCCAAGTCTTTTGAGGTTGAGTGTGGTACCCAAGATACTGAGCTCAGTTTTGTCATCATTCAGGCAGAGACCGTGAGTAGCCACCCATGCCTGAATGATGATGTTAACTCTGTTTACCAAGGCCACATCCTCAACATAATCCCCAGTAAGTGGTAGGAGAATCTGAGTATTATTTGCATAGTTGGTGCAGGTGATAACAAGATGGTCCAGATCATCAAAAAGGGGCTTGGTAAATATATTGTTCAGAGTGGGTGAGGCACACGATCGCTGGGGCCCTCCGCAGGTGATAGGGTTGGGGTCTGCAGCTGTTGAGGGGGAGAAGACTCTCATAGTGCTGTTGCTGAGGAAGGATTGTATCCAGACTATGACCTCCTTGGAGAAATGGGCTGCTGAGTCCAAGTGGATGCATAGGACCTTGTGGTCCACCTGGTTTAATGCAGCCAAGAGGTCGAGAAGGAGAAGCAATGCTGATTTTCCTTTGTCCCTGAGCTCATCAATTGGGGCCTTGAGATCAATTAAGGCTGTTTCCGTGCCATGTTGTGGCTGAAAACCTGATTGGCGGGCTCCTATGAGTTGGTTAAGCTCCAGGTATTTCTGTATTTGGAGAAATGCCACCTTGTCTAAAATTTTAATAAAGAATGGTACTGTAGTGATAGGCCTGTAATTGGTCGGTATGTTGGGTGTAATGTCTTTTTTTTAAAGTAGAGGGAGTACCCAACACTCTTTAAATTTGCTTGGGATGGTGCCTGAGGCAAAAGAGGCGTTGATAAGCTTCTAAATGGAAGGCGCTATGCTCTTGCAGCATCATTAATTAGTTGTGCTCGGCACTGGTCGCCCTGGCACTTCGATGGATTGAGGTGGAGTATAACTTTTTCAACCTCGAGAATAGAGATTTTGTAGAAACTGAAGCAGAGTGGGGGTTTGTGGGAGGGCAAGAGTTATTATTGGCTGAGGTCTTAGAGGTTAAGGAAACTTTATTTTGTGCTATTTTGTCCTGAAGGGTGGAGACTTTGTTGACTAGTGCGTGCTGAATGTTAGAGCACTAGGTTTTATCTTGTACTGGGATTGGTGTCTCTAATTCTTTTAGAATTACAAATAATTCCTTGATGTTTGAGTTGGCATGCAAGATTCTGTTGTTATATGTTTCTTGTTTCGCCAAAAGTATATATTTTTTTGTATTGAGATGATATGTTGATTAGGTTAGTTTTATTTTAAGCAGAGTGTAGTAACCTCCAAGAAGTTTCGCATTTTCTCTTATCACATCTCAGTTTTTTCAAATGTGGGGTAAACCAGGAATTTAAGTGGCTTTTAGGTTTGCTATGTCTCAATGTTAGGGAAGCAATGGTGTCAAGAGTTGTAGTCATGATTTTGTTGTCTTCATTAACTAACAAATTAGGCTCCATATTGTCTGGTAGTGAGTTGAGAGTAGGTAGGATGCGGGTATGAGTTTGTCCACCGTCATATTGTTTATGTTCTTAGTTAGTGTAGGTGGGGTGGGTAGACTCGGCTTAGCAGTAGGTCTTTTAGTTGCCAAATGACAGGAGGTAGTGATCAGTCCAGACTTGAGGGTTAATGGAGGTAATCAAGGCATTGCTGTTGTGATCCGCCACCCAATCGAGTATTCTCCCTTTGTTGTGTTTAGCTAAGTTCACTCTTTTGGTGAAGCCAAGTTCTGTCAGGATATTGGCCGCGATGGTTGCTTGTTGGTCTTCAAGGTCGTTAAATCCTAGATTAAGATCCCCTAGAAGAATGACTGGCGAGGTACGTTTTAGGTTGTCCGAGAGTAAGGTGTAGATATACTAGGTACTAGAAAAATGCTTTTTTTATGCTGACAATTTATGACCTGAGTTAATTACTAATGTCCGTTCTAGTACAAACTGTGGGATCCACGGGTACTTGAGTAATGCGTGATCTTATACTGAATGTTGTACCCAGAGATATTAGAGTAATGCCTATTCTAATACTTATGACTGTAGGACTCACGGGTACTCGAGTAATGCCTGATCTAAAAGTAATTGTACGTAGAGACATTAGAGTAATGCCTGCTCTAATGCTGACTGTAGGACCCAGTGGTACTAGTGTCATGCCTGCTCTAACACTGAATGTTTTACCCAGAGATATTAGAGTAATGCCTACGCTAATGCTGATGACTGTAGGACCCAGTGGTACTCGAGTAATGCCTGCTCTAATACTGCATGTTGCATCCAGAGATATTAGAGTAATGCCTACTCTAATGCTAATGACCGTAAGACCCAGGGGTACTCGAGTAATGCCTGCTCTAATACTGAATGTTGTACCCAGAGATATTAGAGTAATACCTACTCTAATTCTGTGTGTAGGCCCAGGAATGACTCTTCTAATAATGATTGTAGAGCTTGGGTTGCGAGCTTGGAGGAGTGGCAGACCCCTGCGCTTGATCTCTGCTACTGTACAGACAATCATGGAACCCCAGAACCACAGTGGCTATCTAGCCTTTCCTATGCAGGACCAGAATCCTTAAGTGTCCCGTGGCCTTTCACTTCCTTATTCAAGGATCCACACCAATCGCTTACTGCGCCTTGATAAAGACTTCGGTCGAAACACGTGTTGGCTCTTCTCACATGCAACTAGCACTGCACGTGTTAGGACAACAATCACTTGAATCAAAATAAAACATTAACTTGTGAACCAAGACAAGGTGTATGGACCTTCTTACTTAGTAAGCCCTTCCCAGGATGTCAACATAATCCAGCACCATTGCCAACAACGTTTCCCCACCCGCTTGTATGGACTATATGTTAGCTCAGGGCCAGAAGCTGCAACTGCCAAGACCATGAGAAGCGTTGAAAAGAAGTGGAAGGAAAGCCATGAGATTTCAAGATGGCAAAACCAGGGAACTGTCATGATGCCTACCCCCGGAGCACCAGGACAGGCCCAGCACCCCCGGGAGCAGGCATCATGCCCTCGGGTAAAAGACCAGCGGCCCCTAATAGGGGCTCTTTGGACTTTGTCCTGGCGCCTTTGGCGCCAGGCTCATGTTGGACATCAGTCCTGGCGCCATAGGCGCCAGGCTCATAAAAGAGGGTGTTTGGTGCACTTACCTGACGCAGACCATGCTGCATGAAGCCTCAAGCCAAATGAGGTTCACGAGGGACTATTTTATCAAAGGAACTATTTTACTTGGGTGGGGACCGTGGAAGAATACTTACCTGGCACTTCTTCCAAGGCTATTTAAACCACGCCCGGACTGCCACACGTGCTTCGCGTTGCTCTGCATCTAGCAGCTGAACGCTCACCGTGCCTGCTCCTGCATCTTGCCTCCAGCCACGCCCGCCTCGATCTTGGGATACCTGAAAGGAAGGAAGGGAAGAGAAAAGGTGAAAACCAAGAACTTAATATAACTTCCTACCTATGTCCGGAACCATCACGCCAGCGATCCTGAAGATAGACATTCTTTAAAAGCATCGCGCTACTTGTTGCAGCGCCGCGCATCACTCACCTGCCTCGTGGGCTCTTCACTATCCACCGCGACCTTCTGGGCATTCCGCCACATCTCTGCACCTGCAGGGGAGAAGAAGAGACAAAAGGTGAGCAGGAGGAACAAATGAGGAAAGCCTGATTTTCCGTCACAAGACTTACCCGGCCATATTTGACGGAACCACTCCTCATTTCGGGTCGGTGCCACTTCTTGGCCTGGTACCGCACCCCGGCCCCTAAGGGGAAAAAAGAAAGACATTACTAGAGGGATTCAAAGACATTTAAAGGGATCATTTTATCACAAACTCACCTGAGTTTATCTCCGGCAATATCCCCTGAAGCATCACTTCCACTCTGCACCTGAAAATAAGGACAGATCGCAGGTTAACAAAAGCAAACAAAGAGAGACTCTACTCTGGAACTTTTTAAACTGCATACTTATGGCATTTCGCCTTCCGAAACCAGTGAAGTAGCTGGTCAAATACGCGCCCCTGCACCAGAAGCAGGATGGAGAGCTCATCCATTCAAACATTAAGGTTAGCCTTGATTGGGGATTTCGGAGGTGGTCAGAGAAGAGCAAAGGGGAGGTGGGAAGCAATCACAATACTCTGCAGACAGTTAATCCCCTTTCTCTGCCTACAGAAAGATTTTTCTACGGGCCAGACAAGCCAGATTTGGGGATCCAGTTCAGTTGGTGTTTCAAATCCTGCGCATCACGCTTGAAGAGGTCACAGCAATCCAGACCAGGTCAGCGCCTCCGTGGGAGCCAGGTGAGCGTTACAGAACGCAAAGCCTTCCTACAAATTCCCACCCAGGCGCTATGGAAACTTCTGAGACTGACATGTTGGCCCAATTACTGGGGGAATTACGGGCCGAAGTACATGCCGCTCGTCAAGAGACTAATGCCCTCAGGAAGGAAATAATCGTATCTAAGGAACGAACTGATGACCTGGCTAGGCAGGTATTGCAAGGTCAAGCTGGGCAAACCCCTCTACCTGGTTCCGGGGGGAATTCTGTTCCTGCGTCTTCAAGTAACCATGTGCAAATCAATCTACCTGGAAATATGCCGCTGGCCCCACCTGGACTCTTTGCTGGGGACCCCAAACGGTTCGCCGTATTCATGAATCAATGTCGTTTGCACTTCCTATGCAGACCTGGGGCCTTCCCTAATGACCAGACCAAGGTAGCTTTTGTGTTGTCATACATTAGCGGATGTGCTGCCGATTGGTCAGTACCACTGGTTACTCAAGATGACCCAATCCTCTGGGATTTCCAAGGATTTCAAGCAAGCATGGAGAGATTATTTGCTCGACATTCTCAGGGACAAGCTCTGGATGATGAACTTCTATCCCTGCGACAGGGCAACCAAGACCTCCTCTCCTACATTGCAACCTTTAACAGACTAATCGTGGAAACTGGGTGGCCAGAGGATAAACGAATCACATTATTCTATCGGGGTCTACGCGGAGAACTTAAAGATGTCTTGGCCCAAGTTGTAAATCCGCCCCAAGAATGCACAGAATATATAGACATAGTGGTCCAATTAGATCACAGGCTCCAAAACCAAAAAGCGGATCGGTCTAAGTTTGAAACCCGGGTGTTGGTCAAGACCCACGTCACTCCCAAGGGTGCCGATGTCTCCGAGCCTATGCAGATTGGAGGGGTTAGAGGACCTTTAACCCAAAAGGAACGTGAAAGGAGGCGGCAGTTAAAATTATGTCTTTATTGTGGGAACTCTGGACACTTTCTACGAGATTGCCTGGCAAAACCGCCCAAGAAGGTGGTAGGAGCCGCTGAAAAAACCATGAAGACTCTGTTTCGGGAAACGACTCCGCCCGACAAGCATAGGGGTCCGCTTGCCGAGCTTGAAAACTAACTCTCAGACCTCGCATTTAATTGTGCCAATGGTTCTTGTAGATCCAGAACAGCCTAAGCGGTTGCATGCAATAAAGGCATACATCGATAGTGGGGCTATAGGAAACTATGTGGATCGTGAATTGGTCTCTAGGATTAACCTCCCTCTGCGTCCAAAAACCAGCAAAGATGTCATCACCACAGTCGATCGAACTGAAATTGCCTCAGGACCGGTAACACATTCCACTACTGAGGTGACTCTTATTGGTCCGGACGGCCATCGGGTGGCAGTTGTGTTTGACGTAATCAAGGCCCCACAGTTTCAGGTTATTCTTGGAATTCCTTGGTTAGAGACACATAATCCTCGAATTGATTGGCGAGCAAAGAGAATAACCTTCCCGGATTGTGCACAAACCTGCTACCCAGAAAATCTGAAGATTAGTCTAGTATCTGTAACCTCTGTCTCCATGCAACTACCTCCGGAATAGCAAGACTTTCAGGACGTCTTCCAAAAGGAACAGGCCAACACGTTACCCCCCCACAGATCGTACGATTGCCAAATCGATCTGGTGCCCAGTGCACAACCCCCTTGGAGCAGGATCTATGCCCTTACTGAACCTGAGAACCGGCATTTGAGACAATATTTAGAGCAATACCTAGCCAATGGTTTCATTCGCCCGTCAAAGTCCCCGGCATCCTCGGCTTTGTTCTTCGTGCCCAAAAAAGAAGGCGACCTTAGAACTTGTATCGACTACCGCGCATTGAACCAGATAACGATTAAAAACCGTTACCCTCTGCCTTTGATCCCTGAACTCCTTGACCAGGTGAAGGACGCTTGCGTATACACCAAGTTAGATCTCCGGGGGGCTTATCATCTGGTGCGAGTAAAAGAAGGCGATGAATGGAAAACGGCCTTCCGTACAAAATATGGTTTATTCGAATACCAGGTGATGCCTTTTGGGTTGTGCAACGCGCCTGCTGCCTTCCAATCCTTCATGAACGATGTCCTTTGGGAACTTATCGATGTTTGTGTTGTCGTATATATCGATGACATTCTTGTGTACTCCTCTTCGGAATCTGATCACAGAAAGCATGTCCGGGCCGTCCTTGAGAAATTGCGCCAGCACAAACTGTTTGCTAAGCTGGAAAAGTGTGTTTTCCATACCACCGAGGTGGAGTTTCTTGGATTCATCCTGACACCTAATCGGGTCCGAATGGACTCACGGAAAGTGGAGGCCATCCTCAAATGGCCATCTCCTAGCTCGGTAAAAGGGGTCCAAAGCATGCTTGGTTTTGCCAATTTTTATCCCAGATTTATTCCAGAATTTTCACGTGTAGTACAACCCATCACGGCACTCTTGCGGAAAAATAAACATTTCGAATGGACCAAGGAAGCCGAACAGGCCTTTCAGGAATTGAAAGCTAAATTCACGTCTGCACCTATTTTGAAGCACCCGCGTCCCGATCTCCCATACATAGTCAAAACTGACACATCCAGTTTAGCCATGGGAGCTGTCCTGTCTCAGAGAGACCCTGAAACCAACCAACTGCATCCTGTAGCATTTTGGTCCAGAAAGTTCTCACCGCCTGAGGAAAATTATGCAATTACCGATAAGGAATTATTAGCCATTAAGTCCGCCTTTAAGGCTTGGCGGCATTATCTTCTTGGCGCCAGGCACACCATCACCGTGATCTCTGATCACCGAAATTTACAATATTTAAAGACTGCCAAGGCTCAATCATCACGTCAGCTCCGATGGGCTTTGTTCTTTGCTGAGTTTGATTTCGTAATCACTTACCGTCCCGGCTATAAGAATGGCAAAGCAGACGCACTATCTAGAATAGGAATGGGAGAAATAGACACTAATTCAGAACCTGTGCCGATCATTCCCGAACAATGAATTTTGGGATTAACCTCCTTACAAACCTTTGAAGACATTCAAGCACGAGTAAAACAACTCCTGGACTCTACCGCCTTGCAGGATTGGATCCAAAGGGGGTCTTACTTTTCGGTCAACGATGGCCTACCTTACTTCCAAGGACGCTTATTTCTGCCAGAAAAGGAATTACAAGAACTGGTTATTTCCCGTCATCATGATACTCTGATGGAAGGACATCCTGGCATTGCCAAAACTGAGGAAAAAATTAAACGACAATTCTGGTGGCCTTCCTGGCGAAAGGATATTAAATCTTTCGTGATGTCCTGTGGAGTTTGCGCCCAAAACAAAGGCCAAAAGACAAAACCCGCCCATTTTCTTCAGCCTTTAGACATTCCACCAGTGCCTTGGCACACCTTGTCACTAGATTTTATCACAGACCTTCCCCCTTGTAATGGATACAATACTATTCTGGTTGTGGTGGATCTATTTTCTAAAATGGCTCATTTTCTTCCGTTGAAAGGATTACCTTCAGCTTCTGTCCTTGCTAAGGAATTCCTCGAAAATATCATCCGCTTGCATGGATTCCCATCCATATTAGTCTCCGACCGGGGAAGCCAGTTTATTTCACATTTTTGGAAAAGGTGTTGTCAACTGGCACAAATCGACGTAAGACTCTCAACCAGCCATCACCCACAGACCGATGGTCAGACGGAGAGAACGAACCAGACCCTTGAATAATACCTACGGTGTATGTTGCACCAATCGGAAGGTAATTGGAAGGATTTGTTATGGGTGGCCGAATATGCATACAATAACTCGGTGTACTCTGGAAATGGACAAAGACCCTTTTACACCCTTTATGGACATCACCCTCATACTTCAGACCTGGACTCTCCTCTGAGCCTTGAAATGCCCGCAGTAGACCATTTGCATTCCATTATAACTCAATCATTCAAGAATGCACTGCCCATTTGCAACAGGCGAAAGAGAAATACAAGAAAAATGCAGATCTGCATCGGAAGGAGGCGCCTTCATACCAAATAGGAGACCAAGTATGGTTGGCTACCAAACATTTATTGCTCAAGAGACCTCAAACTTTTAATCCAAGGTATTTGGGCCCTTATTCAATCAAAGCTATCATTAATCCAGTGGCAGTCAAGCTCGATCTGCCAGCTAACATGCGGATTCATCCCGTTTTTCATGTGTCACTTTTGAAACCAGTGCAACCAGGAACCAGATTAATAAACCCACCAGAACCAATTCAGATAGATGGGGAGCCTGAATTCGAGGTGAAGAACATTTTGGATTCTAAAATTTCAAAATCAAAACTTTTCTATCTAATTGATTGGAAAGGGTACGGGCCTCAGGAAAGGTCTTGGGAACCCAGCGACCACGTACATGCACCTCGGCTGGTAAAAAAGTTCCATCGGGATTTCCCAAACAAACCGAAACGACCTTGGGAGGGGCATTGGGGGGGAGTGCTGTCATGATGCCTACCCCCGGAGCACCAGGACAGGCCCAGCACCCCTGGGAGCAGGCATCATGCCCTCGGGTAAAAGACCAGCGGCCCCTAATAGGGGCTCTTTGGACTTTGTCCTGGCGCCTTTGGCGCCAGGCTTATGTTGGACATCACTCTTGGCGCTATAGGCGCCAGGCTCATAAAAGAGGGTGTTTGGTGCACTTACCTGACGCAGACCATGCTGCATGAAGCCTCAAGCCAAATGAGGCTTAGGAGGGACTATTTTATCAAAGGAACTATTTTACTTGGGTGGGGACCGTGGAAGAATACTTACCTGGAACTTCTTCCAAGGCTATTTAAACCACGCCCGGACTGCCACAAGTGCTTCGCGTTTCTCTGCATCTAGCAGCTGAACGCTCACCGTGCCTGCTCCTGCATCTTGCCTCCAGCCACGCCCGCCTCGATCATGGGATACCTGAAAGGAAGGAAGGGAAGAGAAAAGGTGAAAACCAAGAACTTAATCTAACTTCCTACCTGTGTCCGGAACCATCACGCCAGCGATCCTGAAGATAGACAGTCTTTAAAAGCATCGCGCTACTTGTTGCAGCGCCGCGCATCACTTACCTGCCTCGTGGGCTCTTCACTATCCACCGTGACCTTCTGGGCATTCCGCCACATCCCTGCACCTGCAGGGGAGAAGAAGAGACAAAAGGTGAGCAGGAGGAACAAATGAGGAAAGCCTGATTTTCAGTCACAAGACTTACCCGGCCATATTTGACGGAACCACTCCTCATTTCGGGTCGGCGCCACTTTGTTGGCCTGGTACTGCACCCCGGCCCCTAAGCGGAAAAAAGAAAGACATTACTAGAGGGATTCAAAGACATTTAAAGGGATCATTTTATCACAAACTCACCTGAGTTTATCTCCGGCATTATCCCTCGAAGCATCACTTCCACTCTGCACCTGAAAATAAGGACAGATCGCAGGTTAAGAAAAGCAAACAAAGAGAAGACTCTACTCTGGAACTTTTTAAACTGCATACTTACAGCATTTCGCCTTCCGAAACCAGTGAAGTAACTGGTCAAATACGCACCCCTGCACCAGAAGCAGGATGGAGAGCTCATCCATTCAAACATTAAGGTTAGCCTTGATTGGGGATTTCGGAGGTGGTCAGAGAAGAGCAAAGGGGAGGTGGGAATCAATCACAATACTCTGCAGACAGTTAATCCCCTTTCTCCACCTACAGAAAGATTTTTCTACGGGCCAGACAAGCCAGATTTGGGGATCCAGTTCAGTCGGTGTTTCAAATCCTGCGCATCACGCTTGAAGAGGTCACAGCAATCCAGACCAGGTCAGCGCCTCTGTGGGAGCCAGGTGAGCGTTACAGGCACACCAAGAGGCTAACCTCGGGAGCAAAGGCTGACATTGAGTGAAGCTGCTGCTTCTGACAGTGGTTGCTGGTGTCTGCAGACATCAAAGACTTGCCACTAGAAGTCATGGAGCTCTGTAGGACTGGCTGCTCTCCCACAAAGTCCCCTTGCCCAGTTTAGATGGTTTGTTCTAAGCCAATAAATCTGCCCCACAAGTGCACCACTCAGAGGCAGGAATGAAACAAGGGTGCTAGCAGTTCCTGGCCAAGTGTTGTCAACAAAAATGGAGATCCCAGTTACTCCTTACAATCCAAGGACACTGCAACATGCATACAGCGCTCATATACTACCAGTGGTAATACCAGTCCATATGTACATGTCAAGTTATGGTAATAACGGCTTCTTCTCGCAGCGATCTGCTCTGGTAATGGAGGTTTATTAACACACTGCCGCAGCAGCCTCGTATTGTGATGAGCACTCTCACAAACATGCTCCATTGCCTTAATATAATAGCTTGTAAATACACACTGGGAGAGGCGTATATTGTAATATAAATGGAGTTTGTGAAATGCGTCATATGGCTGGTATTTGCCTTTTTTCCAACCGTGTATGTGTCGCTGGAATGGACCAACCACTTTCCATATGAGCCTGCCACTGCGTGTATATACACACTTTTATACTAATGCAATGACACACTTGTGTATAGGCGGTATAAATGCCACATCATGTCATGTCCATGGAGCCTTATGCAGCGTCACGTGTTTATAAGACTTTGCATCAGAATACCAGGCAAGTCTAGTAAGCAGGCTGCAGTGTGAAATGCTGGGGCAGGCGCATTTTTTAATAAGCATTTGTTTGTGAAATGCTTCATAAGACTCGTACTAGCCTTTTTCCAACCGTGTTGATGTCACTGCAATGCACTAAATGGTTTACAAAACGGAATCTATGTGTCCAGCACACTTTCAAAGAAAACTCGCATTGTGCACAATTGGATTGCACAGCACGCTAAACATCCCCCCTGCGTAGCATACTTCTTAAGCTGACCCAACTACTTACTGGTAATCCCCATTACTCCTAGCCATACTCTTCCTCGTCACAATATCTACTTGTGAGGTCCGCAACCTCCATCTCAGGAATCCATTCCATCTTTTTACTAATACCCATACTTGCCCCACCCCTAAACTGAGAGTGCAAGGCTCTCCTCCCACTACTACATGTTATTTCAAAACCTCACAACACATCATGGAAGCTTTTTCAAGATGCGCCAGGACGGGCGAGGAAGGTCGTAAGTACTGTGATGAGGAAGAGTAGGACTAAGAATAATGAAGATAATCAATGAGTAACTGGCCCACTACCTTAATATCCCTCTTCATAGTCACAGTACTTACATGTGAGGCATACCAAAGACAGCAGTAAAAAACGGATCCATGAAAATAAAAAAACAGACCAACCAGACTGCTGTTGCGACAATCCATCACCACCTGTATTCCCAAAAACCACAACAAATCACCCTTGACCATCTCTACCAGCACGCAACACACAAAGGCTGATGGTTTCAGTTGGCCTGGGCAGAGGTCGCATGTGACTGCAGGTTGCATTCAGATATCAGAGGCGGCCGCTAGTCTGGCTGAGCTATTTTACTGGCATGATTCTCAGGAAACAGCTGAGGTTAGACCAATAGGTGTCGTGGATCTTAAGTGAAACTCACGACCCCCTCAAGCGATACTTATACAGATACTGCGAAAACAGAAGCAGTGAAGCGATCTTTGCACTGACGCACGTTGCTGCATAAGTTCAAAGTCTGTTGTGCCGGGCGTGGTAGATCACTGAGCGAGGCGATGGCAGAGGCATGAAAGCATTGAGATGGATGGGAACTTGATTAGGCTGGTAGAAGGGCTTTACAGGGATTCTTGGTGGATCCTGAGCGAGGAGATGGCAGAGGCATGAAAGCATTGAGATGGATGGGAACTTGATTAGGCTGGTGGAGGGCTTTACAGGGATTCTTGGTGGATCCCTGAGCGAGGCAATAGCAGAGGCATGAAAGCATTAAGATGGATGGGAACTTGATTAGGCTGGTGGAAGGGCTTCTCAGGGATTCTTGGTGGATCCCTGAGCGAGGCGATGGCAGAGGCATGAAAGCATTGAGATGGATGGGAACTTGATTAGGCTGGTAGAAGGGCTTTACAGGATTCTTGTTAGATCCCTGAGCGAGGCGATGGCAGGGCCATGAAATGATTGAGATGGATGGGAACTTGATTAGGCTGGTGGAAGGGCTTTACCGGGGTTTTTGGTAGAATCCTGATTGAGGGGATAGCAAGGCATCAAAGCATTGAGATGGATGGGAACTTGATTAGGCTGATGGAAGGGCTTTACCAGGGTTTTTGGTAGAATCCTGATTGAGGGGATAGCAGAGGCATCAAAGCATTGAGATGGATGGGTACTTGATTAGGCTGGTAGAAGGGCTTTACAGGGATTCTTGTTAGATCCCTGAGCGAGGCGATGGCAGAGGCATGAAAGCATTGAGATGGATGGGAACTTGATTAGGCTGGTGGAAGGACTTTACAGGGATTCTTGGTGGATCCCTGAGCGAGGCGATGGCAGAGGCATGAACGCATTGAGATGGATGGGAACTTGATTAGGCTGGTAGAAGGGCTTTACAGGGATTCTTGGTGGATCCGTGAGTGAGGCGACGGGATGGGTATGAAAGCATTAAGATGGATGGGAACTTGATTAGGCTGGTGGAGGGCTTTACAGGAATTCTAGGTATATCCCTGAGTGAGGCGATGGCAGAGACATCAAAGCATTAAGATGGATGGGAACTTGATTAGGCTGGTGGAATGGCTTTACAAGATTCTTGGTAGATCTCTGAGCGAGGCGATGGCGGAGGCATGAAATCATTGAGATGCATGGGAATTTGATCCAGCTATTGGGGGGGAGGGCTTTGCAGGGATGCACCGTGTTAATTGGTTTTCTCTCACTGGAAATATTCATTCCACTAGTGGTATGTTAGGTGGCAGTAGTGGGGTATTAGATGCCACTGAGCACCAACTTCGGGGATACAGCAGTAGCGACTGGGCGATTTGGGGGAACACGACTTTCAACAAGACATCAACGTGTGAATGGAAGCTTGTCACTGACCCCTTTACTGCTGCATTGTGGTTCAAGTCAAGGGGGTTGCGTTATCTGACATTACTGACCTGGCAATAGTATATGCAGCAGAACACAGCAAGCCTACTAATATGGCAGACCTGGAGGACAGTGGGGTGCATCAGTGAGTATCTTCTAATGCGTGCACTCGTCACTGGAGCTAAAGCGTAAACATCCACTCAAGCCTGCTTAAGGCAAGCTAGGGAAAGTCTAACAGGCCCAGACTGGGGGTTCTAGCCAAGATACCTTCAGCTGGTTATGCAGGAGCACCGGTCCAATCCAGTGTTTCATCTGTACTATTAGGCAACAGAGGAAGGGGTTGTTAGGCAGAATCCTGTGCAGTGCCCTTAGGGACCACTACACCTGATTAAGATCACAGGTGGCAATACAAGTTTTACCCTTGGTACAAGGCTGTACCACTATGTCAGAGTGGTAGCAGTGGCAGAGCAGCCAGGCTTATCTCAAGAGTATATGAGCAGTAGCAGATATTACACAAAGGGACCACAATTACTGTGACTCAAGCAAACACTGATTCAAGGTTTCAGGTAGAAAAATATAAGTACATTTATTTTTAAAGCATTCGTTATAAACACTTCTATTAAACTTAAACAAAAACCACACATTAAATGTACTACAACTAACCAATTCACTTTGTACAGTACGTCTCAAGGTAAGTACCCTGTGTTTGAATGAAACGGTGTTAGGCACAAAATATGTTACCGTGAATACGATTGCGATCGCTTTTTGACAGTTCTGTCTACTAATTAAACACGTGTCCATTACATGAAATGCTACCAGGGCAAAAACACACTTAGCACCTGAGATACCCAGAGGGAGTTGGAGGCAAAAATCACAGGCAATATTTTGGTTAGGCAGAGAGGATCGAGACACACTCATAGACAAGAGTTCGAAAGTTAAAGGGCCGGAGCCAGGGTCAAGTGGCTCCGGGGCCTGTTGCCGAAGATCACACAGTCAGATAGTTCATGATTCTACATAGCCAAGAGTACTTCGATATTGTTTGAGGGAAGACAAGGGCAAGCCTTGGAAATGAAGAAAAGGGGCTCACCCAGTTTCCTCAAGCAGAACACAGTACCTTATTCCAATGGTGCAGCTGGTGCTCTGGCAGTTGTTCCTGTTGGATTTCCACAGACCCACGATTCCTGGAGCTTCGTTGTGAAGGAGGGCATCTGAAGGGGGTCTGCACCACACAGGGATGAAGCCGGCAGCAGCGACAACGAATAAAAGGTGCGCTCCTTAAAAACACAGGAGAGGCTCTTCAAATGGCTATCCGGACCACTACAGCCGTGTGCAGCGATTTCGACCAAGGAAGAGGATCCTCTGGCTGTGGAAGTTGAGCTGGTTATCCCCACCCGGCTCAAGGGAAGGAGACTCCGGACTGGATCTCCTCTTAGTCCTTCAAGGGCAGATAGCTCAGGACTGCAGCAGGGCTTCACCGGGAGGGGATAGTTGCAGCAGCCGTCGTTCCCTCCGCTTCTCTTCAGTTCCTTGCAGTTCCAGTGGCAACTCTCTGACTTCTAGCCCAAGAGACCTGCCTTTTATGCGAAAAACCCTGATTCACACAGCCTAGCTGTCAATCACCCAGCAGGGGGGTTGTCCAGCCCGGACAACTACCCTGGCCAATCATGACACAGTGCGACTTGGGTTTCCTAGGATACCCTGTGCAGGGAGTGACTACACCCCTCCCTCACATTCAGCCACCTAGACACCCAGGCGCCTTGAGGAGGGCTTCTAGGTAGAATCTCGCCAAAAGACAGTGAACAAAGAAGGCAAACCTAGTTTGCCACGCAAAGTAAAACACAAGAAGGAGTTTAACAAAAAGAAATGGCGAATAAACCGCAGCAGAACCAAACGAAAAAGGATTTGGTCAAGCGGGTTTAAGTCTGAGGCTAACACAATAGCCTACAATGTTACCACGGTTATATAAGATAACCGCGGTAGAAATTTAGGGTAGATACCACTGCCACCAGCCATGTCTAAATGTTAAAAGAGCGAAACAATGCTCTAGGAGGTACAGATAAAAAGAGTTAGGAGTTAACCCTTCCAGTACTCCATGTAAGATGGGGTGTACTGGATCTGTGGTTAGTTTTGACTAAGTAAAGTTAATGGTAACTTTACTCTTTTTTGGGGGACAGTAGTCACCTCAGAAATGGAGTCGGTGGGAAGTTTAAACTATAACCCTCTGCCACTGCACAGAAGGTGCGGTGTGACACACACACAAAGAAGCGGGCTACTGAAGTGGTGTGCTCCAGAGCCCACAATCCCAAAAACAGATGAAAACACATAGCAAAATACAAGTAATAGTGGGGGAAAAGCTCACACTCTTACCACGTGGAAAAGAAACAACTCCAGGGATCCAGCAAAGCTGCTGAGGGACTCACTAGGTGTGGGAAATTAGCCATGAAATGAGAATTCTCCTTAACAGGGGCGCTGGCACCACTTAACCTGAAACAGTTGCTTCTGCTTAGATGGCACGAGGTACCAAACACACCAAAGAACCGCCCACCATTGGCTTCACTCTAAAGCCCTGGAGAATCACTCGACGATCCTGTGGATTCCCATTCACTCAACCCCCTCCTCTTATGAAGCATTGGCCAGGGTAGCACGAGGTGGCCGGGGTAGCACGAGGGGGTATATGAGGGTGCCCGCTTATCGCTTGATAGACTGGGCTGCCTGATAAACCAGGGAATTATATGACTAGTGATGCCCGGTTCCCATTTGAAAGCCTCTGATGAATGGACATTCTGCAGGCATTGTTTGTTTGTTTATTTAATATAGCGCAAAATGAAACCCGCAGGTAGCCGGGCGCAGACATTACAAGGATACTTGAGGACTTGGTTACAGTGATACACAAAAAAGAAAAGGCAGTAGGACAGTACGGCATTATTACAATCTGTAGATACTTATACAGTTAATGCCAGGAGTCGGACACAAATATGTTGGGTAGCAATCTCTTAGGAATTGTAGTCCAGGTGGGGCCCAGAGAAATTCCTATATACTAGCAGTGGTGGTCAGATGTCACTACGGGTAAGGGGGTTGGGTTGACCACAGGCATGGTCCGGATGTGTCACACAGGCAGGTAATTCTAGAAGGGGGGATCGCATTAAATGTCATTAGAACATATCCATGAAAGGACCTTGCGCCTGAAACTTGGGTAGAGTTGGTCCGTTCTGCGTTCTCAGGGGAGTGTGTTCCAGGTCCGGGAAGCTATGACTGGGAAGATGGAGCCGCCAGCAGTATTCTTTTTGTATCTGGGCACCGTCAAGGTGAAGGCGTTAGTCCTTCTTGTGGGGCGGTTTGAGGTTCGCTTGTTGATAGGGAGGAGCTATATTGTTAAGGCATTGGGACGTAAGCGAGAGGGTTTTGAGGGTGATTCTATCCTTAATTTTTAGCCAATGTATGTTCCTTCTGGAAGTAGAGACATGGGATCTGTTGGGAATGTTTAGGGCTACTCTAAGAGCGTTATTTTGGAGTGTTTGGAGTTTGTTAAGGACATACTTGTTAGATGCCGCATATAGGGCATTACAATAATCCAGTTGGGATATGATGAGTGTGTTAGCTAAGGTAATGCTACTAGCCTTTGTTAGGAAAGTTCTACATGATCGGATCAATTTGCAAGTGTAGGCTGTAGAAGAAGCTAGGGAGTTAATTTGTTTCTTAAAAGAGAGCGCTGAGTCCAGATAGACCCCTAGGGTTTTGACTGCGGGCATCACTTTAATGACATTTTTATCGATGTTAAACGAGGCATAGTTTGGGTCAAGTTTTTTAATCGCTGTCTCTGTGCCAAGGATCAGGATCTCCGTTTTATCGTCATTCAGGCAGAGGCCATGGGATGCCATCCATGCCTGAATGAGGAGATATATCTTGTTTACCAAACCTGAGTCTTCCAAGAAGTTGCCCGAAAGGGGGATGAGGATCTGAGTGTCATCTGCGTAGTTAGTGTAGATGACACCCAGTCTATCCAACTTGTCAAACAAAGGTTTGGTAAAGATGTTATACATTGTAGGAGATACATATGATCCCTGGGGGACACCGCAGGAGACTTGTATGGGGTCGGCAACTGCTAGTGGGGAGAAGACTCTCATTGTCCGGTTGGCAAGAAAGGATTGTACCCAGGTTATGGCATCGCTTGAAAAATGGGCAGCAGAGCCGAGGTGATTGCATAAGACTGCATGATCTACCAGGTCAAAGGCTGCGAAAGGTCAAGGAGGCGTAGCATAGCTAATTGTCTATTATCCTTCAACTCGTCTATTTGAGTCTTTAGTTCAATCAAGGCTGTTTCGGTGCCGTGAAGGGGGCGGAAGCCGGATTGTCATGAGCCTAGGAGGTTATTCGGTTTCACGGTAATCCTGGATTTGCAGGTAAGCTACCCTGTCTATAATTTTAAATAGGAAGGGGAAGGTGGTAATAGGTCTGTAGTTTGTCAGAATGGACGGGTTAAGGGTTTTTTTTTTTAGCAGAGGTAGGATTCAGGACTGTTTAAGGTTATTAGGCACTAGGTTAGTTTTAAAGGAGGCGTTGATCAGTTTAGAGATAAAGGGAGCTAGGTCTCTCGCTGCATCTTTTATAATTTGAGCAGGGCAGTTGTCTCCTTTACAATTCGAGGGCTTTAGGGAAAGTATGATTTTTTCAGTTTCAAGTATAGGTATTTGTTTGAAACCAAAGGGGTGAGGAGAGTTATTAGGCTCGTTTAGAGAGGGCTGTGCCTTGGGAGTATGCTCCACTGGCAATAGTAAGGCAACTTTTTTGGTTGCAATTAGTTTGAGGAGAGCTAATTTTTCCTGCAAGGGCATTTTGTATACTGGTACACCAGAGCTTGTTTTTGGGAGTATTGTCAATTTGTGGTATGGGTGATTCCATTTCGCGGAGAATGGAGAATAATTTCTTAGTGTCTGACTTAGCTTTCACTATTCTGTCATTGTAAGTGTTCTTTTTGGTGCTAATAATTTCCTTTTTGTACTGTTTGGGATGGGTGGCTAGCTTAATTCAATTCTCCTCAGTAGGGGAGTGTCGCCAGATTGATTGCAGTTTTCTTTTTTGAATTCTAAGGTCTTTCAGTTGTGGTGTGAACCAATTATTCAAGTGGGAAAGTTGTTTACCTTTGCGGATTTTAGCAGGGGTGATCAGATCGAGTGCCTTAGTTATGGTGCTGTAATAGGTTTCCACAAGAAGGGTCGGGTCTGTGATATTGTCCACATTGCTGAGGGTGGGGAGGAGGTGTGGTAAGAGTTGTTCAACTGTAATGTCTTTTTTACTTCTAGTAGGGAGTGGCGGGCCATGATTGTAGGTTTAGGGTGGGAGAGGTCAAGTGAGGCAGAGAATGAGATAAAATGGTGGTCTGTCCATATTTGAGGAGTTATACTGATAATGCTGATGTTGCAATTCAAGTCACCAACCCAGTCTAGAGTCCTACCTTTAGAGTGTGTAGGGGTAATGACTTTTTGTGTCTATCCGTAATCCGTGGTCAAACAAGGCGTTAAGGACGGGACCCTCTGAGGGACCTCGTAGTAGGGCGCTAAGCGATTACCGGCACCGGTGACCTTACCGGTGCCGGTAATCCATTAGCACCTACCGTGTAATGAGGCCCAAGGCCTTTACATGCTCTTCTGATCCCACGCAACTCCGCCCAGTCCTCAAACCTGGCACACGCGTGGGCACGGGCCAGGCAATCCAGATAGATGACTCTGATTTCATTAAGTTTTAGCATTTCATTCTGGACATTTCTTTAAACCTTAGGATCAAAGAAAAATAATTTCAGATTTTGCATTGAGTTAATTTTACGCAGCACAAGTGTTTCAGAGCGCGACAAGGCAAGGGAGGGGAACAGGGGAGAACAAAACAGCGATCTTACTAGGCCCAGTGACATTGAGAACGCGCAAGTGCATGGGAGGGGGGGTGCATGGAAGGAGGGAGAAGTGGAAAGTGCGAAGCAGAGGAGAAACAGATACATAACAATATTAAATCATAAAGGCAACAAACAGTGGTAATGCAGCCAGCAACTTGCAAGTGCTAGGTTTAAGGCAGCAGGCACGGTAGGTCTGATAAGTGCAGGAAGAAAAAGGGGGGCTGTATGGGTACAGATACAGACCCCAGTGCAAGGGTGGCCCTGGAGGCAGTGCGGGAGGGTGGCAGGGGAGCAGGTACCTGGGCCCGAAGGACAGAGGGTGGCCTGGTACACAGTGCCAAGAGAGAACAGATCAGCAGGGGAGAGGGGCAGCGAAGGCAGAAGAAAAGAGGAAGGTCTTGAGGTGCTTCCAGAACCGGAGATGGTTCTCCTCAAGTTTTAGAGTGGCAGGGAGGCTGTTCCAGAGGGAGGCCCCAGCCAAAGACAGAGATCTACCCCCAGCTTGTTTCTTTGAAAAACGACTGACCCTGAGGGAGTTGGAGGTAGAGGAGCGAAGAGCTTGAGAGGGGAGGTATTTGAGGAGGGATAGCTGAAGGTATTTTGGACCCAGGCCTCAGAAAGCCATGTGGACAATGCAGAGGGTTTTGAATGTAATCCTTGCATCCACTGGGAGCCAGTGGAGAGATTTCAGAGCTGGAGAGATACGATCCCAGGGCTTGAGGCCAAGGACAAGTCTTGCAGTCCTGTTCTGGATTAGTTTCAGAGGGCAGAGAGTAGAGGCAGGTAGATTTAGAAAGAGGCTGTTACAATAGTCCAACCTAGAGAGAACCAGTGCTTGGGATACCATGAGCTTCTGGGGGAAGGAGAGGAAAGGCAGAGTACCTCTGAGGAGGTGCAGTCGGAAATTTGACTTTTTAGAGATGTGGGCGGAGAAGGAAAGGGTGGGGTCAAAGATGACCCCGGGGTTCTTAGCCTCGCAGGTGGGGGTAGGAGGAGGGCCAAGGGTGCGAATGGTTTATTTGTTTTTCCATCTTCATGAAAAAAAAAGAAACAACGATGGCCACAGCAATAGAGAAAAGGGATCCATTTCTTTTGTGGTGGCCGGGAGACGGGAGGAGTGCCAGGACTGGAGCAGAAAGCTCTGGTTTGGCAGGTAAGGTGGAGGTAGAAATCTAAACACGCCTTTTAAAATTACTTTGTGTTGTTCCTTTGTTTCAATGCCTTTCTGAGAAATGATTACATACATACCACCATATGGAACCCATCAGTGTCAATGCTCTGATTCATGGAATATTTACTGAATTTTCCTTGTGATAACCCTACCGGGGAAGGGGCATGTGCAAGAAGGAATCCTAAATAAGAGGAATTTGAAAATAAACCACTGGAGGGCAGCATTGGTTCATATATTTTATAAAGGGATTCCATCATCACTGTTTTCAGATGCCGGCTGGCAAGTTTCCCTTTCCAGGAGAGTGGTGAAGTATTGCTAACAGCACCTGAGCTGGTGACAGTCTACAGGTTTAAGGGGAATAAGCAAATGTCTGTGATTGGTTGTTGTTGGTGCATCTCCCTCCTGGTGCAATATGTGACATCGTCCTCACACGTCTGCCGCACTCCAGATTGGGGAGGAACTCACTTATTCACCCATGTCTGGATTTCTGGAGTAGAGGAGCCAGCAAGCCTCTGATTGGTTGAGAGCATTGTCACCAGATGGTGATTGCCGACTCCTGCTTTCCCACTGGGCTGCACTACAGACAGATGAGAGCTGCAGCAATGTGACCCTGTGCCTGACCTGCTGTCTGTGTTCCTGGAACTTGCAATACTCCAGTCCAGCCCGAGCTCTTTCTGTTCATTTCAGCCCATACTATCGCAAAGGAAGCTTGCACCGCACCTACCCAGGCTCCCGTGTTCTTTTAGGTTAGGAAGCTTGCACCGCTCCTACCCAGGATCCCGTGTTCTTTTAGGTTAGGAAGCTTGCACCACTCTTATCCAGGCTCCCGTGTTCTTTTAGGTTAGGAAGCTTGCACCGCTCCTACCCAGGCTCCTGTGTTCTTTTAGGTTAGGAAGCTTGCACCGCTCCTACCCTGGCTCCCGTGTTGTTTTAGGTTAGTAAGCTTGCACCACTCCTACTCAGGCTCCCGTGCTCTTTTAGGTTAGGAAGCTTGCACCGCTCCTACCCAGGCTCCCGTGTTCTTTTAGTTTAGGAAGCTTGCACCGCTCCTACCCAGGCTCCCGTGTTCTTTTAGGTTAGGAAGCTAGCACCGCTCCTACCCCGGCTCCCGTGTTCTTTTAGGTTAGAAAGCTTGCACCGCTCCTACCTTGGCTCCCGTGCTCTTTTAGGTTAGGAAGCTTGCACTGCTCCTACCCAGGCTCCTGTGTTCTTTTAGGTTGGGAAGGTTGCACCCCTCCTACCAAGCCTCCCAGGTTCCTTTAGGTTGGGAAACTTGCACCACTCCTACCCAGGCTCCTGTGTTCTTTTAGGTTGGGAAGCTAGCACCGCTCCTACCCATGCTACCTTGTTCTTTTATCTTAGGAAGCTTGCAGCGCTCCTACCCAAGCTTCTTGTTCTTTTAGGTTAGGAAGCTTGCACCGTTCCTACCCAGCCTCCCTTGTTCTTTTAGATTAGGAATCTTGCACTTCTCCTACCCAGGCTCCCATGTTCTTTCAGGTTGGCAATCTTGCGCCGCTCCTACCCAGGCTCCCATGTTCTTTGAGGTTAGGAAGCTTGCGCCGCTTCTACCCAGGCTACCGTGTTGCTTTAGGTTGGGAATCTTGTACCGCTCCTACCCAGGCTCCTTTGTTCTTTAAGGTTAGGAAGTTTGCTATGCTCCTACCTAGGCTCCCATGTTCTTTTAGGTTGGGAAGCATGTACCGATCCTACCCAGGCTCCTGTGTTCTTTTAGGTAAGTAAGCGTGCACCGCTCCTACCCAGGCTACCTTATTCTTTTAGGTTGGGAAGTTTGCACCGCTCCTACCCAGGCTCCCATGTGTTTTTAGGTTAGGAAGCTTGTCCTGTTCCTACCCAGGCTCCTGTGTTCTTTTAGGTTGGGAAGCTTGCACCGCTCCTACCCAGGCTCCCTTGTATATTTAGGTGATGAAGCTTGCACCGCTCCTGCCCAGGGTCCCTTGTTCTTTTAGGTTAGGAAGCTTGCACCGCTCCTCCCCAGGCTACCATGTGCTTTTAGCTTAGGAAGCTTGTCCTGCTCCTACCCAGGCTCCTGTGTTCTTTTAGGTTGGGAAGCTTACACCGCTCCTACCCAGGCTCCCTTGTTCTTTTAAGTTACGAAGCTTGCCCTGCTCCTACCCAGGCTCCCGTGTTCTTTAAGGTTAGTAAGCTTGCACCATTCCTACCCAGGCTCCCTTGTTCTTTTAGGTTAGGAAGATTGCACTGCTCCTACCCAGGCTCCTGTGGTCCTTTAGGTTGGGAAGCTTGCACTGCTCCTACCCAGACTCCCGTGTTCTTCTAGGTTAGGAAGCTTGCACCACTCCTACCCAGGCTCCCATGTCCTTTTAGCTCAGGAAGCTTTCCCTGCTCCTACCCATGCTCCCGTGTTCTTCTAGGTGATGAAGCCTGCACCGCTCCTACCCAGACTCCCAGGTTCTTTTAGGTTAGGAAGCTTGCACCGCTCCTACCGAGGCTCCCATGTTCTTTTAGGTTAGGAGGCTTACACCGCTCCTACACAGGTTCCTGTGGTTGTTTAGGTTGGGAAGCTTGCACCGCTCCTACCCATGGTCCCCTGTTCTTCTAGGTGATGAAGCTTGCACTGCTCCTACCCATGCTCCCGTGTTCTTCTAGGTGATGAAGCCTACAGCGCTCCTACCAGGCTCCCGTGTTTTTTTAGGTGGGCAAGCTTGCACCGCTCCTACCCAGGCTCCCTTGTTCTTTTAGGTTAGGAGGCTTGCACCGCTCCTACCCAGGCTCCTGTTGTCCTTTAGATTAGGAAGCTTGCCCTGCTCCTACCCAGGCTCCCGGGTTCTTTTAGGTTAGTAAGCTTGCTCCGTTCCTACCCAGGCTCCCTTGTTCTTTTAGATTAGGAAGCTTGCACTTCTCCTACCCAGGCTCCCATGTTCTTTTAGGTTGGCAATCTTGCGCCGCTCCTACCCAGGCTCCCATGTTCTTTTAGGTTAGGAAGCTTGCCCTGCTGCTACCCAGGCTCCCGTGTTCTTTTAGGTTGGGAAGCTTGCACAGCTCCTACCCAGGCTCCCTTGTTCTTTTAGGTTAAGAGGCTTTCACCGCTCCTACCCAGGCTCCCGTGTTCTTTTAGGTGATGAAGCTTGCACTGCTCCTACCCAGGCTCCATTGTTCTTTTAGTTAAGGAGGCTTGCAC
Organism: Ambystoma mexicanum; assembly: GCF_040938575.1. Classification (NCBI taxonomy): domain Eukaryota; kingdom Metazoa; phylum Chordata; class Amphibia; order Caudata; family Ambystomatidae; genus Ambystoma; species Ambystoma mexicanum. The sequence continues at coordinate 1,465,250,535 of NC_090924.1, read as the reverse complement.
CGCTCCTACCCAGGCTCCTGTGTTCTTCTAGGTGATGAAGCTTGCACCGCTCCTACCCAGGATCGCTTTTTTTTTTAGGTTAGGAAGCTTGCACCGCTTCTACTCAGGCTCCCTTGTTCTTTTAGGTTAGGAAGCTTGCACCACTCCTACCCAGGCTCCCTTGTTCTTTTAGGTTAGGAGGCTTGCACCATTCCTACCCAGGCTCCCGTGTTCTTTTAGGTGATGAAGCTTGCACTGCTGGCAACCATTGTACACCTGTGTGTGATGTGTGAGCATGAAAGAGGGGCAGCCCTAGCATGTATTGTTGGGCTTGTGTGATTGCCTTTTACCCAAAAAGAACCATAAAAATGTATTTTACTGGGTAATGCTGGCTAATATATTCGTGGCTGTTTTCGGGCGCATCCAGCATGAAGATGTGTTCAGCCGGTGGCCCAGAATCTATATCACGTGCTGCTGTAAAGGTGTATTAGCACATGTGTTGCTGCACATGCTCACACGCGTCTACCAGTGTAGCCCATTGACTCTTGTTTAAGGTTCATGCACATGTTGCAGGTTACCTTCTTGCTAGTCACTCGTTTGTACTGTTTCCTTAAGCAGTCATGTCACTTGTGGACATTTGCAGTAACATGTTCTGTCTGTCCACCAGTATATTCACATGTCCCCTCCCTGTGTCAAACTTCACCCCCAGGAATTAGAAGTTGGTAGAGAGACTGAAAGTGTATTTTCTTTATGCATTTTAAATAGGATGACCACTTTTCAGGGGAGGGCAGTAGTGCTCTACATCCTCACCAAGCCTCTTGGCATCACAGAACCCCATGCCCGCTCTCATGAATTCAATCTTCAAAAGATGCTCCTTATCCTTCCTCCCAGGACCAAACATTCCGTTCCCAGCTCGTCCGAGCTCTGCAGCTGCGCTCAGTTAACTGTTATTGACAGTGTGGCTGCCTGTGACGTTGCCATCCTAACTTCTCTCTGGGCGTCTTGTCTCAGGACAAACTGGACAGAGCCGCAGTTCCACGTTGAGCCTATTTCTAATAGTTTCAAAAATGCATTGTGTAACATGTCCTAAACTCCAACATGGTGGAACTCCTGCTACCTTAGCCCCTGGACCCCGCCTTTCCTGCAATACTTCTCTGACTCCATCTAATGTGCTTACATATGTCAGCTACGTACTCGCACATCCCTTAAACCATGATACTGTGCACTACCTCTAAATGCAACATACATCACTCTATCTCTGACCTCTGCAACCCAACGTGATACATTGGCGCACTTTGCGTATGGCTATATGGTGTTTCTGATATGTGTCAAAGCTAACTAACTAAGAAAGAGCCTGCCTTCTTCTGTCGAGGCAGATTCGATGTTCTGTGTCGGGAGTAGGGTGGTGAATAGGACGAGGTAGAATGCGAGAAAGACGAGTTCTGGTTTTATTTATTTGTTTTTTAAAAGAGGGCAGAGGGATGCTAAAAGGCGCTGCAGGTGCTAGCAGCTGCAATACTACTGATAATGTAAGCTTCTGTAGGGACAGCCTGCACTATGAGCAAATTCATTTGCTATCATACCCGCCTCAGGTGCCCACTATAAAAAGAACACAAATGTATGCAGAGGCTCATTTTCGAGTTCCTCTAATATGGCGGCGGGGACTAGTTACATTTACACTTTTGTGTAAACTGTCCCTGCCACCGAATTTCCCTCATTTGCACAGTGGAGTGCAAAAGGGGAGGATAAACAGATGGTATACCGGCTTAAACGCCACCCTTTTCAGCTACGCCACACAAATGAAGTAAGCACTGCCTATCATATACGCATGGCAGGCAGCGTTTACAATGGATTCCTATGGAGTCTGCCTGGAATGCCAACCATCTGCTCCAGCATGAAAATGCATGCTGGCACACATGCTGGACTATCTGTAGGGCAGAGAAGGAAGCGACGGAATCATGACGTATGATTCGCCCCTTCTCTCCGCCACACACATGAATGTCAATGGGGCGTAACGTAAGCGAAATATGTAAAAGCCTTACACGGCTTTTACGGGTTTTGCTTACCTTACGCCCCCCGCTCATAATGAGCTCCTGTGTGGATTTTACACTGTCTCCCCTTCATTCTTCTCTCGCGCCTCGTTGCCATCACCCACGCCTCTTCCCCTCTATACTGTCCACCGCCTCTCTCTCCCCATAATGACATTGAACGCGTTCTCCGCCCTATGCCTTTGGTTTCTTCACATTCTCCTGTTTGTCGTTGGCCTTTTCTCTCCCCTCCCCACCATGCCTTTAGCTTTTGTTCTCCATGCCACTGACCTCGCATCTCTAACCTTTTGACCTTTTTCTCTATCCTTTCATCACATCTCTCTTGTGTACCTTGAACACTCTTCTCTCCCCTCTATGGCTCCATCTTCTTGTCCTTTGGCCTCTTCCCTCACTCCTCTTTGCCTTTGACCTCTTCTCCCACTCCTTAATGCCTTTTGTTTCTCCTCTCTCTCCTCTCCGCCCTCTACTTCTTCACGTTCCCCTCTAAGCCTTGACTGTTTCTAGCGCTCGTTTATGCCTTTTGCATCTTCTCAACATACTCTCTGCCTGTGACATCTGTTCACTCCCTTCTAGGCCTTTCCCTTCTCGCTCTATCCTCTATCCGCTCCTTTTCTCCCTTGTAAGCTTTTAACTCCTCCTTCTCTACTTTCTGCCTTTTGATCTCTTCTGCCATTGAAGGCCGTTCAGTTCTCTCTCTCTCCTCTGTGCCTTTGCTCTCTTCTCTCTCCCTTCTAAGCCTTTCACTTCACTCTCCTCTTTGCCTTTGTTCTCTTCTCTCTACCTTCTAAGCCTTTCACTTCTCTCTCTCTCCCCTATGCCTTTGCTCTCTTCTCTCTCCCTTCTAAGCCTTTCACTTCTCCCTCCTCTTTGTCTATGCTCTCTTCTCTCTCCCTTTTAAACCTTTCATTTCTCTCTCCCCCATGCCTTTGCTCTCTTCTTTCTCCCTTCTAAGCCTTTCACTTCTCTCTCACCTCCATGTCTTTGCTCTTTTCTCTCCCCTCTAGGCCTTTCACTTCGGTCACAATATCCTGTATAACTGTTGATCTACTTCCTCTGCCTTCTGAGTGGTTCAATTATGTCTCTCTCGCACTCTCTTTATGCTGTTTCTCTATTTTTTAAACTTCTAAGCCTTTCACATCTATCACTCTCCTTTCTGCATTTTACCTCTTTACTCCCTTCTAGGACCTCTGCTTTTCTCCTCTTCCCTATTCCTATGATCTCTTTGCTCTCCCTTCTCTGATTTTAACTTCACTATCTCACTGCCCCTTATCTCCCTCCCCCTCTTTCTCTCTCTCCTCTATGATGTTGATATCTCCTCACCCGCCCCCCACTTCTGTTCAGTTGCCTTTTTCTCTATCTTCTCTGGGCTTTATAGTTCTCTCTCCTCTCTTCCTTTTGTCTTTCTCTCCCTTCTACGCATTCACTTCTCTATGCGCTGGACTTCTCCACGCTCTCCTCTATACCATGGCTGCTTTCAGCACTCAAGCCTCTAACATCTTTCCATTCTACTCTATGCCTTTGATCTGTTTTCTATACCCTTCTGAGCCTTTCACACCCGCTCCTCCTCATGCCTTGTTTCTCCTTTCTCTCCCTTCTGGACCTTTCACTTCTCTCTCTCTCGATATATATTTTCCCCCACCTTTGTGCAGTTGCCTTTTTCTCTATCTCCTCTGGGCTTTGTAGTTCTCTCTCCTCTTTTCATTATGTCTTTCTCTCCCTTCTGGGCATTGCACTTCTCTCTCTCTCTCCCATATGTCTTTAATATCTTTTTCCCTCCTCTGTGCATTTGCCTTTTTCTCCTCTAGGCCTTGTAGTTCTCCTTCCTCTCTTCCTTTTGTCTTTCTCACCCTTCCATTTCTTTATTTAAGACTCTACCATCTCTCTCCACCTGTCTTCTCTTTGAACGGGTAACAAAGATCACAAGAACCGGTGGTTTTGTGATGTTAAAGTCATTTCAGTGTGCACATGCCACTAATGTCAATTACCATGTGACCATTTACTTTCAGGCTCCTGACCCACAACGGGAACATCAGTGTGACCCATGGACATGATGAATACATGAAGGAAATAGAAAATAATAATAAGAAGAAGAAGCCAAACGGGTAATGAAAGGAACACATCTGGCAAATCTCACTGCAGCATTATGTGAAGAAGTAAGGGAGGAAATGTATGTCCTAGTACTGACTGCAAGGTCCTGAGGTACTGTAGGGCATGCCTGTCCTAGTACTGGCTTCAAGGGCCTCAGTCACTGGAGGAAATGTCTGTCACAGTATTGTCTGCAAGGGCCTGAGGTACTGGAGGAAATGTATGTCCTAGTACTGACTGCAAGGTCCTGAGGTACTGGAGGAAATGCCTGTCCTACTACTGACTGCACTGTCCTGAGGTACTGGAGGAAATGCCTGTCCCAGTACTGACTGAAAGATCCTGAGGTACTGTAGGAAATGTATGTCCTAGTACTGACTGCAAGGTCCTGATGTACTGGCGGAAATGTCTGTCGTACTGCTGATTTCAAAGTCCTGAGGTACCAGAAGAAATTGCCTATGCTATTACTGATTTCAAAGTCCTGAGGTACTGGAGGAATTACCTGTCCTAGTACTGATTGCAAGGGTTTGAGGTACTGTAGGACATGCCTGTCCTAGTACTGACTTCAAGGGCCTCAGTCATTGGAGGAAATGCCTGTCACAGTAATGTCTGCAAGGGCCTGAGGTTCTGGAGGAAATGTATGTCCTAGTACTGAATGCAAGGTCCTGAGGTACTGGAGGAAATGCCTGTCACAGTATTGTCTGCAAGGGCCTGAGGTCCTGGAGGAAATGTCTGCCACTGCCAAATTGTTAAGGCAAAACTATTTGTTAAAACCTATGATTATTTTACTGAGAACAATTGCTCTAATAAGACCATGTGTTAAGCTAAGTCTCTTTGGAGTCACCCTTGGTACAGCTCTGTCCATGGTTGCACATACAAACCCCACCATTAGCTCAAGCAGTTACTATCTTCAGATTGTTAGACAGTTAAGTGCCTTGCTGTCTGATCACCACAGGGTCACTATTGTCAGGGAAATCATCTATTCTAAAATTGACTATGGCAGCGCGCTGCTTGCTGGAGTCAATAAGACAGATCTCAGACGCTTGCAAGTGGTGCAGAACACAGCTGCTCGGTTAGTTGCGGAAATTCCTCGTCACCAGCACATTTCACCCACCTTGAGAACATTACATTGGCTTCCAGGTGCAGCCAGAATACAGCACAAAGTGCAGACCACCACGCATAGGTGTGCATATTGCAGTGTGCCACAGTGCCTTAAGGATTAGACCTGGCAGGCAACTGCGCTCTTCCACCAAAGCATTGCTACAGACTCCATGTTTTAAGCTTGCGCGCCATGGAGGTCGCTCTATTGACTTTATAGCACCTCATCTATGCAATAAACTCAGCCTAAACTCGGGCTCATCTCTGACTTCCCTGAGACTTAAGACATTGAGCCTCATTACGAGTTTGGAGGGCCCTGTAATTCCCTTTTGCGGGACCCGGTACATCCTCATTCCCATTTGAGCCCCATAGAGCTCAATGGGAGTGGGGAGGATGCTAACAACGGACCGGTTAAAGACGGGCCCGTTGTTAGCATCCTGTTCTGCTTGCGGGTCCGGCTCTGCACGTCTGGTCTGGCTAGGTGTACAGAGCGGGACCCGCTGCAAAACTCGCAATGTGGCAGCCCGGAATGAACAGTGCCGGTCCCTTACCGGCACCGTTCATTCCATGGCCGCCACAGTCGTAATGAGGCCCATTGCTTTTCTAATGTGAGTGTTTTTTTCTTGTCTTGATCTTCTGCTGTGCTACTGCTTGACTGCCTAGGTCTGATCTCATTTATCTTATGTATTTATTTATTGCCTTTGGGTATTTTGAGCTTTGGGGCCTCTTTGAGGTTTTCAGCACATCATAAATAAATCATTTTTGAAAAGTACTAATCAGAGGCTAATCAGAACTCTCAGGTCCACACGTCCTATTATAGTAGCCGCTGCAATTAGATCAAGGCAACCCCAGCCAGTTGCAAGCAGAGACGTCTTTATGGGAGGGCAAAAGCGGAATGTTCCCTGGGCCCCCACCCTGGAGGAGCCCCACATGGCTTCCTGATTGAAATCAGTCGGTGCCCATTTGTTTTACAAAACTAAAATAACACATACCTTGCTTGATGGTGAGTTGCCGAGGTGCCAAGCCTGCAGCCAGGCTGTTTCTGGCCAGTACATTCTGCTTGGATCAATTAATCCCATAATGATTTGTATGTTCACTGTGCAGTCATGATAGCACAGATCCTGTAGTATCGTCACCCTCCTGTGGGTTATATATAGATCATGTGCCATGCCGAATGTTGAAATGTATACTGATAAATATGAGTGCCATGATTGCCATGGAATTAAAGTGTGACACATCCATCACTGACATTTCCCCTTGCCCTTGGTCTGACCACTTCATCATTAACTTCAACATACCTCAAGCACAGGATGACCACAATACTGGTATCCTATTACCACCGACCTGGGCCTGAAGCTCTCGCAAAATCACCAAAAATAGCATGTCACCCCTTGTCTCCGATCTCCATCCTGAACACCTGGCACACTGGGCTAATAACCCAGATGCACTGGCAGATCTCTGCACTAAAACCATGGAAACAGCTGTAGATATGGTTGCCCCACGGGACCTCGCAGAGCTAAATCCATCTCCCATACCAATTCTTGGTTCAGTGAGAACCTCCAGAACCTAAGAGCAAATAAGCGCCGATCTGAAGTAATCTGGATAAAACATCCAACCGAAGCTCATAAAGAGATGGTCAAATCTGCTTCTAGAACCTACAAACTACAAATGAGGGTTCTTAAAAGTGCCAACCACTTCCCAATGAGCAGCATAAGGTGTTAGGAGGGAGAGGTGATTAGGTTGTCAAATTTGAGACATTGGAACCAAAGTGTTGAAGCTCATATACCGGATCCCGGCTTTTCCATCGGAAGACACAGTGATCCTGGACAAATCATCTTCTGCCACTGTATTGTACTGCGCTGTACGGGTGGCGTTGATGAGCCTAATGCTTGATATTTCTTTTCATGAAGGCCATTTGAGTGGAATGGGTTCTATTCATATTGTGGTGCTAGTATTCTTGCCTTGATGGGAGTGAACATGAAGCTAGAATCATTGTCCTTTTGCCTAAAATATTTCTAGAAAATGTTTTTAAATGTTGTCATATTTGGCTGTTATGTGAATTATGTACTTTCCAATTCAGTTCTTAAAACAAAAATGCATTATTTTAGTTCATGAAAGTGATACACTCACAAATAGTTGCACCTTGCTCTATGATAAGAACTGGGAAATAATGTGGTCAAGTGCAGGAATTGCAGACTGGGCTCAAATCTCAGCTTCACCTGCTAACCAAAATGTGTAATCCTGGGCAACTCATTTAGTCTTGTTTTGCCGAACCTGTCCACATTTCCAGTCTGTAAACTTCTGAACGTTCTTAGGGCCCAATCCTGTTCAAGGTGCAGTGAGCATGGTACACGCCATGCTTCATTGCACCTATTCTTGATGCCCGTGTACCATCCTCATTCTCAAGTGGCCCTGGGCGCCAGTGCAGAGGACGATGCTGCTGTGTCACAAACTGCCTGCATCTCCTCTGTGTTTTTATAATTAATGGCCGGATTGCAAGATTTCGGCAGCAGTTTCATATATTTGCACATTTACAATTTAACAGAAGCGCTCCCCAAAACACCCCTTTTTGCATTCCATTTATTTCTAAGCTTTCTGCAGCACTGCAAAACGATCCTCACAAAGTCCTCACTCCAACACCACACGAGGCAATAATCAGGTCATTATAGGAACGTTGCAGAGTTATTTTCTATTATGCACAATATATTGACTTAAACCAACACAATTGAGAAGCACTTTGTCTGTTGTGTTTTCTCAGTGCAAAGAGACACATGTCTAGTTAGATAGTGAAAGTGCAAGATAGCGCAATAAACATACCACCGCTAAAGGAGGTAGTGCATGTGTCCATCATTTTTACACTGTCACTAATGTGGAGCCGCAACACCAGAGTACACAATCAAACGACCTGTTTGCGGGACTGGTGGTTGCCAGCCAATACTGGCAACAGGCGCACAGGTTCCTGAGCTGTTACATTGTGTGCGCCCTTTGTGAAATCAGAGACCATCAGAATAGGTGTTAATTACCGAACATGTCTGTAAAATATAACCCGACATTTTCAGCAATTTACACCTAGCCGAGAATCGGGCCCTCTTTGTCTAAGAGTCATTTAGTTCTAAGTGCGTGCTCTTCAAAAAAAGTCTCACTCATGGTTTTAATGGCTACAATGTTGAATTGTATATAATAATCGTGACCATTGATATCTTGCCCACGACAAAGCCATTTGTTCCTTTGCTCACTAATAGCAAAACCACTTCAAAACCATAGTTTATGACTTAAATCCTAAATCTATGCAATCTTTCTACATGGTTGAGCACTTTCACTTTTAATGAGACTGCAAATCTGAGTCTTCTCGCTATGTTGGGGTGTGTGTGCCTTTTTCATACGGCTACTTATCTGTGCCCTGCATTTGAAATACACCTTTCTCGTGGCTGCTGTTGCTAAAAGGTTTCCTGTACTTATGCTTGAACACAACTTCCCTCATCCTGGACTGAAAACGTTGCCCTTCAAATGCTGCTTGTGTATTATTCCGATTCCAGATAGACTGAAGAGGGTAAGGAGGAGTGGTAGGAAGAATCCATGCTTATTTTCATTGCCGCAAGACAAAATGTCAAGCTGTGGTTTGTGATCCCAATGTTGGGGCGGCGGCCAGGGATTTTGTATCCCGTAATTTCTTTGATTCGGAGGGGGCCCCAAAGGAGTCTGTGCCAGGGGCTCCAAGATTCCTTAAGATGGCCCTGGCTGAACGGGAGTGTCTATAAAAGGCGAACACTGCAATGAAAGCTGGTTTGTGAAGTACTGGAATGAATGTCTGCCATAGTACTGACTGCTGGGTTGTGAAGTACTGAAATGAATGTCTGCCATAGTACTGACTGCTGGTTTGTGAGGTAATGGAAGGCAAGCTTATTCTATACTGACTACAGGGTTCTAAGCTACTGAAGTAAATGTTTATACTAGTACACACTGCATGGCCCTAAGGTACTGGAGGAAATGTGTATACTAGTAAACACTGCATGGTCCTGAGGTACTGAAGGACATGTGTATACTAGTACACACTTCATGGCCCCGAGGTACTGGAGGAAATGTGTATGCAAGTACACACTGCATGGTCCTAAGGTACTGGAGGAAATGTGTACACTGGTACACACTGCTTGGTCCTAAGGTACTGGAGGACGTGTGTATATTAGTACACACTGAATGATCCTGAGGTACTGGAGGACGTGCGTATGCTAGTACACACTGCATGGTCCTGAAGTACTGGAGATCATGTGTAAACTAGTACACACTGCATGGTCCTGAGGTACTGAAAGACATGTGTATACTAGTACACACTGCATGGTCTTGAGGTACTGGAGGACGTGTATATACTAGTACACACTGCATGGTACTAAGGTACTGGAGGAGGTGTGTATACTCGTACACACTGAATGGTCCTGAGGTACTGGAGGACATGTACATACTAGAATACACTGCATGGTCCTGAAGTACTGGAGGACATGTGTATACTAGTACACACTGCATGGTCCTGAGGTACTGGAGGCAATGTGTATATTAGTACACACTGCATAGTCCTGAGGTACTGGAGGACGTGTGTGTACTAGTACACACTGTATTGTCCTGAGGTACTGGAGGACGTTTGTATGCTAGTACACACTGCATGGTCCTGAGGTACTGTAGGAGGTATGTATACTAGTACACACTGCATGGTCCTGAGTTACTGCAGGAAATGTGTATACTAGTACACACTGCATGGTCCTAAGGTACTGAAGGAATCTGGGTATACTAGTACACACTGCATGGTCCTGAGGTACTGGAGGATGTGTATATACTAGTACACACTGCATGTTCCTGACATACTAGAGGATGTGGGTATACTAGTACACACTGCATGGTCCTGAGGTACTGGAGGAAATGTGTATACTAGTAAACATTGCATGGTCCTGGGGTACTGGAGGAAATGTGTATACTAGTACACACTGCATGGTCCTGAGGTACTGGAGGTCATGTATATACTAGTACACACTGCATGGTCTTGAGATAATGGAGCACTTGTGTATACTAGTACACACTACATGGTCCTGTGGTAATGGAGGACATGTTTATACTAGTAAACACTGCATGGTCCTGAGGTACTAGAGGATGTGGGTATACTAGTACACACTGCATGGTCCTGAGGTACTGGAGGAAATGTGTATACTAGTAAACACTGCACGGTCCTGAGATACTGGAGGAAATGTGTATACTAGTACACATTGCATGGTCCTGAGGTACTGGAGGAAATGTGTATACTAGTACACACTGCATGGTCCTGAGGTACTGAGGTACTGGAGGTCATGTGTATACTAGTACACCCTGCATGGTCGTGATTGTTAGGGAGAATTCTCTGTTTAGGCTGAATTTCCTAACCTAGTGAGTCCCCCAGCAGCTTTGCTGGATTTCTGGAGTTTGTTTTTTTCCTCCTGCCAAGAGTGAGTCTCTTTTCCACACACTCTTGGACATGATTTGAGGGGTTCCTTTGACTGTTAATGTGTTTTATGGGCTATGGGGTCTTTTACTCCATAGGGTCTCATGTGTTTTTACTATGTGTGTTACACAGCACACTCAGTGCAGTAACACAGGGATGTCATAGTGACACCCCACCATAGAGTCCATACCCTGGGACTGACTGCTGTCTCCCAGCGCATGTAAAGTCACCATTGGCTTTACTAGTCCCAAATTATGAACAGAAACCAGTACAAACCATCATATTATGGACGTACTGGTCGGGGCAATTCGATTTCCCCGGGGTCTGTTATTCAAGGGGACATATCTCCATCCCCCAAATCGAGTTTTGGCTGGTGGCAGTGGATACTACTTTTTATATTCAACCGCAAATATATCTCTATGGGATTTTCCCATTGTTCGAGGCTACCAATTTTAATTATTTAATTCTCATAGCCTCGAACATACCGCCGTTTTATTTATTTAATATTAATTCGCCGGTTGGTATTTTTTGCCAGAACTCAATTCTAAAATGGCGTTTGTGTTCTCTTCTGTGACTCCAACCCAAGTCGAGCCCTTTGTTCCACTTTTTGGCGGGCTTCTCCACAGAAGCCTCCGAAAGTGGTGCCACTCTGTCTGGGTACCACAGGGGGTGCGGGAGGGGGTTTAGACACCCTGGACTGGGTTACCTTGGTAACTCAAGTCGCACTCTTGTGTGATTGGCCCAAGTGGTGAGCCAGCCGGCTCACCACTTAGCATGTTTGATTGACTGCTAGGCTGAGTGAATGGGGGTGTGCTGCATAAAAGCAGGGCTTTTTGGACTGGAACTTTAGAAGTCGCCACAGGACCTGAAAATCCGACAAGGGAGAAGCTGAGTCGACCTGCTATGACGACAACACCGGCGGAGCCCTGCGGAACCGACTCACCACTTCCCAGCGACAGAGAAGATCTCCCGGCTGGAGAGTCTTCTTCCCCTGACAGGTGGGCACAACCAGTTTACCTTCTTTTTCTCGCATCCCAGGACGTCTTGTGGTCGAATTGCCCGTGCCAAGCACCCCGGCAACCGGATAGCCACTTACCACTGGACCACGAATAAAAGGACTGCTCTTTTTAACTGAGAACTCCGCTGCCGGTTTCTTCCCTGGCAGTGCAACGGACTCCTGTCTTCCTCCCTGACGAGATACTCTCTTCCCCTGGACGAAGCACCGACTTGCGTCCGCTGCCAGGAACAACTGCCCCCGCTGGAGTATTCTCACCACTTTAAGGTACCATGTCCGCCAGGCCTCCCTTTCAAAATATTCCTAACCTCTGGACTGGGCTGGCTGCCTTGAACATCTAACTGGTCCCTTTCTTTTGGTCCAACTCTTTCTGAACTGATTGCAATACTTTTGGGCACTTTGAACCTTGTGACCTTGGACAAATTTTGACCGGAGCCTCTTAAAGTGGGTACGGCCTTGTTAACTTTGACTTTATGGTTTTAACCTGCCTTCTTCTCCTACTGTGTTCTTCCGAAAGTGTTGGGATCTGTTTCTATCTTTGCTCTGCCTTTCTCTCCCTTTTAAACCGATTGATTAGAGTGCCATCTTCATTAAGCGCTCACTGCTGTCCGAAAATAAGTGTTGCTTTACTTAAGACTTGTCTAACTAATCGTTGAAGGGAGTGTATATCTTTTAGTGACCATGTTTTTGAACTGCTTGATATTAGTGCCAGTGTGTTTTATTAGATGTGGTTTTAAATAAATAATTATATCTCTTTTACACCAAGCTCTGGTCAGTGTTTGCTTGTTCTACTTTGTTCTTTTGACCTATTGTGAATACTCTGTATACTGCCTAACTCTTCTTGAGGGAAGTCTGACTGCTCAGCCACAGCTACCAAGTGAATCTGTGTGGTACAGACTGCTACCAAGTGGGTTTACTGCCAAACACCTGTAGTCTTAAATCGTTTGCAGTGGTCCCAGAGGGAACTGCACAGGTTTCTGCCTAACACTGGTGTACAGCGGTGGGATTTGTATTGAGTATACACTTTAGTGTGCTTTTTGAATACTTTAGGAAAACTAACCACACATCTTAGCACTAATAAGCTGATTTTCTAACTATGTCTGCTATGGAGAGTTATACCCTAGAATCATTGTCTGCCAAAACTGCTGATTGCTTAAAAGTATTGTGTAGACATAAGAATCTCTCTGAGAAGGGCAAGAAAATGGAACTTATAGAAAGATTGTTATAAAACCAAAGTCTGGGTGGTACAGATGAATCTACCCCCCCCCCCCCAGCAAATGTAGAAAACAGTGATAGTATTGATCTGAATCAAAGCCTTGATAATGAGTCAGAAGAGGAAAGTGAACCTAAAGAAGTTAGCCACTCTGAGCCTCTGCCTGTCTTACCTAATGTACCTACTGGGCCTATACCAGGTCCTACATGTAACCCTGCTTATTTTGAACTTGAAAAAATGAAGCTTGAATTAGAGTACAAACGTTTTATTGCTCAATCTGAACGAAACCAAGAGAGTTCAGAAGAATGAATGCCCAGGCTGAGCAGAAGCAAGCTGAGTTAAGACTCAGAGAAAAAGAGCTTAATCATGAATTAGAAATGAAGAAGTTGTCTGTGGAAAATGCTTCTCTCTCCTCTGGTTCCTCTAGGAGTTCCAGTCCTAAAAGACCCGGATGCCTAAGGAATTAGTGGGTATGTATGAACCTAAGTTGGATGTGTTGGATTGGTTAAAATGTTTGAGTATAATCATGGGCTCCAGGACATCACAGGGAATGAGTTACTTCCCTGGTTGTTCTCTAGGCTTCCCCCTGTTGCAACTGATGTGGTAATGGAGTTGGGGGAGATGGATAAGAAGGATTATGAATGTGTGAAACTAGCTTTGATAGCTAGATTTGGGAAAACCACTTCCCAGTACCTTAAGAGATTTAGGACCCTCGAAAAGCATGATGGTACCCCTTGGGCTATCTGGGTGAGTGAACGTTTGAAAAACGTAGAGGGATGGATTAAGGGTTACAGGGTTAACACCTATGAAGGAATGAATAATCTTGTAATGTTGGAGTCAACTTATGATGCCTGCTCTCCTGAGCTCAGACAACACTTGGCTGATTCAAAGGAATTGGATTCCAGGAAGTTAGCTAAGGCTGCTGACTTGTGGGTTGCCAACAGGGCCACTCACAAGGATTCTGGGGCTACTCAGAAAAAGGATGAGGGAAAACAGCCAAAAAAGGACTCTAAAGAGAATTCTAATAATTCCAATTCCAAAGAGGGCTCCAAACAAAACCAAAAGGGTAAGCCGCAACGGAAACCAAAACAAGCTAGTGTACCTCCTGGTGCCAAACCAGAAGGAGGTCAGAACAAGCCACCATTCCAGAAAGCATTTGGTAAATGCTTTGTTTGTGGCTCTACTGACCATGTGAAAGGAGATCCCAGATGTAAAGGTAAACCTTCAGGGGTCCAGCTTGTCTCCTTAGCCTTCGCTCCAGAGGAGGAAGTACAAATGGCAAGTGGAAACTTTCTATTGCTGGCTGATGGACACATTGGAGTCTCAGCCAGTGTTTCTTTAGTGTCTCTGGGTTTGTGGGAACAACAGAATTTAGGTGGCTATAATTCTATCCCAGATAATACTAAAGAGTATTATAAGGACAGTGTCCAGGTGAATGGTCAGGAGACTCCTGCCATTAGGGACACTGGGGCCAGCATAACTGTGGTGGACAAATCGTTTTTTCAGGCTGAGGATGTTGCTAAGGCACCCAAACGCCTCACAAAGTTAGCTGGAGGGCCTGTGCAGATGCTTCCCCAATTACCAGTTCTCATCCAGTGTAATGACATGACTGTGTAGATACCTGTCAGCATACAAAGCGAGGTGCCAGGAAGGGTTCTGTTGGGTAATGAATTGAACACTCTTGGAGTAGTGTCACATACCCCCAGACCTCCTAGTAAAAGGTTACAGGAGCACACCAGACCTGCAAGGGAGAGAACCATGAGAGGTGCTCCCGAGGAGATGATGAAGAAAGAGATCACTCCTGCTCCACTGGAGATGTCAGCTGCTGTCTCTAAGAAACTAGAAGAAAAAGGGAAACTTAAAACTTCTAAAAAGAAACTCACAGCCAGCACTCCAGTGCAGCCAACAAAGACTTCCCCTAGGTTGTCCAAAGTTACACCAGCAACTCCCACTCCAGCTGAGGCTGAGAGGGAGGTACAACCCTGTGTGGTTGAACTAGACTCTGAGGAAGAGCTAGTGAAAGGCCAGAAACTCATTGGAGATCAGGATCCTGTTGACCGTCCGGAGCTGCAGTCTTTACTGGCAGTAGGTGGACCCAACAGAGCAGACTTCAGTAAGGGACAGAGAGAATGTCCAACTCTGGAAGGTCTTCGCCACCAGGCAGATGCTCAGCCTGAAGGGCAAGAGCCTGGGAAATATAGGTTACACTGGGAAGATGGCCTCTTCTACAGTGAACCAACGGAGTCTGCACCTGGGGACAACAAACGACTTTTATTACCCCAAGAGAACAGACCACAGTTCTGCAGTTAGCCCATGAGATTCCTTTGGCTGATCACTTGAGTTTCAAGAAGACTAAGGAAAGGCTCTCACTCTACTTTTATTGGCCAAAGATGGAGGCTGAAGTAGACAAGTACTGCAGGAGCTGCCACACCTGCCAGACTTCTGGTAAGGTTGGCTCCAGGAATGTGGCACCTTTAGTGCCTCTCCCTGTAGTAGGAGTCCAATTTGAGAGAGTAGGGATTGACATTGTTGGTCCCCTTGATCCTTCAACCTCCTCAGGCAACAGGTTTATACTTGTTGTAGTAGACCAAGCTACTAGGTACCCTGAGGCAATTCCTATGAGGACTGTTACAGCTCCGGCTGTGGCTAAGGCCCTCCTTAGTATTTTTACCAGGGTTGGGTTTCCTAAGGAAGTAATCTCTGACAGGGGGTCGAATTTTATGTCCCACTACATGAAAGCCATGTGGAAAACCTGCGGAGTTACTTACAAGTTCTCAACCGCATACCACCCTCAGACAAATGGACTGGTTGAAAGGTTCAACAGAACCATGAAGAGCATGATAGGTGCTTTAGAGGACCCCCTTAAAAGAAAGTGGGCCCTTCTACTGCAATGCGTTCTCTTTGCTTATAGCGAAGTCCCTCAGGAGGGAGTAGGTTATTCTCCCTTTGAACTTCTTTATGGTCATCCGGTCAGAGGTCCATTGGCCCTGATGAAGGAGGGGTTGGAGAGTGCTCCTTCCCCCAAGCCAGTCAGAGTGACTTACTATGTGATAGGTCTCCGAAGGAGAATGTCGCAAATGATGGCAGAGGCAAGTGATAACTTGAAAGCTGGACAAGCATTGGTCAAACACTGGCATGACCAAAAGGCTAACATGGTTGAGTTTACTCAGGACCAGCTAGTTCTCGTTATGATTCCAACAAGGCAGAGGGCCTTGCAAGACAAATGGATGGGACCCTTCAAGGTTGTCGGAGAGGTCACCTATCTGGTGGACTTGGGAAATCCCAAGGAGGCTCCAACAGTCTTTCACACCAACAGACTCAAAGTGTATGTCTCCAGACCTGATGTAGGAGCATTGCTTCTAGCATCATCAGAGGAAGAAGAAGAGAGTGAAGCTCTTCCTGATCTCCTCAGAGGCTTACCTTTAGACGAAAAGATTGAAGGAGTAAATCTCACTTCAAATCTGACACCTGAGCAACAGGAAGAGTGCAAATCTATGTTAAATCAGTTGGCCTCCCTGTTCTCACTTTCACCAGGCTTGACCCCTTGGGGACAGCATAACATATTCATTGGTGACTGTCTGCCAGTCAAAAGCAGAGGATATCGAATGTCAGAAAATGTAAGAACCCACATCAAAGGTGAGGTCAGCAAGATGCTTGATCTCTGGGTAATAGATTCTTCTACTAGTCCATGGTCTAGCCCAGTTGTGTTAGTACCAAAGGCAGGATCTAAAGAACTTAGATTCTGTGTGGATTACAGAGCTCTTAATGCAGTCACTAAGACTGATGCCCACCCTTTGCCAAGGACAGATGAGTTGGTGGATAGACTTGGTGCAGCCAAGTTCCTCAGCACATTTGACTTGACGTCAGACTATTGGCAAATAGCCCTGACAGACCATGCCAAGGAGAAAACTGCATTTTCTACCCCAGTTGGCTTATACCAGTTTAAGGTTATGCTTTTTGGATTGAAAAATGAACCTGCTACATTTAAAAGGATGGTAAACCAGGTTCTGAATGGGATGGAGGACTTCTGCATGGTATACTTGGATGACATAGCAGTGTTCAGCAATTCCTGGGAAGAACATGTGGACCACCTGAGATATGTTTTGCAGGCTCTTGGAAAGGCCAATCTGACCATAAAGGCAAGTAAATGTCAAATTGGACAGAGTAAAGTGGTCTACCTTGGACATGAGGTAGGAGGTGGAGAAATGCCCAGGAAGATTGAAGCTGTGCAAAATTGGACAACACCTATTATTCACTGGATACTACAGGAATTTCATAGAGAACTATGGGTCCATAGCTTCTGCACTGAATGTCATCTCCTCTCCTAAATTCCCTAAAAAGGTTAGGTGGAATGAGTAATGCAATCAGGCCTTTGAAACCCTGAAAAAGGCTCTTTGCCAAGCCCCAGTACTCAGAGCTCCTGACTACCACCAAACTTTCATTGTGCAAACAGATGCTTCAAATGTAGGAATTGGTGCAGTCCTCAGTCAAATGGATGGGAAAGGTAGGGAGCACCCCATTTGCTTGATCAGTAGAAAACTGAAGGATCCTGAAACAAGGTGGGCAACCATTGAACGAGAGTGTTTTGCTATTGTGTGGGCTCTGAAGAAGTTTAGGCCATACTTGTATGGTTCTACTTTTGCCATTCAGACTGACCACCAACCCTTGAGATGGTTAATACAAATGAAAGGGGAAAACCCAAAACTATTGAGATGGTCAATCTGCCTGCAAGGGTTTGATTTCACGATTGAGCACAGGTCAGGGTGTCACCACCAAAATGCTCTGTTTAGGCTGAATTTCCTAACCTAGTGAGTCCCCCAGCAGCTTTGCTGGATTTCTGGAGTTTGTTTTTTCCTCCTGCCAAGAGTGAGTCTCTTTTCCTCAAATTCTTGGACATGATTTGAGGGGTTCCTTTGACTGCTAATGTGTTTTATGGGCTATGGGGTCTTTTACTCCATAGGGTCTCATGCGTTTTTACTATGTGTGTTACACAGCACCCTCAGTGCAGTGACACAGGGGTGTCATAGTGACACCCCACCATAGACTCCATACCCTGGGACTGACTACTGTCTCCCAGGGCATGTAAAGTCACCATTGGCTTTACTAGTCCCAAATTAGGAACAGAAACCAGTAGAAACCATCATATTGTGGATGTAATGGTCAGGGCAATTCAATTTTCCTTGGGTCTGTTATTCGAGGGGGCACGTCTCCGTCCCCCCTGATCGAGTTTTGGCTGGTGGCAGTGGATACTACTTTTTATATTCAACTGCAAATATATCTCTATGGGATTTTCCCATTGTTCGAGGCTAGCAACTTTAATTATTTAATTCTCATAGCCTCGAACATACCGCCGGTTTATTTATTTAATATTAATTCCCCCGGTTGGTATTTTTTGCCAGAACTTGATTCTAAAATGGCGTTTGTGTTCTCTTCTGTGACTCCAACCCAAGTCGAGCCCTTTGTTCCACTTTTTGGCAGGCTTCTCCACAGAAACCTCCAAAAGTGGTGCCAATCTGTTCTGGGTACCACAGGAGGGGTGGGAGGAGGGTTTAGGCACCCTGGACTGAGTTACCTTGGTAACTCAAGTCGCACTCTTGTGTGATTGGCCCAAGTTGTGAGCCGGCCGGCTCACCACTTAACATGTTTGATTGACAGCTAGGCTGAGTGAATGGGGATGTGCTGCATAAAAGCAGGGCTTTTTGGACTGAAGCTTTAGAAGTCGCCACAGGACCTGAAAATCCGACGAGGGAGAAGCTGAGCCGACCTGCTACGACGACACCACCGGTGGAGCCCTGCAGAACTGACTCACCACTTCCCAACGACAGAGAAGATCTCCCGGCTGGAGAGTCTTCTTCCCCTGACTGGTGGGCACAACCAGTTTACCTTCTTTTTCTCGCATCCCAGGATGTCTTGTGGTCAAATTGCCCGTGCCAATCACCCCGGCAATGGGATAGCCACTTACCACTGGACCGCAAATTAAAGGACCGCTCCTTTTAACTGAGAACTCCGCAGCTGGTTTCTTCCCTGGCAGTGCAACGGACTCCTGTCTTCCTCCCCGACAAGATCCTCTCTTCCCCCCGGACGAAGCACTGACTTGCATCCGCTGCCAGGAACAACTGCCCCCGCTGGAGTATTCTCACCACTTTAAGGTACCATGTCCACCAGGCCGCCCTTTCTAAAGATTGCTACAAGGTAATAATAATCCCTTAACCTTCTGGACTGGGCTGGCCGCCTTGAGCATCTAACTGGTCCCTTTCTTTTGGTTCAACTCTTTCTGAACTGATTGCGAGACTTTTGGGCACTTTGAACCATGTGACCTTGGACACGTTTCGACCGGAGCCTCTTAAAGTGGGTCCGGCCTTGTTAACTTTAACTTTACGGTTTGAACCTGCCTTCTTCTCCTACTATGTTCTTCTGAAAGTGTCGTGATCTGTTTCTATCTTTGCTCTGCCTTTCTCTCCCTTTTAAACCGATTGATTAGAGTGCCATCTTTGTTAAGCGCTCACCGCTGTCTGAAAATAAGTGATGCTTTACTTAAGAATTGTCTAACTAATCGTTGAAGGGAGTGTATATCTTTTTGTGACCGTGTTTTTGAACTGCTTGATATTAGTGCCAGTGTGTTTTACTAGATGTGGTTTTAAATAAATAATTATATCTCTTTTACACCAAGCTCTGGTCAGTGTTTGCTTTTTCTACTTTGTTCTTTTGACCTATTGTGAATACTCTGTATACTGCCTAACTCTTCTTGAGGGAAGTCTGACTGCTCAGTCACAGCTACCAAGTGAATCTGTGTGGTACAGACTGCTACCAAGTGGGTTTACTGCCAAACACCTGTAGTCTTAAATCGTTTGCAGTGGTCCCAGAGGGAACTGCACAGGTTTCTGCCTAACAGTGATGTACTGGAGGACTTGTGTATACTAGTACACACTGAATGGTCCTGTGGTACTGGAGGACATGTGTATACTAGTACACACTGAACGCCCCTTGAGGTACTGGAGGAAATGTGTATACCAGTAAACACTGCATGGTCCTGAGATACTGGAGGAAATGTATATACTAGTACTGTCTGTCCTTGTGTTGGCTGCATGGTTATTAGGAACTGAAAAACCCCATCCCTAGTACTCCTTCCATTTACTGGATGGGGGCCTGTCAGTGTACAGAACGCAGGGCACTGATACAGTAAGTACATTACTTATAGGGCCCCGGATCTCGAAGGCAATGTTTCTTCTAATACGGATGGCAGGACTGAAACATACACAAGTAATGGATGTTCTAATAATGATTGCAGCCCCTTGAGTACTAGAATCACATTTATTGTGAAAGTTACGGAAGCTTCCAGGGGCTCTAGAGTAATGTATTTACCAATATTGACAGGAGGTCCCTATGTTACTTGAGTAACATCTGTTCCAATACTGACTCCATGACTCTGAGGTTTGTTGTTTGTTTATTTATTTATAATGTGCACCAGACCCGAGGGTATCAGGGCGCAGAGGATACGCGAAGACTTTCAACTTCGGTTACAAATGGCAAAAAGCATACAAGTTGTGAGAATACACAACAAAGTGGGTGCATATTGGGTACATAAATGCATATGCGACAAGAAGACATTATAGAAGCAGGAACATAATTGGATATATACATACAAATCTTGAGAATACCCCATATAGTAGGTACCTAGTAGGTATATTGATACATGTAATACAGAGGAAGCTCTGTGCAAGCAGGAACATAATTTAAGGCAGTCTGAGATCTATTTACAATGCGAGAAGGGTAGGAGACAGGTGACTTACTGGTCCTTATCTTTAAGCCAGATTTTGATATGCTGTCTAAATTTAATGAATGTTTGGTCAGCTCGCAAGGAGGGAGGCAAGGAGTTCCAAAGCTGTTCTGCCTTCACTGGGAAACTACTGCCCTGACTTTGCATAATTTGAATCTTCCCACAGCTAGGCAGTTAGTGTAAACTGTTCTCGTGGGCCTGCTTGAGTATTTTCTAGTAATTCTCTTAGTAAGGTAGCATGGCGCCTCGTTGTTTAGGCATTTGTAGTTGAGTGAAGCTGTTTCAATTGGATTTTATCGCTGGTAGATAACCAGTTGTGTTGTCTCCTGATCTCAGAGATGTGCTCTTTCCTTGTTATACTAAGAGCAGCGCTAAGGGCATTGTTCTGGAGTGTCTGTATTCGCTTGACAATATATTTATTGGCAACAATATATAAGGCATTACAGTAGTCCAGTTTCGACAACATGAGACTCTGGCCAGGATGATGCGGCTGTTCGTGGATAGGAACGGTTTACCAGCTCTGTTTAATTTGCATGTATATGCAGTGGAAGATGCCAAAGTGTTTACTTGTTTGGTAAATGTGAGGGTGGAATTGAGGTAAAAACCTGGGGTTTTTACCTCTGTGGCAACTTTGATGAGGTTACCGTCAATGATGAAGGAGGTGTATTCAGGCCAAGTCTTTTGAGGTTGAGTGTGGTACCCAAGATAATGAGCTCGGTTTTGTCATCATTCGGGCAGAGACCGTGAGTAGCCACCCATGCCTGAATGATGATGTTAACTCTGTTTACCAAGGCCACATCCTCAACATAATCCCCAGTAAGTGGTAGGAGAATCTGAGTATTATTTGCATAGTTGGTGCAGGTGATACCAAGATGGTCCAGATCATCAAAAAGGGGCTTGGTAAATATATTGTTCAGAGTGGGTGAGGCACACGATCGCTGGGGCCCTCCGCAGGTGATAGGGTTGGGTTCTGCAGCTGTTGAGGGGGAGAAGACTCTCATAGTGCTGTTGCTGAGGAAGGATTGTATCCAGACTATGACCTCCTTGGAGAAATGGGCTGCTGAGTCCAAGTGGCTGCATAAGACCTTGTGGTCCACCTTGTTTAATGCAGCCAAGAGGTCGAGAAGGAGAAGCAATGCTGATTTTCCTTTGTCCCTGAGCTCATCAATTGGGGCCTTGAGATCAATTAAGGCCGTTTCCGTGCCATGTTGTGGCTGAAAACCTGATTGGCGGGCACCTATGAGTTGGTTAAGCTCCAGGTATTTCTGTATTTGGAGAAATGCCACCTTGTCTAAAATTTTAATAAGGAATGGTACTGTAGTGATAGGCCTGTAATTGGTCGGTATGTTGGGTGTAATGTCTTTTTTTTAAGCAGAGGGAGTACCCAACACTCTTTAAAGTTGCTTGGGATGGTTCCTGAGGCAAAAGAGGCGTTGATAAGCTTCTAAATTTAAGGCTCTATGCTCTTGCAGCATCCTTAATTAGTTGTGCTCGGCACTGGTCGCCCTGGCAGTTCGATGGATTGAGGTGGAGTTAACTTTTTCAACCTCGAGAATAGAGCTTTTGGAGAAGCTGAAGCAGAGTGGGGGTTTGTGGGAGGGCAAGAGTTATTATTGGCTGAGGTCTTAGAGGTTAAGGAAGCTTTATTTTCTGCTATTTTGTCCTGATGGGTGGAGACTTTGTTGACTAGTGCGTGCGGAATGTTAGAGCACCAGGTTTTATCTTGTACTGGGATTGGTGTCTCTAATTCTTTTAGAATTACAAATAATTCCTTGATGTTTGAGTTGGCTTGCAAGATTGTGTTGTTATATGTTTCTTGTTTCGCCAAAAGTATATCTTTTTTTGTATTGAGATGATATGTTGATTAGGTTAGTTTTATTTTAAGCAGAGGGTAGTAACCTCCAAGAAGTTTCGCATTTTCTCTTGTAACACCTCAGTAATTTCAAATGCGGGGTAAACCCGGAATTTAAGTGGCTTTTAGGTTTGGTATGTCTCAATGTTAGAGAAGCAAGGGTGTCAAGAGTTGTAGTCATGATTTTGTTGTCTTCATTAACTAACGAATTAGGCTCCATATTGTCTGGTAGTGAGTTGAGAGTAGGTAGGATGCGGGTATGAGTTTGTCCACCGTCATATTGTTTATGTTCTTAGTTAGTGTAGGTGGAGTGGGTAGACTCGGCTTAGCAGTAGGTCTTTTAGTTGCCAAATGACAGGAGGTAGTGGTCAGTCCAGACTTGAGGGTTAATGGAGGTAATCAAGGCATTGCTGTTGTGATCCGCCACCCAATCGAGTATTCTCCCTTTGTTGTGTGTAGGTAAGTTCACACTTTTGGTGAAGCCAAGTTCTGTCAGGATATTGGCCTCGATGGTTGCTTTTTGGTCTTCAAGGTCGTTAAATCCTAGATTAAGATCCCCTAGCAGAATGACTGGCGAGGTACTTTTTAGGTTGTCTGAGAGTAAGGTGGAGATGTACTAGTTACTAGAAAAATGCTTTTTTTAATGCTGACAATTTATGACCTGAGTAAATTACTAATGTCTGTTCTAGTACAAACTGTGGGATCCACGGGTACTTGAGTAATGCTTGATCTTATACTGAATGTTGTACCCAGAGATATTAGAGTAATGCCTATTCTAATACTTATGACTGTAGGACTCACGGGTACTCGAGTAATGCCTGATCTAAAAGTAATTGTACGTAGAGATATTAGAGTAATGCCTGCTCTAATGCTGACTGTAGGACCCAGTGGTACTAGTGTCATGCCTGCTCTAACACTGAATGTTTTACCCAGAGATATTAGAGTAATACCTACGCTAATGCTGATGACTGTAGAACCCAGCAGTACTCGATTAATGCCTGCTCTAATACTGCATGTTGTACCCCGAGATATTAGAGTAATGCCTACTCTAATGCTAATGACCGTAAGACCCAGGGGTACTCGAGTAATGCCTGCTCTAATACTGAATGCTGTACCCAGAGATATTAGAGTAATACCTACTCTAATTCTGTATGTAGGCCCAGGAATGACTCTTCTAATAATGATTGTAGGACTCAGGGGTACTCGAGTAATGCCTGATCTAATTCTGCATTTTGTACCCAGAGATATTAGAGTCATCTGGAATGGACTTCTTAAGTTTGGAAGATGCAGTTATCGCAGCATTGAGAGACTTGTCCACTGTTGACGCTGAGGAAGAGCAGAGCTCACACTAAACTCTGAGTGAAAATGCTATGACGGAGGAAGAGAGCATGGAATTGGCCTCTGTTTGCAAACAGGAGCCATTTCAGTGAGCCGAGGGTAAAAGAAATGGGGTCGCTCCTAGCTACGGCTTTCTGTGGACTCTGAGGTCTTGTGAACTGGACTAAATGTTATAGGTGGTTTGCGAGCTTGGAGTAGTGGCAGACCCCTGCGCTTGATCGCTGCTACTGTGCAGACAATCATGGAAACCCAGAACCACAGTGGCTATCTAGCCTTTTCTATGCAGGACCAGAATCCTTAAGTGTCCCGTGGTCTTAAACTTCCTTATTCAAGGATCCACACCAATCGCTTACTGCGCCTTGATAAAGACTTCGGTCGAAACACGTGTTGGCTCTCCTCACATGCAACTAGCACTGCACGTGTTAGGACAATGATCACTTAAATCAAAATAAAACATTAACTTGTGAACCAAGACAAGGTGTATGGACCTTCTTACTTAGTAAGCCCTTCCCAGGATGTCAACATAATCCAGCACCATTACCAACAACGTTTCCCCACCCGCTTGTATGGACCATATGTTAGCTCAGGGCCAGAAGCTGAAACTGCCAAGACCATGAGAAGCGTTGATAAGAAGTGGAAGGAAAGCGATGAGATTTCAAGGTGGCAAAACCAGGGCACACCAAGAGGCTAACCTCGGGAGCAAAGGCTGACATTGAGTGAAGCTGCTGCTTCTGACAGCGGTTGCTGGTGTCTGCAGACATCAAAGACCTGCCACTAGAAGTCTTGGAGCTCTGTAGGGTGGGCTGCTCTCCCACAAAGTCCCCTTGCCCAGTTTTAGATGGTTTGTTCTAAGCCAATAAATCTGCCCCACAAGTGGACCACTCAGAGGCAGGAATGAAACAAGGGTGCTAGCAGTTCCTGGCCAAGTGTCAACAAAAATGGGGACCCCAGTTACTCCTGACAATCCAAGGACACTGCAACATGCATACAGTGCTCATATACTACCAGTGGTAATACCAGTCCATATTTACATGTCAAGTTATGGTAATAAGGTCTTCTTCTCGCAGCGACCTGCTCTGGTAATGGAGGTTTATTAACACACTGCCGCAGCAGCCTCGTATTGTGATGAGCACTCTCACAAACATGCCCCTTTGCCTTAATATAATAGCTTGTAAATACACACTGGGAGAGGCGTATATTGTAATATAAATGGAGTTTGTGAAATGCGTCATATGGCTGGTATTTGCCTTTTTTCCAACCGTGGATGTGTCGCTGGAATGGACCAACCACTTTCCATATGAGCCTGCTACTGCGTGTATATAAACGCTTTTATACTAATGCAATGACACACTTGTGTATAGGCGGTATAAATGCCACATCATGTCATGTCCATGGAGCCTTATGCAGCGTCACGTGTTTATAAGACTTTGCATCAGAATACCAGGCAAGTCTAGTAAGCAGGCTGCAGTGTGAAATGCTGGGGCAGGCACATTTTTTAATAAGCATTTGTTTGTGAAATGCTTCATAAGACTCGTATTCGCCTTTTTCCAACCGTGTTGGTGTCACTGCAATGCACTAAACGGTTTAACAAAACGGAATCTATGTGTCCAGCACACTTTCAAAGAAAACTCGCATTGTGCACAATTGGATTGCACAGCACGCTAAACATCCCCCCTGCGTAGCATACTTCTTAAGCTGACCCAACTACTTACTGGCAATCCCCATTACTCCTAGCCATACTCTTCCTCGTCACAATATCTACTTGTGGGGTCCGCAACCTCCATCTCAGTAATCCATTCCATCTTTTTACTAATACCCATACTTGCCCCACCCCTCAACTGAGAGTGCAAGGCTCTCCTCCCACTACTACATGTTATTTCTAAACCTCACAACACATCATGGAAGCTTTTTCAAGATGCGCCAGGACGGGCGAGGAAGGTCGTAAGTATGGTGATGAGGAAGAGTAGGACTAAGAATAATGAAGATAATCAATGAGTAACTGGCCCACTACCTTAATATCCCTCTTCATAGTCACAGTACTTACATGTGAGGCATACCAAAGACAGCAGTAAAAAACGGATCCATGAAAACAAAAAAACAGACCAACCAGACTGCCGTTGCGACAATCCATCACCACCTGTATTCCCAAAAACCACAACAAATCACCCTTGACCATCTCTACCAGCACGCAACACACAAATGATGATGGTTTGAGTTGGCCTGGGCATAGGTCACACATGAGACTGCAGGTCGCATTCAGCTATCAGAGGCGGCCGCTTAGCTGGCTGAGCTATCTTACTGGCATGATTCTCAGGAAACAGCTGAGGTTAGACCATAAAGCTCAGAGTCCAACAGGTATCGTGGATCTTAAGTGAAACTCACCACGCCCTCAAGCGATACTTATGCAGATACTGCGAACACAGAAGCAGTGAAGAGATCTTTGCACTGACACACGTTGCTGCATAAGTTCAAAGTCTGTCATGCCGGGCGTGGTGGATCCCTGAGCGAGGCGATGGCAGAGGCATGAAAGCATTGAGATGGATGGGAACTTGATTAGGCTGATGTATGGACTTCACAGGGATTCTTGTTAGATCCCTGAGCGAGGCGATGGCAGAGGCATGAAAGCATTGAGATGGATGGGAACTTGATTAGGCTGGTAGAAGGGCTTTACAGGGATTCTTGTTAGATCTCTGAGCGAGGCGATGGCGGAGGCATGAAAGCATTGAGATGGATGGGAACTTGATTAGGCTGGCGGAGAGCTTTACAGGGATTCTTGTTAGA
This sequence comes from Ambystoma mexicanum, assembly GCF_040938575.1. Lineage (NCBI taxonomy): Eukaryota > Metazoa > Chordata > Amphibia > Caudata > Ambystomatidae > Ambystoma > Ambystoma mexicanum. Next base: position 1,465,223,891 of record NC_090924.1, on the reverse strand, counting down.
TCCCTGAGCGAGGCGATGGCAGAGGCATGAAAACATTAAGCTTGATGGGAACTTGATTAGGCTGGTGGAGGGCTTTACAGGGATTCTTTTTAGATCCCTGAGCGAGGCGATGGCAGAGGCATGAAAGCATTAAGATGGATGGGAACTTGATTAGGCTGGTGGAAGGGCTTTACAGGGATTCTTGGTGGATCCCTGAGCGAGGCGATGGGAGAGGCATGAAAGCATTAAGATGGATGGGAACTTGATTAGGCTGGTGGAGGGCTTTACAGGGATTCTTGTTAGATCCCTGAGCGAGGCGATGGCAGAGGCATGAAAGCATTGAGATGGATGGGAACTTGATTAGGCTGGTGGATGGACTTTAAAGGGATTCTTGGTGGATCCCTGAGTGAGGCGATGGCAGAGGCATGAAAGCATTGAGATGGATGGGAACTTGATTAGGCTGGTGGAAGGGCTTTACAGGGATTCTTGGTGGATCCCTGAGCGAGGCGATGGCAGAGGCATCAAAGCATTAAGATGGATGGGAACTTTATTAGGCTGGTGGAATGGCTTTACAAGATTCTTGGTAGATCTCTGAGCGAGGCGATCGCAGAGGCAACAAAGCATTAAGATGGATGGGAACTTGATTAGGCTGGTGGAAGGGCTTTACAGGGATTCTTGGTGTATCCCTGAGTGAGGCGATAGCAGAAGCATCAAAGCATTGAGATGGATGGGAACTTGATTAGGCTGATGTATGGACTTCACAGGGATTCTTGTTAGATCCCTGAGCGAGGCGATGGCAGAGGCATGAAAGCATTGAGATGGATGGGAACTTGATTAGGCTGGTGGAGGGCTTTACAGGGATTCTTGTTAGATCCCTGAGCGAGGCGATGGCAGATGCATGAAAACATTAAGATTGATGGGAACTTGATTAGGCTGGTGGAGGGCTTTACAGGGATTCTTTTTAGATCCCTGAGCTAGGCGATGGCAGAGGCATGAAAGCATTAAGATGGATGGGAACTTGATTAGGCTGGTTGAAGGGCTTTACAGGGATTCTTGGTGGATCCCTGAGCGAGGCGATGGGAGAGGCATGAAAGCATTAAGATGGATGGGAACTTGATTAGGCTGGTGGAGGGCTTTACAGGGATTCTTGTTAGGTCCCTGAGCGAGGCGATGGCAGAGGCATGAAAGCATTGAGATGGATGGGAACTTGATTAGGCTGGTGGAAGGGATTTACAGGGATTCTTGGTGGATCCCTGAGCGAGGCGATGGGAGAGGCATGAAAGCATTAAGATGGATGGGAACTTGATTAGGCTGGTGGAGGGCTTTACAGGGATTCTTGTTAGATCCCTGAGCGAGGCGATGGCAGAGGCATGAAAGCATTGAGATGGATGGGAGCTTGATTAGGCTGGTGGAAGGACTTTACAGGGATTCTTGGTGGATCCCTGAGTGAGGCGATGGCAGAGGCATGAAAGCATTGAGATGGATGGGAACTTGATTAGGCTGGTGGAAGGGCTTTACAGGGATTCTTGGTGGATCCCTGAGCGAGGTGATGGCAGAGGCATCAAAGCATTAAGATGGATGGGAACTTGATTAGGCTGGTGGAAGGGCTTTACAGGGATTCTTGGTGGATCCCTGAGCGAGGCGATGGCAGAAGCATCAAAGCATTAAGATGGATGGGAACTTGATTAGGCTGGTGGAAGGGCTTTACAGGGATTCTTGGTAGATCTCTGAGCGAGGCGATGGCAGAGACAACAAAGCATTAAGATGGATGGGAACTTGATTAGGCTGGTGGAAGGGCTTTACAGGGATTCTTGGTGTATCCCTGAGTGAGGCGATAGCAGAAGCATCAAAGCATTGAGATGGATGGGAACTTGATTAGGCTGATGTATGGACTTCACAGGGATTCTTGTTAGATCCCTGAGCGAGGCGATGGCAGAGGCATCAAAGCATTAAGATGGATGGGAACTTGATTACTCTGGTGGAGGGCTTTACAGGAATTCTTGTTAGATCCCTGAGCGAGGCGATGGGAGAGGCATGAAAGAATTAAGATGGATGGGAACTTGATTAGGCTGGTGGAGGGCTTTACAGGAATTCTTGGTGGATGCCTGAGCGAGGCGATGGGAGAGGCATGAAAGCATTAAGATGGATGGGAACTTGATTAGGCTGGTGGAGGGCTTTACAGGGATTCTTGTTAGATCCCTGAGCGAGGCGATGGTGGAGGCATGAAAGCATTGAGATGAATGGGAACTTGATTAGGCTGGTGGAAGGACTTTACAGGGATTCTTGGTGGATCCCTGAGCGAGGCGATGGCAGAGGCATCAAAGCATTAAAATGGATGGGAACTTGATTAGGCTGGTGGAAGGGCTTTACAGGGATTATTGGTGGATCCCTGAGCGAGGCGATGGCAGAGGCATGAAAGCATTGAGATGGATGGGAACTTGATTAGGCTGGTGGAAGAACTTTACAGGGATTCTTGGTGGATCCCTGAGCGAGGCGATAGCAGAGGCATCAAAGTATTAAGATGGATGGGAACTTGATTAGGCTGGTGGAAGGACTTTACAGGGATTCTTGGTGGATCCCTGAGCGAGGCGATGGCAGAGGCATCAAAGCATTAAGATGGATGGCATGAAAGAGGCATGAAAGCATTGAGATGGATGGGAACTTGATTAGGCTGGTGGAAGGACTTTACAGGGATTCTTGGTGGATCCCTGAGTGAGGCGATGGCAGAGGCATGAAAGCATTGAGATGGATGGGAACTTGATTAGGCTGGTGGAAGGGCTTTACAGGGATTCTTGGTGGATCCCTGAGCGAGGCGATGGCAGAGGCATCAAAGCATTAAGATGGATGGGAACTTGATTAGGCTGGTGGAAGGGCTTTACAGGGATTCTTGGTGGATCCCTGAGCGAGGCGATGGCAGAGGCATCAAAGCATTAAGATGGATGGGAACTTGATTAGGCTGGTCGTATGGCTTTACAAGATTCTTGGTAGATCTCTGAGCGAGGCGATGGCAGAGGCATCAAAGCATTAAGATGGATGGGAACTTGATTAGGCTGGTGGAAGGGCTTTACAGGGATTCTTGGTGGATCCCTGAGCGAGGCGATGGCAGAGGCAACAAAGCATTAAGATGGATGGGAACTTGATTAGGCTGGTGGAAGGGCTTTACAGGGATTCTTGGTGTATCCCTGAGTGAGGCGACAGCAGAAGCATCAAAGCATTGAGATGGATGGGAACTTGATTAGGCTGATGTATGGACTTCACAGGGATTCTTGTTAGATCCCTGAGCGAGGCGATGGCAGAGGCATGAAAGCATTAAGATGGATGGGAACTTGATTAGGCTGGTGGAAGGGCTTTACATGGATTCTTGGTGGATCCCTGAGCGAGGCGATGGGAGATGCATGAAAGCATTAAGATGGATGGGAACTTGATTAGGCTGGTGGAGGGCTTTACAGGGATTCTTTTTAGATCCCTGAGCGAGGAGATGGCAGAGGCATGAAAGCATTAAGATGGATGGGAACTTGATTAGGCTGGTGGAAGGGCTTTACAGGGATTTTTGGTGGATCCCTGAGCGAGGCGATGGGAGAGGCATGAAAGCATTAAGATGGATGGGAACTTGATTAGGCTGGTGGAGGGCTTTACAGGGATTCTTGTTAGATCCCTGAGCGAGGCGATGGCAGAGGCATGAAAGCATTGAGATGGATGGGAACTTGATTAGGCTGGTGGAAGGACTTTACAGGGATTCTTGGTGGATCCCTGAGTGAGGCGATGGCAGAGGCATGAAAGCATTGAGATGGATGGGAACTTGATTAGGCTGGTGGAAGGGCTTTACAGGGATTCTTGGTGGATCCCTGAGCGAGGCCATGGCAGAGGCATCAAAGCATTAAGATGGATGGGAACTTGATTAGGCTGGTGGAATGGCTTTACAGGGATTCTTGGTGGATCCCTGAGCGAGGCGATGGCAGAGGCATCAAAGCATTAAGATGGATGGGAACTTGATTAGGCTGGTCGTATGGCTTTACAAGATTCTTGGTAGATCTCTGAGCGAGGCGATGGCAGAGGCAACAAAGCATTAAGATGGATGGGAACTTGATTAGGCTGGTGGAAGGGCTTTACAGGGATTCTTGGTGGATCCCTGAGCGAGGCGATGGCAGAGGCATGAAAGCATTGAGATGGATGGGAACTTGATTAGGCTGATGTATGGACTTCACAGGGATTCTTGTTAGATCCCTGTGATGGCAGAGGCATCAAAGCATTGAGATGGATGGGTACTTGATTAGGCTGGTAGAAGGGCTTTACAGAAATTCTTGTTAGATCCCTGAGCGAGGCTATGGCGGAGGCATGAAAGAATTAAGATGGATGGGAACTTGATTAGGCTGGTGGAGGGCTTTACAGGAATTCTTGGTGGATGCCTTAGCGAGGCGATGGGAGAGGCATGAAAGCATTAAGATGGATGGGAACTTGATTAGGCTGGTGGAGGGCTTTACAGGGATTCTTGTTAGATCCCTGAGCGAGGCGATGGCGGAGGCATGAAAGCAGTGAAATGGATGGGAACTTGATTAGGCTGGTGGAAGGACTTTACAGGGATTCTTGGTGGATCCCTGAGCGAGGCGATGGCAGAGGCATCAAAGCATTAAGATGGATGGGAACTTGATTAGGCTGGTGGAAGGGCTTTACAGGGATTCTTGGTGGATCCCTGAGCGAGGCGATGGCAGAGGCATGAAAGCATTGAGATGGATGGGAACTTGATTAGGCTGGTGGAAGGACTTTACAGGGATTCTTGGTGGATCCCTGAGCGAGGCGATGGCAGAGGCATCAAAGCATTAAGATGGATGGGAACTTGATTAGGCTGGTGGAAGGACTTTACAGGGATTCTTGGTGGATCCCTGAGCGAGGCGATGGCAGAGGCATCAAAGCATTAAGATGGATGGCATGAAAGAGGCATGAAAGCATTGAGATGGATGGGAACTTGATTAGGCTGGTGGAAGGACTTTACAGGGATTCTTGGTGGATCCCTGAGTGAGGCGATGGCAGAGGCATGAAAGCATTGAGATGGATGGGAACTTGATTAGGCTGGTGGAAGGGCTTTACAGGGATTCTTGGTGGATCCCTGAGCGAGGAGATGGCAGAGGCATGAAATCATTGAGATGGATGGGAACTTGATCCAGCTATTTGGGGGGGGGGAGGGCTTTGCAGGGATGCACCGTGTTAATTGGTTTTCTCTCACTGGAAATATTCATTCCACTAGTGGTATGTTAGGTGGCAGTAGTGGGGTATTAGATGCCACTGAGCACCAACTTTGGGGATACAGCAGTAGCGACTGGGCGATCTGGGGGAACACGACTTTCAACAAGACATCAACGTGTGAATGGAAGCTTGTCACAGACCCCTTTACTGCTGAATTGTGGTTCAAGTCAAGGGGGTTGCGTTATCTGACATTACTGACCTGGCAATAGTATATGCAGCAGAACACAGCAAGCCTACTAATATGGCAGACCTGGAGGACAGTGGGGTGCATCAGTGAGTATCTTCTAATGCGTGCACTCGTCACTGGAGCTAAAGCGTAAACATCCACTCAAGCCTGCTTAAGGCAAGCTAGGGAAAGTCTAACAGGCCCAGACTGGGGGTTCTAGCCAAGATACCTTCAGCTGGTTATGCAGGAGCACCGGTCCAATCCAGTGTTTCATCTGTGCTATTAGGCAACAGAGGAAGGGGTTGTTAGGCACCACCTACCGTGAAACAGTTGCTTCTGCTTAGATGGCATGAGTCACCAAAACACACCAAAGAAATGCCCACCATTGGCTTCACTCTAAAGCCCTGGAGAATCACTCGACGATCCTGTGGATTCCCATTCACTCAGCCCCCTCCTCTTATGAAGCATTGGCCGGGGTAGCACGAGGTGGCCGGGGTAGCACAAGGGGGTTTATGAGGGTGCCCGCGTATCGCTTGATAGACTGGGCTGCCCGATAAACCAGGGAATTATATGACTAGTTAAGCCCGGTTCCCATTTGAAAGCCTCAGATGAAGGGACATTCTGCAAGCATTGGTGCTGCTACGTCATAGCGGGGTAATAGATACTATAGGGAAGGGGATTGAGACTTTAACTCTAGGCTATGAACTACCCCAGATGATCAATACCCAAATACAAAGCCTTTATATGCTCTTCTGATCCCTGGCAACTCCGCCCAGTCCGCAAACCTGGCACACGCCTGGGCCCGGGCCTGGCAATCCAGATAGTGACTCAGATATCATTCAGTTTTGTCATTTCATTCTGGACATTTCTATTAACCTTAGGATCAAAGACAAATCATTTCAGATTTTGCACTGAGTTAATTTTACGCAACAGGGACCCCCTGCCCCCGTGTATATTAGAACTTGCCCATGTGTGGTAACAGACACAGGCTATGGTTGGTGCCCACAAGGGGAGCGACGCTAGGATGCTTGTTGGAAGGAAGCTGGTTGCCTACTTCCGGTGTCTCTGGCTTACTGGGGGGCGGGGCATTCATATCTTAAGTCCTAAAGCTGCAGGGAGAAGGCCAGCACATACCATATTGTTCTCAGCTGAAAGCCATCCTTAGGGCCTAGACATCGGAACATGGCCCTGCCATTAGTGGGCGGCTTCCTAGCAGGATCTCGAGGCCACTTCTGGGAGTTCAGCATCGCTCATGGAGCAGGCACTACCTCTGGGGATCCAGGAGCTGTTATGTGGCGTTCCGCAAGTCCAACTCCCTTATAAGACTGTGGTGCTCTCTATTTATATATGACCAATCAATCCTTACCTCTCTCCTAGAGGCATCCAATGGCCCATTTATACACATTCCCAAACACACAGAGTTACTGTCACACAGGCATGTCTGCTGAGCACCAGTTGGCCTGGGGAGGAAGAGTGCCTCTTGGTAGCTATAGGTGTCAAGTCAAGCAAGCTCTCCTATGCTGTAACCAAGAGCTACATCGCCCCCCGCATGTTCGACCCTTGCACCTGTTGCAGCTCTGTCTGGAGTAGGAGATTGGCCTTTCTACACGACTGTTAGCACAGCATACTGAACTAATGTGCACATGATATGAGAAAGGTATTTAAATAGCTCTGATGGAGAGGGGTCATATGAGGTGCTAAGCAGTGATTGGTCAGAGGAAGGTGAATGTCACTATATGGTGTTTTCATAATCATGTGTGCTCAGCTAGATCTGAGGAAAGGAGGGGCTTTTTTTTTTTTAAAAAAAACTATGTTCTAAAGCTGTGTTAAAATAATGAGTGATGTCCCATGATTTGGAAACAGGACTTTGTGGTGTTACAGTCAGTACTTGTTATCAGTGGGGGATTTGCTCATGAAGCATTCCAATACTGGAACGAGGGCTGTAATAGGTGTGATTGGCACAGCCCCAAGTTATGGGCCAGAGGCAACGCTGAGAGTGCGTAACGTGGGTAAGGGGCGGTAACATTGGTTACAGGCCTCTCTCTTAGGGATGCAATGAAATTAGAATATGGCTAAATAACAAAGATTGGTCAAAAGCAGGTTAGAAGCAAAAGAAAACAGTTAGAGAGGGTTTAGTTTTAGTTTAGTTTAGTTTAGTTCATTATTTGTATAGCGCGCCATACCCTGGAGTATCAGGGCGCAAACAGACAAGGATATGCTCAACTTAGTTACAGGTACATAGAAATCAGATGAAGGTACAGATATGCTCGGCTAATTGCAAGTACAGGAAAAGGCAGGAAGTGTAGACATAGACATCAGCAATATTACAGCAAGCAGATATGAACAGGGAGGGATCACGGACAGGGGAGCAAGGAGCATGCTCCTGTTCACGTAATATATAGTTATATACAGTAATGTACAATGTGACAAGTGGACTAGTTAGCTGTCGTTGGCTCTCAGCCACCTAGTGAGGTTTTGTCTAAATTTTGCGAAAGGCTGAGGTTCTCTGACGTCATGGGGGAGGGAGTTCCATAACTGCGCAGCCTTGACCGGGAAGCTATTTCCTCCTATAGTGGCAAGTTTGAAACGCAGGACTTGGAGGCAGTTTGCGTTGGCTATTCTGGTAGGTCTGGAAGAGGTCCTTTTACGTAATCTATCCATGAGGTAAGGTGGAGCTTTGTTGTTGATACATTTGTGGGTGAGGGAAGCGATTTTGAGATGAATTTTGTCTACGGTGGTGAGCCATTTGTATTCTCTTTTTGTGGAGGAAATATGCTTGTTTCTATTCATCTTGAGTGCTGCTCTCAAGGCATTGTTCTGGAGCACTTGAATTTTGTGGATGGTCTGTTTATTAGCTCCAATGTAAAGTCCATTACAATAGTCTAGTTTGGATAGTATCAAGGCTCTGGCAAGTGTAATGCAGCTATCTGTGTAGAGGAATTGTTTGCTCGCTCTGATAAGTTTGCACTGAGCATTGAGGCAGAATGCTGGGTGCTTGGAAGCTTGCAGTGAGCATCGGCCTAGTGCAATGTTGGCTCACAGGCACTGAGCATTGAGGCGGAATGCTGGGTGCTTGGAAGCTTGCAGTGAGCATCGGCCTAGTGCAATGGTGGCTGACAGGCACTGAGCATTGAGGCGGAATGCTGGGTGCTTGGAAGCTTGCAGCGAGCAAGGTCTCTGTGCAATGGTGGCTCACAGACACTGAGCATTGAGGCGGAATGCTGGGTGCTTGGAAGCTTGCAGTGAGCAACGGCCTAGTGCAATGTTGGCTCACAGGCACTGAGCATTGAGGCGGAATGCTGGGTGCTTGGAAGCTTACAGTGAGCATCGGCCTAGTGCAATGGTGGCTGACAGGCACTGAGCATTGAGGCGGAATGCTGGGTGCTTGGAAGCTTGCAGCGAGCAAGGTCTCCGTGCAATGGTGGCTCACAGACACTGAGCATTGAGGCGGAATGCTGGGTGCTTGGAAGCTTGCAGTGAGCAACGGCCTAGTGCAATGGTGGCTGACAGGCACTGAGCATTGAGGCGGAATGCTGGGTGCTTGGAAGCTTGCAGCGAGCAAGGTCTCCGTGCAATGGTGGCTCACAGACACTGAGCATTGAGGCGGAATGCTGGGTGCTTGGAAGCTTGCAGTGAGCAACGGCCTAGTGCAATGTTGGCTCACAGGCACTGAGCATTGAGGCGGAATGCTGGGTGCTTGGAAGCTTGCAGTGAGCATCGGCCTAGTGCAATGTTGGCTAACAGACACTGAGCATTGAGGCGGAATGCTGGGTGCTTGGAAGCTTGCAGTGAGCATCGGCCTAGTGCAATGGTGGCTGACAGGCACTGAGCATTGAGGCGGAATGCTGGGTGCTTGGAAGCTTGCAGCGAGCAAGGTCTCCGTGCAATGGTGGCTCACAGACACTGAGCATTGAGGCGGAATGCTGGGTGCTTGGAAGCTTGCAGTGAGCAACGGCCTAGTGCAATGTTGGCTAACAGACACTGAGCATTGAGGCGGAATGCTGGGTGCTTGGAAGCTTGCAGTGAGCAACGGCCTAGTGCAATGTTGGCTCACAGGCACTGAGCATTGAGACGGAATGCTGGGTGCTAAGAAGCTTGCAGTGAGCAACAACCTAGTGCAATGTTGGCACACAGACACTGAGCATTGAGGCGGAATGTTAGGTTTGAAATATCTATCGTTTCTACAGTGGTTAAGGCCCTCTGTTGATCCATTGTTAACAATGGCCACGCCAACATTCCAAAGTTATAATTAAGCAATATGCCAGAGTGGCGGGGCATTACTGACTCAGGTAATGCCTCAGGGCCCATAGTTCTAGGTCCGGGCAAAGCGAGGGCCTTAACGAAGGCCCCGGGGCATTACCTAAGTCGGTAATGCCCCCGCCACTCGAGGCATATTGTTATTAATACCCCGGCCCGCAAGATCTGCGTGACCGGAGCACTAAAAGCACTTTTATTCTGTCCCGAAACGCTGGGAGAGGACGTGCTGGAAACATTTCTATTCCCAGCGCGTCCGCTCCCAAAAAAATAAAGAGAAGAAGGTAAGTGGGGTCGGGAGGGAGTGAGGGAAAAAAATAGGAATAAAAAATGTACCTGGGTCCCCTGCGGGGGACGATGGAGGCCTCGAGCCGTGTGGCTTCGAGCCTCCCCACGGCTGGAGGCCGCTATCGTCCCCCGCCCGGGACAAGGGGCAGAAGGTAAGTGGGGTGGGAAGGGCGCGGAGGTGGGAGGAAAGGGACCAAAAATAAAACACATATACCCGAGTCCCCGGCGGGGGCGAAGGCAGCTTCTCAGCTGTTTGGAAGCTCGGAGTGGGGATAGCCCCGCTTTGAGCCTTCTCATTGGCTGAGGGGCTGCCAAGCTCCCCGCCAGGAACAATGGCCGTGGAATCCCGGTGAGGGATTCCCAGCCGGGTAGTGCCCCGGCGAGGGCCAATCAGAATGCTTGTTTCATTCTCATTGTGCCCTTGCCGGGTACTAATAAGGCTTTCACCCCTGCTATGGGGCGCCCATGGCTTGTAACGACCCCCAAGCCTGTGCCAAAGGAGGCCCGAGTGTGGGGAGGGCCGTGGGATGTTACCTGCCCTGCCTGACCCCGACAGAGGGCAAAAGCCATCCCAACCCAGGGTTTACCCAGGTGCGAATGGTTTATTTGTTTTTCCATCCTCATGAAAAAAAAGAAACAACGATTGCCACAGCAATAGAGAAAAGGGACTAACTCCCTTTTCGATTTCTTTTGTGGTGGCCGGGAGACGGGAGGAGTGCCAGGATGGAGCAGAAAGCTCTGGTCTGGCAGGTAAGGTGGAGGTAGAAATCTAAACACGCCTTTTAAAATTACTTTGTGTTGTTCCTTTGTTTCAATGCCTTTCTGAGAAATTATAACAAACATACCACCATATGGAACCCCTCAGTGTCAATGCTCTGATTCATGGAATATTTACTGAATTTTCCTTGTGATAACCCTACCGGGGAAGGGGCATGTGCAAGAATGAATCCTCACAAGAGGAATTTGAAAATAATCCACTGGATGGCAGCATTGGTTCATATATTTTATAAAGGGCTTCCATCATCACTGTTTTCAGATGCGGGCTGGCAAGTTTCCCTTTCCAGGAGAGTGGTAAAGTATTGCTAACAGCACCTGAGCTGGTGATAGTCTACAGGTTTAAGGGGAATAAGCAAATGTCTGTGATTGGTTGTTGTTGGTGCATCTCCCTCCTGGTGCAATCTGTGACATCGCCCTCACACGTCTCCCACACTCCAGATTGGGGAGGAACTCACTTATTCACCCATGTCTGGATTTCTGGAGTAGAGGAGATGTTAGGAAGCTTGCACTGCTCCTACCCAGATCACTTGTTCTTTTAGGTTAGGAAGCTTACCCTGCTCCTACCCAGGCTCCCGTGTTCTTTTAGGTTGGGAAGCTTGCACCGATCCTACCCAGGCTCCTGTGTTCTTTTAGGCTAGTAAGCTTGTACTGCTCCTACCCAGACACCCTTGTTCATTTAGGTTGGGAAGTTTGCACTGCTCCTACCTAGGCTCCCTTCTTCATTTAGGTGATGAAGCTTGCACCACTCATACCCAGGGTCCCTTGTTCTTTTAGGTTAGGAAGCTTGCACCACTCCTACCCAGGCTCTCCTGTTCTTTTAGGTTAGGAAGCTTGCCCTGCCCCTACCCAGGCTCCCATGTTCTTTTAGGTTGGGACGCGTGCACCGCTCCTACCCAGGCTCCCTTGTTCTTTTAGGTTAGGAAGCTTTCCCTCCTCCTACCCAGGCTCCCGTGTTCTTTTCGGTTAGTAAGCCTGCACCGTTCCTACCCAGGCACCCTTGTTCTTTTAGGTTAGGAAGCTTGCACTGCTCCTACCCAGGCTCCAGTGGTACTTTAGGTTGGGAAGCTTGCACCGCTCCTACCCAGGCTCCTGTGTTCTTCTAGGTTAGGAAGCTTGCAACACTCTTACCAGGCTCCCATCGTTTTTATAGGTTAGGAAGCTTGCCCTGCTCCTACCCATGCTCCCTTGTTCTTTTAGGTTAGGAGGCTTGCAACGCTCCTACCCAGGCTCCCGTGTTCTTTTAGGTGATGAAGCTTGCTCCACTCCTACCCAGGCTCCCTTGTTCTTTTAGGTTAGGAGGCTTGCACCATTCCTACCCAGGCTCCCGTGTTCTTTTAGGTGATAAAGCTTGCACTGCTGGCAACCATTGTACACCTGTGTGTGATGTGTGTGCATGAAAGAGGGGCATCCCTGGCATGTATTGTTGGGCTCCTGTGATTGCCTTTTACCCAAAAAGAACCATAAAAATGTGTTTTACTGGGTAATGCTGGCTAATATATTCATGGCTGTTTTTGGGCGTGTCCAGCATTAAGATGTGTTCAGCCGGTGGCCCAGAATCACGCGCTGCCGTAAAGGTGTACTAGCACATGTGTTGCTGCACATCCTCACACGTGTCTACCAGTGCAGCCCATTGTCTCTTGTTTAAGGTTCATGCACATGGTGCGGGTTAGCTTCTTAACAGCCACTTGTTTATAGTGTTTCCTTAAGCAGTCATGTCACTTGTGGACATTTGCAGTAACATGTTCTGTCTGTCCACCAGTATATTCACATGTCCCCTCCCTGTGCCAAACTTCACCCCCAGGAATAAGAAGTTGGTAGAGAGACTGAAAGTGTATTTTCTTTATGCATTTTAAATAGGATGACCACTTTTCAGGTGAGGGCAGTAGTGCTCTACATCCTCACCAAGCTTCTTGGCATCACAGAACCCCATGCCCGCTCTCATGAATTCAATCTTCAAAAGGTGCACCCTTAGCCTTCCTCCCAGGACCTAACATTCCATCCCCAGCTCGTCCGAGCTCTGCAGCTGCGCTCAGTTAACTGTTATTGACAGTGTGGCTGCCTGTGACGTTGACATCCTAACTTCTCTCTGGGCGTCTTGTCTCAGGACAAACTGGACAGAGCCACAGTTCCACGTTGAGCCTATTTCTAATAGTTTCAAAAATGCATTGTGTAACACGTCCTAAAATCCAACATGGCGGAATGACTGCTACATTAGCCTCTGGACCTCGCCTTTACTGCAATACTTCTCTGACTCCATCTCATGTTCTTCCATATGTCAGCTATCTACTCGCACATCCCTTAAACCATGATACTGTGCACTACCCCTAAATGCAAAATACATCCCTCTATCTCGGACCTCTGCAACCCAACGTGATACATTGGCGCTCTTTGCGTATGGCTATATGGTGTTTCTGATATGGTTCAAAGCTAACTAACTAACTAAGAAAGAGCCTGTCTTCTTCTTTCGAAGCAAATTCGATGTTCTGTGTCGGGAGTAGTGTGGTAATTTGGAAGGGCTACAATGCAAGAAACACGAGTTCTGGTTTTATTTATTTGTTTTTTTTAAAAGAGGGCAGAGGGTTGCAAAAAGGCGCTGCGGGTGCAAGCAGCTGCAATGCTAGAGGTAATGTAAGCTTCTGCTGGGACAGCCTGCACTCTGAACAAATTCATGTGCTATCATACCCACCTCAGGTGCCCACTATAAAAAGAACACAAACAAAACCATGGTTTGTCCTCACCTTGGCATAGGGCATGCTGGTACCTATTAATGTATGCAGAGGCTCATTTTCGAGTTCCCCTAATTTGGCGGTGGGTTACATTTACACTTCTTTGTAAACAGATCCCTGCCGCCAAATTTCCCTCATTTGCACAATGGTGTGGAAAAGGGGAGGGTAAACAGATGGTATACCGGCTTGTACACCAGCCTTTTTGGTTATGCCACGCAAATGAAGTAAGCACTGCCTATCATGTACGCATGGCAGGCAGCATTTACAATGGATTCCTATTGAGTCTGCCTGGAATGCCAAGCATTTGTGTCAGCATGAAAATGCATGCTGGCACACATGCTGGACTATCTGTAGGGCAGAGAAGGAAGTGACGGAATCATGATATGTATGATTCGCCCCTTCTCTCCGCCACACACATGAATGCCAATGGGGCGTAACGTAAGCAAAATATGTAAAAGCCTTACGAGGCTTTTATGCGTTTTGCTTACTTTACGCCCCGCTCATAATGAGTTCCTGTGTGGATTTTACACTGTCTCCCCTTCATTATTCTCTCGTGCCTCATTGCCATTACCCACACCTCTTCCCCTCTATGCTGCCTACCGCCTCTCTCTACCCATCATGATGTTGAACGCGTTCTCTGCCCTATGCCTTTGGTTTCTTCGCATTCTCCTGTATGTCATTGGCCTTTTCTCTACCCTCCCCACTATGCCTTTCGCTTTTGCTCTCCATGCCACTGACCTCTTATCTCTAACCTTTGACCTTTTTCTCTGTACTTAATGCTTTTTGGTTTCTTTGTCCTCCCCTGCAAGCCTTTCATCACATCTTACTTGTTTACCTTGACCGCTTATCTCTCCCCTCTATGCCTCCAACCTCTTCTCCTTTGGCCTCTTCCCTCACTCCTCTTTGCCTTTGACCTCTTCTCCCACTCCTTAATGCTTTTTGTTTCTCCTTTCTCCCCTCTCCGCCCTCCACTTCTTCACATTTCCCTCTAAGCCTTGGCTGCTTCTGGCGCTCCTTTATACCTTTAGCATCTTCTCACCATACTCTGTGCCTTTGACATCTGTTCACTCCCTTCTAGGTCTTTCCCTTCTCGCTCTATCCTCTATCCGCTCCATTTCTCCCTTCTAAGCTTTTCACTCCTCCTTCTCTACTTTCTGCCTTTTGATCTCTTCTGCCATTGAAGGCCGTTCATTTCTCTCTCTCCTCTGTGCCTTTGCTCTCTTCTCTCTCCCTTCTAAGCCTTTCACTTCACTCTCCTCTTTGCCTTTGTTCTCTTCTCTCTCCCTATTAAGCCTTTCACTTCACTCTCCTCTTTGCCTATGTTCTCCTCTCTCACCCTTCTGAGTGTTTTACTTCTCTCTCCTTTTTGCCTTTGTTCTCTTCTCTCTCCCTTCTAAGCCTTTCACTTCTCTTTCCTCTTTGTCTATACTCTCTTCTCTCTCCACTAAGCCTTTCACTTCTCTTTCTCTCTCCTATGACTTTGCTCTCTTCTCTCTCCCTTCTAAGCCTTTCACTTCTCCCTCCCCCATGCCTTTGCTCTCTTTCTTCTTTCTCCCTTCTAAGCCTTTTTTCATATTTATTTTTATTTTTAAAAGTTGTTTATTAGTTTGATTAACAAACTTTTACAACATATAAACATTTCCTTTATCATTTCTCACACTTTTAAAACATAACTTGCAAAGAAATATTTTACAGATTTCACTTAGACAATTTCCAAGTTAAGACTTAAAAAATTGAAATCACCAATTTCCACCCATTTTACCATACTAAAGAAAGAAGAAGAAAAATTCCTTTAGTAAATCATTTCTATCACAATACAACCAGAGTGCTTGAGTTACTATTATTCTTCTAAGTTTGGTGGCTCTCTTTTTTTTTTCCAGTTCCTCCGCCAACATTGAAAGAAATTTAGCTAGAGTCACAATAGTTTTAACCGATATTCCCCACATCATATTCATCCACCAGCATTCTCTGGCAGATATTGGGGTGCCGATTTTGGTCACTCCAATAAGATCACACCGGGCTTGTTCAAAGAACCTACAACAGATGACCAGATGTTTCAGTGATTCAATTTGTGCTTTTTCATTGCAAAAACTACATGAGGACTCTGTAATGATCCCTGTTCCGCTAGCCCACCTTGAAGTAGATTCCAGGGTATGTAATTGATTTAACTTAAACCTCATATATAGATCTCTCAGCTTACAGCAAGGGAATTGCAATAGATATATTTTACGTGGAATTCTTGCTGTAGCATACAACGATGCCTCATGATACTCTAGCTTGGAATTCATTGTGTTTATTGTTTTATTCCAATCTAATTCAAAGAGGTGTTTTTTTACATGCAGAATTCTAAATTCTAAATCCCCAGGGCTTAAAGCCATTTCCTGGAGTAAGTTATTCTTTACTTTGTAAAAATTCATTACAGATGGAGGATTGGACTCAGAGATCATTTTTCTAAAGTCCTCACATAGGGAATTTTTCGGGGGATATAACATTCTAGACAAGATTGATAACTGCCGCCATTGAAACCTTGCAGATAAAGCAGTTAGAACCAATTCCTGCCGCAGTACACAATTGGGCAAAGATTGTGCTATTCTTAAAGTGCTCTTCCATATTTTTGGAAACCAATTTGAAAGTGAGAGAATACTTTAAATTCACTTATGAATGTTTGAAGCTCTTGTAGAAGCAGTATCGCAAACACTTTCGCCCACGCATCAATCAGGGCATTCGGTCAAAAATTGAGCGGCTCTGTTGTCTTTCCATTCTTGTGTATGGGTACAATTATAGCTTGAAGCCATGATTGCAGAATTACCTGTGTTCTCTTTATTTCTTGAATTTGAAGGTTTAGTATTTAAGCCCATAGGGTAGGATTTATTTTAATCGTGCAAAGTGGGATATAATCATACCCTGGTGCTTTTGAATTATTCAATGTGTTAATTGCTATTATAATTTCTGCCACCAACCAACCTTTCCAGGATCCCAAAGTGGTTGGACAAAAATTCACACTTATATTGACAAATCTTTCTGGGAGGAGGAATTTTGTTTTATAGAATTGGAACCATTCCACTTCAGAGATATTGGACATGTGTTGCCAATTAGTTTTTACTTTGTCCTCTCGGAGAAAAGCCCATGTGAAGCGCCTATCATTATGGCACAAACTCAACATCACAGATTGATTGACGACATGATGGTGGTGCAATCGATAGTTTTTACATCTGTTTCTATATTGATTGCAAATCCGTCTTTTCTTGACTTTAAATTCCTCATTGCTTAAATTTAAAATTTCAGATATCTAATCTCTCGATGTTTAGTTCGTTTTGCCACCTGAATATCTCTAATGGAATTGACAAAGACATTATTTCTCTCCTTTTTCATTTTTTGCTTAATAATAAGTTGATTAATTGCTCCCTTAATGGAGTGTAGAAATAATTCTAGTCATAGGTGGGAGTCAATCGGTGGATTATGCTTTAATAAATGTTTTTCCATGTCGTAATCAATTAGGAAGTTAAGTGTATCGCAAGTATGTGCGCTCCACCTTAATGATGCCGCAGGCCGGGCATTCACCAGTAAAGCTTGCAAAGCGTCCTTCCAGAGTTTTGTGGTTTCAAGTTCTAGCGATAACTCCAAGATCCTTTGGTCACTATAGCCCGGGTCTACAACTTCCACATCATCACAAATGCCACTGAGTCCTACAGACACATGAAAGTAGTCAATGGAGGATTTCATAGAGTTACGTCCCCAGGTAAACACTACTTGTTTGTTCTTATATGGGACTATACAAATTTCCCAATTCATTAAAAAAAGAATACCATTGCTCACCACGCCTACTGGCTGGTGTAATGCAAGGGGACTTGTTTGTCAGTTCTTTCAGGTATGTATACCTCAAGCAGTCTGCATTTAATTCGCCACCCATGATCACATTACAATTCGGCCATTGCCAGAATACCTCTTCAAACATTACTACCAATTTCTCAAAGATTTTTGAGTGGTTATCTTGGTCGGGTTATGGTACAATGAAATCACCAAAAAACATTCCTTTATCTTTCTCCCCAATTTAATCACAATCGCCACGAATGAGTGATCTTTAACATTTTAAAGTAACTCATATTTTAAGTCATTATTCATGTTGAATTCCATTGGTTGCCTCCATGTGGGTAGTGCTAAACCCTTTTAACTGAAATACAACGGCACTCATTGTTTCCTGACAAAGAATGATGTCCACCTTTTCGTGGGGATTAGTTAAACTTGCCCAGCATACAAGATTTTTGATCCCACACAAATTCCAGGACAACATCCTAAGTGAGGAGATTTCTGTTATGTAGTTACTGGATTTTTCACTTCCTTCAAGGCAGTCATAATCGCCAACAGCCAAGACCAATCTATGCTGGTTGTGGAGATGGCCACTAATTGTGCTATTAACGCTGCTTCAGGCAGTTGTACTGAGTGATGTTCAGGGGTAGGCTTTGGGAGAGTTGTGTGGGTAGTCACTGGTTTCTCATTAAATATTATTGCTTCCTCAATAGAATATAAAAACTGTGGAACAAGTCCTATCATATTTAATTCTCTTCTGTGCCTCCACAGTAGTTCAGCAATTATCATAGATTGAACTTTGAGCACCATCCTATAGTTGTTAATAGGTGGCAGCGTAATCCATTCAATATCTTTCGATGCAAGTGTTCTAAGAGCTGGGATTTTTTGGAATGCTTGTAGCATAAATGAACGATTTAAGCTCTCTTTTGAGTTAATCTCAGGAGAACTAATCCATCCGATTATATGGGATACCCGTACTACGGGTGAGGCAAACTCCTCTTCCTGTGTCATACTACTATCCTGAGTCATTATTTTTGAGAGAACATGGTCATACAACAACTCGCACTCCTGGGGCTGACTTAGTTGTTGCTTGTGTGACCCTCTACTCGACGGGGCAGAATAGGGTACACCTACAGAGTGCCGGATTTCAATACCATTGGTGTCAGCATTAGATACTGGCACTACTTGTTTTCGTTCACCTAGGCCACTCTGTAGATTTTCACCTTTCAGTATTTCGCTGCTGGTAGCTGCTTGTTTTAATCACTCATCCCTAAGGGACTTTGTATATTCCCATTTTCCACCATAAGTTTCCCAATATCTGTTTTTTCGTTGGGAATAGGTTTATAATAGGTGGAAAGTAAGGTTTGTTGCCTTTCTAAGCCTTTCACTTCTCTCTCCCCTATGCCTTTGCTCTCCTCTCTCTCCCTTCTAAGCCTTTCACTTTTCTCTCTCCTCCATGTCTTTGCTCTTTTCTCTCCCCTCTCGGCCTTTCACTTCGGTCACAATATCCTGTATAACCGTTGATCTACTTCCTCTCCCTTCTGCGTTGTTCAATTATTTCTCTCTCTCTCTCTCTCTCTCTCTCTCTCTCTCTCTCTCTCTCTCTCTCTCTTTGTGCTGTTTTTTCTCTTTTTTTAATCTTCTAAGCCTTTCACATCTATCACTCTCCTATCTGCATTTTAGCTCTTTACTCCCTTCTAGGACCTCTGCTTTTCTCCTCTTCCCTATTCCTATGATCTCTTTGCTCTCCCTTCTCTGATTTTAACTTCACTATCTCACTGCGCCTTATCTCTCTCCCCCTCTTTCTCTCTCTCTTCTATGATGTTGATATTTCCTCACCCACACACACTTCTGTGCAGTTGCCTTTTTCTCTATCTTCTCTGGGATTTGTAGTTCTCTCTCCTCTCTTCCTTTGGATGTTCTCTCCATTCTGGGCATTGCACTTATCTCTCTCTCTCCCCCATATGTCTTTAATATCTTTTTCCCTCCTCTGTGCATTTGCCTTTTTTCTCCTCTAGGCCTTGTAGTTCTCCTTCCTCTCTTCCTTTTGTCTTTCTCACCCTTCCATTTCTTTATTTAAGACTCTACCATCTCTCTCCACCTGTCTTCTCTTTGAACGGGTAACAAAGATCACAAGAACCGGTGGTTTTGTGATGTTAAAGTCATTTCAGTGTGCACATGCCACTAATGTCAATTACCATGTGACCATTTACTTTCAGGCTCCTGACCCACAACGGGAACATCAGTGTGACCCATGGACATGATGAATACATGAAGGAAATAGAAAATAATAAGAAGAAGAAGAAGCCAAACGGGTAATGAAAGGAACACATCTGGCAAAACTCACTGTAGCATTATGTGAAGAAGTAAGGGAGGAAATGTATGTCCTAGTACTGACTGCCAGGTCCTGAGGTATTGTAGGACATGTCTGTCCTAGTACTGATTGCAAAGTCCAGAGGTGCTGGAGGAAATGCCTGTCACAGTATTGTCTACAAGAGACTGAGGTACTGGAGGAAATGCCTGTCCTAGTACTGACTACAAAGGCCTGAGGTCCTGGAGGAAATGCCTGTCCTAGTACTGACTGCAAGGTCCTGAGGTACAGGAGGAAATCCCTGTCCTACTACTGACTGCATGGTCCTGAGGTACTGGAGGAAATGCCAGTCCTAGTACTGATTGCAAATTCCTGAGGTACTGTAGGAAATTCCTGTCCTAGTACTGACTGCAAAGTCCTGAGGTACTGTAGGACATGCCTGTCCTAGTACTGACTTCAAGGGCCTGAGTTATCGGAGGAAATGCCTGTCACAGTAGTTCCTGCAAGGGTCTGAGGTACTGGAGGAAATGCCTGTCCTAGAACTGACTGCAAGGTCCTGAGGTACTGGAGGAAATACATTTCCTAGTACTGACTACAACATACTGAGGTACTGGAGGAAATGCCTGTCCTAGTACTGACTGAACGTCCTGAGTTATTGGTGGAAATGCCAGTCACAGTACTGACTACAGGGTCCTGAGGTACTGGAGGGAATTCATGTCCTAGTACTGAGTGCAAAGTCCTGAGGTACTGTAGGACATGCCTGTCCTAGTACTGACTTCAAGGGCCTGCGTTATTGGAGGAAATGCCTGTCACAGTACTGTCTGCAAGGGTCTGAGGTACTGGAGGAAATGCCTGTCCTACAACTGACTGCAAGGTCCTGAGGTACTGGAGGAGATGCATTTCCTTTTACCGACTACAAAGTACTGAGGTACTGGAGGAAATGCCTGTCCTATTACTGACTGAAAGTTCTGAGTTATTGGTGGAAATGCCTGTCACAGTACTGACTGCAGGGTCCTGAGGTACTGGAGGAAATGCCTGCCACTGCCACATTGTTAAGGCAAAACTATTTGTTAAAACCTCTGATTCTTTTCCTCTGGATAATTACACTAATAGGACCATGTGTCAAGCTAAGTCTCTTGCAGTCACCCTTAGTACAGCTCTGTCCATGGTTGCACATATAAACCCCATCATTCCTTGCGGATAGAATCTCCAGGGTACATTGGGGTGATAAATCTATATCACGTGCTGCCATAAAGGTGTATTAGCACATGTGTCACTGCACATCCTCACACACGTCTACCAGTGCAGCCCATTGTATCTTGTTAAAGGTTCATGCACAGCCTGCGGGTTACCTTCTTGCCAATCACTCATTTGTAGTGTTTCCTTAAGCTGTCATGTCCCATGTGGACATTTGCAGTAACATGTTCTGTCTGTCCACCAGTATATTCACATGTCCCATCCCTGTGTCAAACTTCACCCCCAGGAACTAGAAGTTGGTGGAAAGACTGGAAGTGTATTTTTTTAATGCATTTTAAATAGGATGACCACTCTTCAGGTGAGGGCAGTAGTGCTCTACATCCTCACCAAGCTTCTTGGCATCACAGAACCCCATGCCCGCTCTCATGAATTTAATCTTCCAAAAGGTGCACCCTTAGCCTTCCTCCCAGGACCCAACATTCCATCCCCAGCTCGTCCGAGCTCTGCAGCTGCACTCAGTTAACTGTTATTGACAGTGTGGCTGCGTGTGACGTTGCCATCCTAACTTCTCTCTTAGGGTCTTGTCTCAGGACAAGCTGAACAGAGCCGCAGTTCCACGTTGAGCCTGTTGCTAATAGTTTCAAAAATGCATTGTGTAACATGTCCTAAACTCCAACATGGCGGAACTCCTGCTACCTTAGCCCCTGGACCTCGCCTTTCCTGCAATACTTCTCTGACTCCATCTCATGTGCTTACATATGTCAGCTACCTACTCGCACATCCCTTAAACCATGACACTGTGCACTACCTCTAAATGCAACATACATCACTCTATCTCTGACCTCTGCAACCCAACGTGATACATTGGCGCTCTTTGCGTATGGCTATATGGTGTTTCTGATATGTGTCAAAGCTAACTAACTAAGAAAGAGCCTGTCTTCTTCTTTCGAGGCAGATTCGATGTTCTGTGTCGGGAGTAGGGTGGTGAATAGGACGAGGTAGAATGCGAGAAAGACGAGTTCTGGTTTTATTTATTTGTTTTTAAAAGAGGGCAGAGGGATGCTAAAAGGCGCTGCGGGTGCAAGCAGCTGCAATGCTAGAGACAATGTAAGCTTCTGTAGGGACAGCCTGCACTCTGAGCACATTTATGTGCTATCATGCCCAACTCAGGGGCCCATAATAAAAAGAACACATACAAGATCATGGTTTGTCCTCACCTTGGCATAGGGCATGCAGGTACCTATTAATGTATGCAGAGGCTCATTTGGCGGCGGGGTCTAGTTACATTTACACGTTTGTGTAAACAGGTCCCTGCCACCGAATTTCCCTCATTTGCACAGTGGAGTGCAAAAAGGGAGGGTAAACAGATGGTATACCGCCTTATATGCCACCCTTTTCGGCTATGCCATGCAAATGAAGTAAGCACTGCCTATCATGCACACATGGCAGGCAGCGTTTACAATGGATTCCTACGGAGTCTGCCTGGAATGCCAAGCATTTGCGTCAGCATGAAAATGCATGCTGGCACACATGCTGGACTATCTGTAGGGCAGAGAAGGAAGCGACGGAATCATGACGTATGATTCGCCCCTTCTCTCCACCACACACATGAATGCCAATTGGGCGTAACGTAAGCAAAATATGTAAAAGCCTTAAGAGGCTTTTATGTGTTTTGCTTACCTTACGCCCCGCTCATAATGAGCTCCTGTGTGGATTTTACACTGTCTCCCCTTCATTCTTCTCTCGTGCCTCGTTCCCATTACCCATGCCTCTTCCCCTCTATGCTGCCTACCGCCTCTCTCCACCCATCATGACGTTGAACGCGTTCTCTGCCCTTTGCCTTTGGTTTCTTCACATTCTCCTGCATGTTATTAGCCTTTTCTCTCCACTCCCCACCATGCCTTTAGCTTTTGTTATCCATGCCACTGACCTCTCATCTCTTCACCTTTGACCGTTTTCTCTGTCCTTAATGCTTTTTGGTTTCTTTGTCCTCCCCTGCAAGCCTTTCATCACATCTTACTTGTCTACCTTGACCGCTCATCTCCCCCCTCTATGCCTCCATCCTCTTGTCTTTCAGCCTTTTCCCTCACTCCTCTTTGCCTTTGACCTCTTCTCCCTCTCCTTAATGCCCTTTGTTTCTCCTCTCCCCCCTCTCCGCCCTCTACTTCTTCACATTCCCCTATAAGCCTTGACTGCTTCTGGCGCTCCTTTATACCTTTTGCATCTTCTCACCGTACTCTATGCCTGTGACATCTGTTCACACCCTTCTAGGCCTTTCCCTTCTCGCTCTTTCCTCTATCCTCTCCTTTTCTCCCTCTTAAGCTTTTCACTCCTCCCTCTCTACGTTTTGCCTTTTGCTCTCTTCTGCCATTGAAAGCCGTTCATTTCTCTCTTTCTCCTCTTTCCTTTGCTGTCTTATCCCTCCATTCTAAGCCTTTCACTTCTCGCTCCCCTATGTCTTTGCTCTCTTTTTTCTCTCACTCTTCTAAGCCTTTCACTTCTCGCTCCCCTATTTCTTTTCTCTCTTTCTTCTCTCACTATTCTAAGCCTTTCAATTCTCTCTCCCATATGCCTTTGCTCTTTTCTCTCCCCTCTAGGCCTTTCACTTCGGTCTCTCTAGCCTGTGTGACATTTCCTTTCCCTTCTAGGCTGTTCAATTCTCTCTCTCTCTCTCTCTCTCTCTCTCTCTCTCTCTCTCTCTCTCTCTCTGTCTCTCTCTCTCTCACAATCTCTCTCTTGTCTTTTTTATGTCGTTGCTCTCTTTTTTCTATCTTCTAAGCATTTCACATCCATCACTCTCCTTTCTGCATTTTTAGCTCTTTTCTCCCTTCTAGGACTTCTGCTTTTCTCCTCTTCCCTATTCCTATGATCTCTTTTCGTTTCTTTCTCTGCTTTTAACTTCACCACGTCACTCCCCCTTATATCCCTCCCCCTCTCTCTCTCCTCTATGATGTTGATATCTCCTCACCACACTCGCCCACTCCTCTGTGCAGTTACCTTTTGCTCTATCTCCTCTAGGCCTTGTAGTTCTCTTTCCTCCCTTCCTTTTGTCTTTCTCTCCCTTCCATTTCTTTATTATTTAAGACTCTAGCATCTCTCTCCACCTGTCTTTTCTTTGAACGGGTATCAAAGATCACAAGAACCGGTGGTTTTGTGATGTTAAAGACATTTCAGTGTGCACATGCCACTAAAGTCAATTACCATGTGACCATTTACTTGCAGGCTCGTGACCCACAACGGGAACATCAGTGTGACCCATGGACATGATGAATACATGAAGGAAATAGAAAATTAGAAGAAGAAGAAGAAGAAGCCAAACGGGTAATGGAAGGAACACATCTGGCAAAACTCGCTGCAGCCTTATGTGAAGAAGTAAGGGAGGGAATGTATGTCCTAGTACTGACTGCAAGGTCCTGAGGTACTGTAGGAAATGCCTGTCCTAGTACTGGCTTCAAGGGCCTGAGTCATTGGAGGAAATGTCTGTCACAGTATTGTCTGCAAGGGCCTGAGGTTCTGGAGGAAATGTATGTCCTAGTACTGACTGCAAGGTCCTGAGGTACTGGAGGAAATGCCTGTCCTACTATTGACTGCACGGTCCTGAGGTACTGGAAGAAATGCCTGTCCTAGTACTGATTGCTAAGTCCAGAGGTGCTTGAGGACATGCCTGTCCAACTCATGACTGCAAAATCCTGAGGTACTGCAGGAAATGTCTGTCCTATTACTAACTCCAAGGTCCTGAGGTACTGTAGTAAATGCCTGTCCCAGTGCTGACTGCAAGATCCTGAGTTACTGTAGGAAATGCCTGTCCTAGTACTGGCTTCAGTTATTGGAGGAAATGCCTGTCACATATAGTGTGCAAGGGCCTGAGGTACTGCAGGAAATGTATGTCCTACTACTAACTGCACGGTCCTGATGTACTGGAGGACATGCCTGTCCAACTCATGGATGCAAAATCCTGAGGTACTGGAGGAAATGTCTGTCCTACTACTGACTGCAAGGTCCTGGGGTACTGTAGGAAATGCCTGTCCTAGTACTGGCTTCAAGGGCCTGAGTCATTGGAGGAAATGTCTGTCACAGTATTGTCTGCAAGGGCCTGAGGTTCTGGAGGAAATGTATGTCCTAGTACTGACTGCAAGGTCCTGAGGTACTGGAGGAAATGCCTGTCCTACTATTGACTGCACGGTCCTGAGGTACTGGAAGAAATGCCTGTCCTAGTACTGATTGCTAAGTCCAGAGGTGCTTGAGGACATGCCTGTCCAACTCATGACTGCAAAATCCTGAGGTACTGAAGGAAATGTCTGTCCTAATACTAACTCCAAGGTCCTGAGGTACTGTAGTAAATGCCTGTCCCAGTGCTGACTGCAAGATCCTGAGTTACTGTAGGAAATGCCTGTCCTAGTACTGGCTTCAGTTATTGGAGGAAATGCCTGTCACATATAGTGTGCAAGGGCCTGAGGTACTGCAGGAAATGTATGTCCTACTACTAACTGCACGGTCCTGATGTACTGGAGGACATGCCTGTCCAACTCATGGATGCAAAATCCTGAGGTACTGGAGGAAATGTCTGTCCTACTACTGACTCCAAGGTCCTGAGGGACTGTAGGAAATGCCTGTCCCAGTACTGACTGCAAAATCCTGAGGTATTGGAGGAAATGTTTGTCCTACTACTTGACTCCAAGGTCCTGGTCCTGAGGTACTGTAGGACATGCCTGTCACAGTATTGTCTGCAAGGGCCTGGGGTACTGGAGGAAATGTATGTCCTAGGACGGACTGCAAGGTCCTGAGGTACTGGAGGACATGCCTGTGACTGCAAGGTCCTTAGGTACTGGAGAAAATGCCTGTTCTAGTACTGATTGCTCAGTCCAGAGATGCTTGAGGACACATGCCTGTCCTAATACTAACTGCAATGTCCTAAGGTACTGGAGGAAAGGCCTGTCCTACTACTGATTGCAAGGTCCTGAGGTACTGGAGGAAATGCCTATCCTAGTATTGATTGCAAAGTCCTGAGCTACTGGAGGAAATGTCTGTCGGACTAGTGATTGCAAAGTCCTGAGCTACTGGAGGAATTGCCTGTCCTAGTACTGATTGCAAGATCTTGAGGTACCGGAGGAAATGTCTGTCCTAGTACTGATTGCAAAGCCTGAGGTGCTGGAGGAAATGCCTGTCCTAATACTGATTGCAAAGTCCGGAGGTGCTGGAGGAAATTCCTTTCCTAGTATTGAATGCAAGGTCCTGAGGTACTGGATTATGGATTATTTTACTGAGAACAATTGCACTAATAAGATCATGTGTTAAGCTAAATATCCAGGAGTCACCCTTGGTACAGCTCTGTCCATGGTTGCACATATAAACCCACCATTATCTCAAGCAGTTACTATCTTCAGATTGTTAGACAGTTAGGTGCCTTGCTGTCTGATCACCACATGGTCACTATTGCCAGGGCAATCATCTATTCTAAAATTGATTATGGCAGCGCGCTGCTTGCTGGAGTCAATAAGACAAATCTCAGACGCTTGCAAGTGGTGCAGAACACAGCTGCTCGGTTAGTTGCGGAAATTCCTCGTCACCAGCACATTTCACCCACCTTGAGAACATTACATTGGCTTCCAGGTGCAGCCAGAGTACAGCACAAAGTGCAGACCACCACGCATAGGTGTGCATATTGCAGTGTGCCACAGTGCCTTAAGGATTACATTATTCTTTATAGACCAGGCAGGCAACTGCGCTCTTCCACCAAAGCATTGCTACAGTCTCCACATTTTAAGCTTGCGTGCTGCGGAGATCGCTCTGTTGACGTTATAGCACCTCATCTAGGGAATCAACTGCCCCTGAACTCATCTCTGAGTTCCCTGATTTCAGGAAGAGGCTTAAGACATTGCTTTTCTAATGTGAGTGTTTTTTCTCGTCTTGATCTTCTGCTGTGCCACTGCTTGACTGCCTGGATCTGATCTCAATTACTCCTATGTATTTATTTATTGCCTTTGGCTATTTTGCGCTTTGGTGCATCTTTTGAGGTTTTCAGCACATCATAAATAAATAATTTTTCAAAAGTACTAATCTGAGGCTAATCAGAACTCTCAGGTCCACACTTCCTATTATGCTAGCCGCTGCAATTAGATCAAGGCAACCCCAGCCAGTTGCAAGCAGAGACATCTTCATGGGCAAAAGGGGAACATGTTCCGGGCCCCCACCCTGGATGGGCCCCACATGGCTGCCTGATTGAAATCAGTTGGTGCCCATTTGATTTACAAAACCAACATAACACATACCTTGCTTGATCGTGAGCTGCCGAGGTGCCAAGCCTGCAGCCAGGCTGTTTCTGGGCAGTACATTCTGCTTGGATCAATTAATCCCATAATGATTTGTATGTTCACTGTAGTACACACGGTTTGTCCAGTCATGATAGTGCCCAGATCCTGTAGTATTGTCACCCTCCTGTGGGTTATATATAGATCATGTGCCATGCCAAATGTTGAAATGCATATTGATACATTTGAGTGCCATGATTTCCATGGAATTAAACTGTGAGATATCTATCACGGAAATCACCCCTTGCCCTTGGTCTGACCACTTCATCATTAACTTCAACATACCTCTAGCACAGGATGACCACAATACTGGTATCCTATTACCACTGACCTGGGCGCGAAGCTCCCACAAAATCACCAAAAATGGCATCTCACCTCTTGTCTCTGATCTCCACCCTGAACACCTGGCACACTGGGCTAATAACCCAGATGCACTGGCAGATCTCTGCATTAAAACCCTGGAAACAGCTGCAAATATGGTTGCCCACTGTTAGGGAGAATTCTTATAAATGTGCTAATTCCTTCTACCTTAGAGCCCTCCAGCTGTTCTGCTAAACCTTGGGGCTTTGAACTTTTTAATTCTGTTTTCTGAGTTTAATTCTTTAGTTATGAAGTTTTAGACAACTCCATAGGCATAATCTTTTTATTTGTGTCACACAGCACCTTCAGTGCAGTGACACAGGGATGTCTTTTTAGACCTCCAAAAGGTTTAAATACCTTCTCTGGGATAAACTAACAAAAGAACCGTAGACGAGCTGGAAGAGGATGGCTGCTGCAACTCCTGGACCGTTGGATAGTCCGGTGAAGCTCTGCTGCAGGTCCAAATTGCCAAGTTCATCTTGACAGAGAAGCCCTTCAAGGACGACTTCTTCCTTTGAGTTGGTGGGACCAATCAACTCATAAGCCACCTGGATATCATCCTGGGAGCTGGTTAGGTTTAACCAGGGGGAAGGACACCAGCTTGTGTGCTTGAATTACAGCTACAGTGTGCTTTTTCCGACGATCCCGTGCAGTGCAGGAGTCCCCCAATGTCCTCCCTTTTGTCCACACGACTGAGGCTCAGGAACAGTGAGATCTGCAGGAACTGCCAGGAACCAACGTCTTCAGCTGCATCTTTTTGCTTCATACTAAGGTACTGTGCCAACCCGATTGAGAGAACGCATCTCTCGGGGTGAAAGTTAGTGAAACTTTCCCAACTTGCATGCCTAATCATCTTGTGACCCAACATATGATTCTTTTTCGTACACACTACTTCTGAGAACTTTTGCAAAGACTTACCCATTTACTTCAAGAACTGCTCTTTCCTATCCAAGACACTCGCCCATTGACTTTGGCCTAGGCCTATTGAACTGAATCGAGTCCTCTAGTGAACTGAAACTATTTTCACTGCCTAAGAACGTAATTGTGATCTATTCTATTAACTATGCCTTTTTACTCCCATTCAAAGTAGCTGAAATGCTATTTTTGCTCCGATTTCAGGGGAGCCTGATTTAATTAGAAACTCATTGGTTTGTTATTGAAGTGTGTTTGTGTATAATATTAAGTTGCCTCCTTCTAGTGAATGTTCTAAATGATTGTGTAATAAATGAATAAGTGTTTTACCAAGGAAACTTGAGTGTCTACTTGAACCACTGTGATTGTAAGACCTCTGTGTAACAACCTTTTACTGCTCACATTCCCTCTTGAGATAAGCCTGGCTTCTCAGCTCGCTACCACAAAACTGTGTAGTACAGCCTTATACCAAAGGTTGGTTTTGCTTACACCTGTAGTCCTAATTGTGTGTAGTGGTCCCAGATGGTACTGCTTGCAATTCTGCCTAACACTGGTGGCAAGCGTTGAGGATAAAGTATAGTTGTTACATTGAGAGTGCTGCTCTTACTTTTGTTCAAATAACCTTCACAAGGCTAAGCACCACTAGAGAAGCAATTGTTTTATAATGCCAAATATGGATGAAGCCCTGATCATTCTAACAGTAGATCAACTGAAAGATATGTGTAAAGTCAGGTATCTCTCTGTTAAAGGCAAGAAATATGAATTGATTGAGAAATTGTTGAATTATCAAAGACTGGGAGGTAGAGCTATAACCCCTACCCCCTCATCAAATGAGGATAGTGTCGATGAGGATGGTAATGATTCCGAGTCTAACTCTAATGTTATTGATGAGCTAGAAGAGCCAGAGGAGTCTCAAAATGTGAGCCCCACTGCCCCTCTACCTGCTTTAGGCCCTCAAGCTATAGCCACAGGGACCCTACCAGGTCCAGTACTGAGTCCATAATTTGTCTCTCTTGAAAAAATGAGACTTGAGTTAGAGTTCAAAATGCTCCAAATGCAAACTAAACATCAAAAAACACACTCAGAGAAATGGAAATGCATAATGCTCTTGAAATGAAGAAAGTGTCTCTTGAAAATGGTTCTATCCCTGAGTCTTCTAGGTCTTCCAGTTCTAAGAGGCCTTGCATGCCTAAAGAAGCTGTGAGTATGTATGAGGTGAGACTTGATATTTTGGACTGGTTGGCTGCTTTTGAGTATAACTATGGGATTCGGGGTTTCACAGGGAATCAGGGAATCAGTTAATTCCTTGGCTTTTGTCTAGGCTCCCCCAGGTTGCAACTGATGCTGTAATGGAGGTGGGGGAACTTGAAAGATTGGAGTATGAACATGTGAATCTAGCGTTGATAGCTAGATTTGGGAAAACTCCTTTCCAGTACCTTAAGAGGTTTAGGACCCTCAAAAAGCATGATGGTACCCCTTGGGCTACTTGGGTGTGTGAATGTTTGAAGAACTTAGATGGTTGGGTAAAGGGTTACAGAGTTAACAATTTTGAAGGAGTGAGAAATCTATTTTGGTTGGAATCTAATTTTGATGCCTGCTCTCCTGAGCTGAGACAGCACTTGGCTGACTCTAAGGAAATGGAATCAAAGGAGTTGGCAAAGGCTGCTAACATGTGGGTTGCCAACAGGGCTACTCACAAGGATTCTGGGGCAACTCAGAAGTAGGATGATGGGAAGCAGCAAAAGAAAAATGGCAAAGAGAATTCTAATACATCCAATCCAAAAGAGGGCCCCAAACATAAAAAGGGTAAGCCACAAGGGAAACCGAATCAGGCTGGTGCCAAAAAAGTGGGAAGTCAGCAGAAAACCCCATTTGTCAAAACATTAGGACACTGTTATGCTTGTGGGTCTACCGACCAGGTGAAAGGGGATCCCAGATGTAAGGGTAAACCTTCAGGGGTCCACACAGTCGCCTTAGCCTTTTCCCCAGAGAGAGAAGTACAAATGGCAAGTGGAAACTTTCAAGTACTGGATGAAGACCCATTGGAGTCTCAGCTAGTGTTTCTTTAGTGTCCCTGGGTCTGTGGGAACAGAAGAATTTAGATATCTACAATTTAATTCTGGATAACACAAAAGAATATTATAAGGACAGTGTACTGGGGCCAGCATTAGAGTGGTGGATGAATCTTTTTTCAAACCTGAGGATGTTGCTAAGGCACCCAACGGCCTCACTAAGCTTGCTGGAGGCCCTGTCCAAATGCTTCCTAGACTACCAGATCCCATCCAGTGCAACATGACTGTCAAGATACCTGTTAGTGTAATTAGTGAGGTGCCTGGGAGAGTTCTGTAACAGGGAATTACTTAAATGCTCTTGGAGTTGTATCAAGCACCCCCCAGGCCTCCCAGTAAAAGGAAACAGGAGCAGACAAGCAAGGCCAGAGAGAGTACGTTAACTGACTCTCCAGCGGATGTACCAGAGGAATCTATAACACTCAGTCCACAGGAATTGCTCACTGCTATTTCTAAGAAGAATGAGACAAAGGGGAAACCCAAGGTCTCGAGAAAACATCAGAAAGCAACCCTGTGCTACCAAGAAGGACATCCCCAAGAGGACTATCCAGAGTCACACCTGTGACTGCTCCACCAGCTGAGGCTGAGTTTGAGGAACAACCAGGAGTGGTGGAATCAGCTGCTGAGGAATCAGAGCTGGAAGAAGACCACCCCCTGTTGGAGATTTGGATCCTGCAGACCATCCCGAGCTGCAGTCTTTACTGGCAGAAGGTGGCCCCCGTAGGGCAGACTTCAGCAGAGGTCAAATGAGGTGCCCTACTCTTGAAGGTCTTTGCCAACAGGCAGCTTCCAAGCTGGATGGGCAAGAGCAAGGGAAGCATAGGTTGTACTGGGAAGAGGGCCTCTTCTACAGTGAACCAACTGAGTCTTTCTCAGGGGACTACAGAAGACTTGTAGTGCCTCTAGAGAAACAACCCCAGTTCCTACAGTTAGCCCACATGATTCATTTGGCCGGTCACTTGAGCTTCAAGAAAACCAAGGAAAGGCGTTCTCTGTATTTCTACTGGCCTAAGTTGGGGTCTGATGTATATACATTCTTTAGGAGCTGTCACACTTGGCAGATCTCTGGCAAGAGTAGAGCCAAGAATGTGGCACCTTTAGTGCCTCTCCCAGTGGTGGAGTCCCCTTTGAGAGGGTAGGAATCGACATTGTTGGTCCCTTAGACCCTCCAACCTCTTCAGGCAATCTATTTATATTGGTTGTAGTAGACCATGCTACTGGGTATCCGGAAGCTATACCTATGAGGACTGTTACAGCTCAGGTGTTGCTAAGGCCCTACTTGACCAATCAACTCGTAAGCCTCCTGGATACCATTCTCGAAGCTGGTTAGGATTAACCAGGGGGAAGGACACCAACTGCCAGGAACCAACGTCTTCAGCTGCATCTTTTTGCTTCTTACTAAAATACTGTGCCAACCCGATTGAGAGAATGCATCGCTCGGAGTGAAAGTTTCCCAACTTGCAGGCCTAATCACCTTGTGACCCAACATATGATTCGTTTTCATACAAACTACTTCTGAGACCTGTTCAAAGACTTTACTGTTTACTTCAAGAACTGTTCTTTCCTATCCAAGGCACTAGCCAATTGACTATGGTCTAGGCCTATTGAACTGAATCAAGTCTAATGAACTAAAACTATTTGCACTGCCTAAGAAAGTATTTGTGATCTATTCTGCTAACTTTTGCCTTTTTACTCCCATTGAAATGATCTGAAATGCGATTTTGCTCCTATTGCAGGGGAGCCTGATTTATTCAGAAACTCACTGGTTTGTTATTGAAGTGTGTTTGAATATAATATTAAGTCGCCTCCTTCTATTGAATGTTTTCTAAATGATTGTGTAATAAATGTATACGTGTTTTACCAAGAAACCTGGAGTGTAAGTGTCTACTTGAACCACTATGATTGAAAGACCTCTGTGTAACAACCTTTTACTGCTCACATTCCCTCTTGAGATAAGCCTGGCTGCTCAGCTCGCTACCACAAAACTGTGTAGTACAGCCTTATAACAAAGTTTGGTTTTAAGTGTATGTGGTGGTCCCAGAGGGTACTGCATGCAATTCTGCCTAACAGTAAGCACACCTACCCACCGCACCTTCCTGCACTTGGGCCAGCCACATGACTAGTCGACTCAGTCAGGCAGCCACAGCCCAAACTGGAAGTTAACTCCAGCACTTACCGTGAATTAGCCTCATTTGGATTAATTATAAAACTTCAAGGACATCTGCATGTACGGGTAGAACTCGGATTACCAGAATTCTAAGTCCAAGCACAATGAGGGACTTCACAGACATACCAGGCCCTGCCCACACCCATTTAGGGATAAAGAAGCAACTGTGGCTTCCCTAAATCTCCTGTGCACCCAAAGAACAGCAGAAATGGGGTCCGGAGCAACCTGGTACACACAGCTGGAGCACCAAAGAGGAGGGAACTGCAGTAGCCATCTCTTCCCTGAGAGAACAGCTACCATCCTCTCCAAAGACAACTGAGGGTCCCGGCCTCAGCGTACACTCACCAACACCCATGCACAAAGCGTATTTCTGTCCTGGGCTGAAGAAAGCCGAGGCCATCCTGGACAGACAGCCCAGCAGGATGTTCTGTGACCAGAAAAAAATCTCAACCAGGCTTCTTGATAAGGAAACAGACCTGGGAGATGAACCCCCCCAACTCCAGAAGTGCAGCAGGTAGTGCAGGATGAAGGAGAACACACAAGTGTCACTCCAAGCCAAGTAGGGAGAGGAAACAACGGAGCAATAGGTGGCCCAGCCCCCTCCCAGAAACCTGACAGGTAGTCAGTAAAATTAAAACTAAGTTGTACTCCCAGGAGACGGGTGGGGCAGGTATGGTTATCAGTAATAAGATGGAATGAATTCCTGAGATGGTGGTCGGGGACCTCACGCGTAAGTACTGGGACGAGGGAGACAGAAATTTGCAGTAATAACCACTTACATGTATATATAGAGTGAAGTCATTTACTTCAACGAGAAACCACCAGTTGTTTTCTGTAAGTCATTAGCATTCGTGTTAAAAGAATAAGCCAGGCTGTACTGCTCCAAAATGACATTATATCCCAGGAGAAAGATTTGAAACATCCTGCTCACTTATGCCAAGTGTGAGATGACTAGACCATCCTGACTTTCAGTCCCTCTTCACTGTGCTTGTAGTTCCTTCCCCTATCAAAACAACTTAGGCAACAAGAATCCCTTCTTCTGGACTCTTCTTTTCAGCACAATCCCTCTAGTAATGTATTCGTAGGTAGCTCTTGGCAACTACTTTGATCAGTTCACACAGTTCAGAAATAGGGCTCTTCAGTTTCTCTATTGTCTCTTTTACACCTTGCTTTCCCCTTCTGGGGTTATTCTTCTCTTGCTCTTTATTTATCACAATTGGTGCTTCTTCTCTATACAATGTCCACTTTATCCCTTGGCTGAACCAATGAGAAGGGCTCTCAAAAGAACTCTCACTTTTATCTTTCACTCGATAGTTATGGGGACTAGTATGCAGGGTCCAGTAATGATTCTCACTTGTCTTTACTTCTTTGGCCTTACTGGGATGAGTATGAGTCTACCTGTCATGATTCTCACTTCTCTCCAACTCTTTAAAATTACTGGGACGAGTATGAAGGTACCAGTAATGATTCTCACTTCTCTCCACCTCTATAGTGTTACTGGGATGAGTTTGAGTCTACTTGTCATGATTCTCACTTCTCTCCGCCTCTTTAATATTACTGGGACGAGTATGAAGGTACCAGTAATGATTCTCACTTCTCTCCACCACATTAATATTACTGGGATGAGTATGAATGTACCAGTAATGATTCTCACTTCTCTCCACCTCTATAGTATTACTGGGATGAGTATGAGTTTACCTGTAATGATTCTCACTCCTCTCCACCTCTTTAATATTACTTGGATGAGTATGAGGCTACCTGTCATGATTCTCACTTCTCTCCACCTCTTTAATATTACTGGGACGGGTATGAAGGTACCAGTAATGATTCTCACTTCTCTCCACCTCTTTAATATTACTGGGATGAGTAAGAATGTACCCGTAATGATTCTCACTTCTCTCCACCTCTATAGTGTTACTGGGATGAGTATGAGTCTACCTGTCATGATTCTCACTTCTCTCCACCTCTTTAATATTACTGTGACGAGTATGAAGGTACCAGTAATGATTCTCACTTCTCTCCACCACATTAATATTACTGGGATGAGTATGAAGGTACCAGTAATGATTCTCACTTCTCTCCACCACTATAGTATTACTGGGATGAGTATGAGGCTACCTGTAATGATTCTCACTTCTCTCCACCTCTTTAATATTACTTGGATGAGTATGAGGCTACCTGTCATGATTCTCACTTCTCTCCACCTCTTTAATATTACTGGGACGGGTATGAAGGTACCAGTAATGATTCTCACTTCTCTCCACCTCTTTAATATTACTGGGATGAGTAAGAAGGTACCCGTAATGATTCTCACTTCTCTCCACCTCTATAGTGTTACTGGGATGAGTATGAGGCTACATGTCATGATTCTCCCTTCTCTCCACCTCTTTAGTATTACTGGGATGAGTTTGAAGGTACCCGTAATGATTCTCACTTCTCTCCACCTCTTTAATATTACGGGGACGAGTATGAAGGTACCAGTAATGATTCTCACTTCTCTCCACCTCTTTAATATTACTGGGATAAATATGAGGGTACCAGTAATGATTCTCACTTCCCTCCACCGCTTTAATATTACTGGAATGAGTTTGAAGCTACCTGTCATGATTCACACTTCGCTCCACCTCTTTATTATTACTGGAATGAGTTTGAAGCTACCTGTCATGATTCTCACTTCTCTCCACCTCTTTAATATTACTGGGACGAGTATGAAGGTACCAGTAATGATTCTCACATCTCTCCACCTCTTTAGTATTACTGGGAGGAGTATGAAGGTACCCCTAATGATTCTCACTTCTCTCCACCTCTTTAGTATTACTGGGACGAGTATGAAGGTACCCCTAATGATTCTCACTTCTCTCCACCTCTTTAGTATTACTGGCACGAGTATGAAGGTACCCGTAATGATTCTCACTTCTCTCCACCTCTATAGTATTACTGGGATCAGTATGAGGCTACCTGTCATGATTTTCACTTCTCTCCACCTCTTTCATATTACTGGGATGAGTATGAAGGTACCTGTAATGATTCTTACTTCTCTCCACCTCTTTAATATTACTGGGATGAGTATGAGGCTACCTGTCATGATTCTCACTTCTCTCCACCTCTTAAATATTACTGGGATGACTATGAAGGTACCAGTAATGATTCTCACTTTCCCCCCTGCTTTAGTATTACTGAGGACGAGTATGACGGTACCAGTAATGATTCTCACTTCTCTCCACCTCTTTAATATTACAGGGACGAGTATGAAGGTACCAGTAATGATTCTCACTTCTCTCCACCTCTTTAATATTACTGGGATAAATATGAGGGTACCAGTAATGATTCTCACTTCCCTCCACCGCTTTAATATTACTGAGATGGGTATGAAGGTAGCAGTAATGATTCTCACTTCTCTCCACCTCTTTAGTATTACTGGGATGAGTATGAAGGTACCCCTAATGATTCTCACTTCTCTCCACCTCTTTAGTATTACTGGGACGAGTATGAAGGTACCCGTAATGATTCTCACTTCTCTCCACCTCTTTAGTATTACTGGGAGGAGTATGAAGGTACCAGTAATGATTCTCACATCTCTCCACCTCTTTAATATTACAGGGATGAGTATGAAGGTACCAGTAATGATTCTCACTTCCCTCCACCTCTTTAATATTACTGGGACGAGTATGAAGGTACCAGTAATGATTCTCACATCTCTCCACCTCTTTAGTATTACTGGGAGGAGTATGAAGGTACCCCTAATGATTCTCACTTCTCTCCACCTCTTTAATATTACTGGGATGAGAGTGAAGGTACCAGTAATGATTCTCACTTCTCTCCACCTCTTTAGTATTACTGGCATGAGTATGAAGGTACCCGTAATGATTCTCACTTCTCTCCGCCTCTTCAGTATTACTGGGATGAGTATGAAGGTACCCATAATGATTCTCACTTCTCTTCACCTCTATAGTATTACTGGGATCAGTATGAGGCTACCTGTCATGATTTTCACTTCTCTCCACCTCTTTCATATTACTGGGATGAGTATGAAGGTACCTGTACTGATTCTTACTTTTCTCCACCTCTTTAATATTACTGGGATGAGTATGAGGCTACCTGTCATGATTCTCACTTCTCTCCACCTCTTAAATATTACTGGGATGACTATGAAGGTACCAGTAATGATTCTCACTTTCCCCCCTGCTTTAATATTACTGAGGACGAGTATGACGGTACCAGTAATGATTCTCACTTCTCTCCACCTCTTTAATATTACTGGGATGGGTATGAAGGTACCAGTAATGATTCTCACTTCTCTCCACTGCTTTAATATTACTAGGATGAGTATGAAGGTACCCGTAATGATTCTCACTTCTCTCCACCTCTTTAATATCACTGAGATGAGTATGAAGCTACCTGCCATGATTCTCACTTCCCTCCACCTCTTTAATATTACTGGGATGAGTATGTAGGTATCCGTAATGATTCTCACTTCTCTCCACCTCTTTAATATTACTGGGATGAGTATGAAGGTATCCGTAATGATTCTCACTTCTCTCCACCTCTTTAATATTACGGGGATGAGTATGAAGGTACCAGTAATGATTCTCACTTCTCTCCACCTCTTTAATATTACTGGGACAAATATGAAGGTACCAATAATGATTTGCACTTCTCTACTTCTTTAGTATTACTGGGATGAGTATGAGGCTACCTGCAATGATTCTCACTTCTCTCCACCTCTTTAATATTACTGGGATGAGTGTGAGGCTACCTGTCATGATTCTCACTTCTTTCCACCTCTTTACTATTACTGGGATGAGTATGAAGGTATTGAAGGTACCCGTAATGATTCTCACATCTCTCCACCTCTTTAATTTTACTGGGACAAATATGAAGGTACCAGTAATGATTCTCACTTCTCTCCACCTCTTTGATATTACTGGGATGAGTATGAAGGTACCAATAATGATTCTCACTTCTCTCCACCTCTTTACTATTACTGGGATGAGTATGAGGCTACCTGTAATGATTCTCACTTGCTTACACCTCTTTAATATTACTGGGACGAGTATGAAGGTACCAGTAATGATCTCTTGTTTCTTTACTGCTCTTTCTTTAGTATGAATGTCAGTATATGGCTTCTCATTCTCCACTGGGAGGAGTATGATTATTATGCTCATTATATCCGCTATCACTGCTGGGTCTCCTGCCTTCACCGTTAGTTAGTCTCACTTGGGGTTAGTGTCACTGGGCCTGTGATCAGGATGGGATGCTTGCTCCGGTTCATCTGATTGGGTTCTGGCTTCTCTGATTCTCTCTCCCTTCCTCTGTGGCCACTCTGTGCCGTGAACGGGTCTGTGGTCTCTGTGTCGTCGTTGGACCTCTTAGTACAACGTCTGCCTCTCGACACAACACTTCCCCGTGACTCAGTAACCTGTTTGAGGTCTCCTTCCCTCAGCTCGTCTCACTATAGGCTTTTCGTGTGTTGCCTTCACTCACAAGTTTGCTTCTAAGCTTGGAAACAGAGTGTTCCAGTCCTGTTCAGCTTTCCTTGCACAGCTGATTCGAATATCACAGGCTTCTCTCGCAGGAGCGTCACACTCCTTTCTCTCTGTTGTCTGAGTACTCTGCATTACTCAGACAATCTTCTTCACACTATTATACTCATTTTCTTTCTCACATGGACTCAAGGTTTCTACACCACAGTATCACATGTTGATTTGTTCTTCATGCCTTCTTTGGATAGAAGTTGTTGAAGATGAGTTGTGGGTGAATAACTTGAAACAGAAGTCATTGTCACCAAGGGGCAAGTCTCTCCCGGTGAGGTCCTGCTTGCCTCTACCCCTAGGGAGGGTATTGCATAGTGGGCTCACCTCCCTAGCCTCACAGGGAAAGGCTCCTCCCTGGGTAGAAGTGACTGAATCCGGCAATTAATCACGTTACACATGCTATATATGTATGTACAATCTATTGAACACTAAGGCGTGAATAATGTAGACAACTATTTGGAAGTAATTCTCTGTAAAATTGTTAGAGTGTTGATATGATGCCCTGGCATTAACAGACATGGATGGCAATGTGTTCATTTTATTTCATTTGAATTAATAATTTTCCTTAACCTTGATTTCATAAATGTAGTATTTCAATTACTATTACTATATGTAGTAATCTTGACAACATTAAAAAAAAATTGAATCCTAAAATATTATTAATATTCTTTTTATATTCCGTGTGATGCTGACAACCTCTGGTTCCACCTGACATGTGCTGACAAAGAACAAAGACCCGCTGATGAGTGTTCAACATCTCTGACAACTCGTAGGTTATGCCGACGACTCTGTAGCAGCATGGGGGCCTCTGTATGTGACTGGATTTTAAGTGTGTGTATGATACACAGCCCTTTCTCTACTGTCCCGCCTCACGGACATTGACATTCATTTGATTTGCTACGTATTTTTTTCTTGGAAGAAACACTTTCAAAATGTGCTGCCCTCACTTGTACTTGGTCCTCAATTTACAGACTATATAATTGACATGTATAATATTATAGAAAATAAAGTGAATACCGGTCACAATAATATATATTTGTAAAAATCTTATTCATTTCTAAAATAAAGTTTGGATTCCTATTGTGTCCTGGCTTGAAATGGAGTATGTACATTCTTGACATTACCTACATACAATGGCATAACGTATTACACTTTGATATTTATAATATTGGTGTCCTGCAAATTGCACTTCACCGTTGTACTTTTAGAATATGGCACTAGCAGTAGGAGTCCATGAGCCAAATTTACAAAAAAGCGCTAAGTCCCCTCTGACTACTTTGTGCGTGAAAGAACATTGCGAGAATGAAAAGAATATTACAGGGAGCTGATTCATAGATTCAAAAGCACAAAAAAACCTTCAGTGCAAAGAAGAATGAGTTGCACCCAGAGCACCCTTTAGGAATGTGAGCGCTGCATTTCATCATTCATACTTTAGCGAAGGTTTGAATTTTAACTAGGGCCAAAGGTGACTCAAGGGTATGAGACGCAGGCTGAATTTAAATCGATGCCAATGCATAGAACACATGCTAGAAAATGATCCCTTTGCTCCACAATGCTATTTTATTGGGGTGATTTGCACTAAAAAATTTAACTAACATGAAACTTACATGTTAATTTACCCAAACACATTTAACAGTTAACTCCCATAATAACATGTAGTGCATATCAGTCCATGATATAAGCTGGATGCAGATTGAAAGAAATGAATAGTGGTCTGGAAAGCAAAATAAACTTTAAACGTGCAGGCTTGAAGATGCGCTGTGTTGTAAAATATGGAATGTGAGAACCGTTCAGCTAAAGACAAGGCACTGTCTTGGGTCAGGAAGCGCTGGAGGGATGTAACATTTTCTCTTCAGCAATGCAGTTCGTGTTTCGGGTAAAGGCACAGGGGAAATCACATGCTATTTTAGTGGGATGATCTTGTCAAGGGGAGGTGGTTTTTGAGTGACAGAGGGTTTTGTGAAAAAGGTTTGAGGCAGAGAGGGCTGGGTATTCCATCCACTCGCTGATGAAGGAGGCAGAGTGCTGGAAGGAAGAGAGGGCTGGTTCCTGGGCCGACTGATTTTTCAGACCTGAGGCTGTCTCTCCTGGGTTGGTGGTCCTTAGAAGAGCTGCAGTCTCGAGCAATCTTATCTATGAATGACTCTAGGTCACTGCAAACTTAGTCAGGGAATATCGACAACAGACCTAGGTAATTATTTTGTTAATTGAGGGGCGTGTGAAGTGGATGATTGAAACTATGTACCATAGGTTAAATAATTCAGTTCATTTTTAGGCGCTGCATTAATAATAAGAATTTAAACATGAATGTAAAACTGTGTTTATATTTCTCCAAGTTGTGCTATTATTCAGAGTGATTAAGGCTCGGCCAGCTTTGTTGCAAACTTCAAGGCTGACAACAATCAGGGATCTACACATTATCGCAGATAGAGCGTTGAAATCCATTTCAGCAAAAAATGTCTTTATGCTTCAATTTACAACGTGGGCGCATGTGTCACTCTGTGTAACTTGCATATTTCTAGTTTATGATAAAGAACAATATTTCAAAAAGGTAATTTAGTGTCAGTGTACTTGTCCTGCACTCAGTTGGCATGCATAGATAGGTAAAAAGGTGATAAGAAATCTTAAAGCAAAGTTAGTCACAGTAAATGGTTTTACTTTGAGAGGCTGAATAAATGGTTTGTATTTCATTTGCATGTTTAATGTTTTCTAAAACACAGCCAAAAGGGCATACAAGTGATATTGTAAATAAAATATCACAGGAGAACATGAGCTAATAATTCAGAGTGTATTAAGTCCAGTATTTGTTCACTGTTAGTGACTCTGTTGAAATAATTATGAAGCAGTGTTCTGAAATTAGTCTCACCACTATAAAATACACCATTGAGTTTAGATTATATATTGCCAAGAAATACCACAACATACCAAAATGCCACAAAATACCACCATACCAAAATACCACAAAATACCACAAGATACTAAATATAACCCAAATGAAGAAGGTGGGGAATTGGAACAAGAGAAGGAAAATAGTCTTAATTAGAAGCCAAAATAGGATGGAGGTTGAGAATAAGGAGGAGGTGGTAATTTGGATTAACAAATAGTAGGAGTTGGCAAGAGGAATAGTTGAGTGCAGGGAGCAGATTCATAGATTCAAAAGCACAAAGAAACCGGCAATGCAAAGCAGAATGAGTTGTGCCCGGAACACCATCCACATGTCTCTATGACATACAAAAATAAGCACGGTCAAACACCCTTTGCTCGGGACAATGTAAAAAAGTAATCAAGGATTACTGACAAGCAATCACCATTACATCCACTCCTCTCCTGTGACTCAAAAGTCCTCGTCCCTGTACCCGGATGAAACTGCATCCCTACCCCCTAACTCAAGGCAGCCCCCACGACCCCTAGCAAAACTGTGCCTCATCCCCCTAATTCAAAGAAATACCCGCATACCCCAGAATAACTGCAGCTCATATACCTAACTCAAAGCAGCAGCAGCTGGTCCACTCTTCTCCCACTACCCCACTAATGTCTGTCCCAGTTTGCATTCCTCCCATCATCCCACTGCCCCAAACCAAGGATGCACCCGCTAAATAGCCCTCCGCTCACTACCCCAACCCTATGCAGCACCTGCCAATCCACCCTACTCCCACTACCCCAGTGACTACTGCCACAACCCAAGCCAGCACCCGCTAGTTCGCCCTCCTCCCAGTCCAATGTGGAGCACCAACCTACCTTATCCCCTCTGGCGTTCCTCTACCATGAAGTACACCTGGCAGTTGGCTTCCTCCCACATGAACACCTGAGAGCACTGCCATTAAATCCAGGACCATACCCTCTTTCATGGTTCTGTGTTGGATCACCGTCAGCTGAACTTCAACAAGACACCACAAGGATGAGGGCACCCACATAAGTTTATTATATAGGACACCATACTGTTGCACCAGCTATACTTTTACCACTCAATGTACATGTGACATAGTAATGTAATGTGGCATTTGTTTACCACCGTTGTGCCATTTCTATGGCCTCAAAGTGCAGTAGGTGAATGCTTTTCGAGGACCTAAATCAGAGGTACCAGAGATTGGTCCCAGTGATGTACAATGCATGTGTGATTTTCAGCCCATAAAAAGGTTGGTAGGGGTGGATAAGTCCCTGCTTGCGACCCAAGTAGAACAGGCTTGTGGTTCAGTGATGTAAAGGATGTCAGAGAGTATGCGAGTCAAGGAGACTGAGTATGTGTCCATCTACACCGAAGATGTTATCATGTGACTTAGCTGCGTTCTAGTGTCAGAGGTGATGTGCGATGCGAGATCTAGTAGTGGGTGATTGCAGATGTGTGCTGGTGGGTGGCCGTACCTTGGGAGGGAAACAGCTATCTACCATTGAGTGCACAAGTGATGAGTGCAGCCCACTGATCCACTGTGAAGCCACATCCCTCCTCAACACACGACAATGCAATGTACCCCTACCAGTGAATGAAGTGTGGGCACATCCACATTGACAAGCAAGTACCAAAGGAACACCTCAACATCAGTGGACAAGAGAGGAACTCAACATACAATTAACTCAACCTCCAGAAGTGAATGGGCAGAGGTGAATGAGCTGTCACCAAATACAACACACAACTAATCTATGTGGAACATGTGGCCAGGCACATGAACAAGTGAGTGCCCATCCTAAATGAGAGACCAAAAACACTATCATGAAACATCTCGCCCATCAC
Organism: Ambystoma mexicanum; assembly: GCF_040938575.1. Lineage (NCBI taxonomy): Eukaryota > Metazoa > Chordata > Amphibia > Caudata > Ambystomatidae > Ambystoma > Ambystoma mexicanum. The sequence continues at coordinate 1,465,181,066 of NC_090924.1, read as the reverse complement.
CAAAAGCATCCCTGTATTCACACCAATACAAACACATCAAAAAGTCACTCAAAGAACACTGAGACACCAACACCAAACATGCAGGAAGCAGCTGGGCACAGAGGGAAACACACACTGATCACCTTCTATCTTCAAACCAACCAACAAGCAGGAACAATATGCACAAGACAACACACCGGAAGAACAAGAGGGAAAACACAGGCACAAAGCAACCTCCTGCTCCTTCCTGAAAATCCCCAAGATATCGAACAACTAGATGCATGGATTTCCAAAGGGCGAATGAGACATACAGGAATGAAACATGCTAGAACAGGACATTACTGTCAACACACAAATGAGACAGACGTCTACCACAGTGACCTGGGGGTGACAAACACAACAAGAGTCCTCCAGACTGTCAACAACCTGTGCTCAGACGTGCTGTCTAGGCAACTAAGAAACAAACTGCTACTACACTGCACACTACTGAGAACCAAGTGGGGAGATGGAATCTGCCACCAGGTTGAACAATCACAGTACTCAACCATGAAGGAATGCAATGGGCTGATCTGTTGATCAACACAAAATACTGAAAGAAAATCAACACATTACGGAGTTGATAAACTACATCGCTAACACTGACCATGACCATGTACCTCATGTCTGATCCCCATCAACTCACAAGTGCAAATGCTTTTCTTACCATTGAAAACAACTATGGACCACACGTCTGGACCCTAAACCAACATCACTGTGAGTACCACAGCAAAGATTTCAATTCCCATGTGAGACGACCGTGGACTACACATCTGAGAACTCAACTCACTACCAAAACACATAGTGACTTCACAGTGTCCGCCTGACACTTTGCAAAACACAAACACTTTGACGTTGGACCTTGCAGCATTTTCCTCTCAAACGCCACACGAGGCCCTACACCGTTCTCCCTGACGCATGCCTACACTACAATGCACCCAAGAATTTTCAGTGTCTCCCTAACACTTTTCAAAACACTAACACTTTCACAGTGGGGCCTTATAGCATCCTCGCTGATGCTTGCCCCATGAGGCCTGACTGCATCTTCCTGACGCATACCCACATACACACCAAACCAAAAGATATTGTGGCCTCACTGTGTCTATCCAGACCATTCCAACACTACTTCTCAATTTTCTAACGACATGTATATCCACATGTTCACTGCAGTGATATCCTACTCCTGACACCAGCAGAATTTCTATTCCACCATGACGGCAAACTATGCGACACTCGACACACTCCCACTCAAGCAGTTAATGTTAACCCAGGCCCTGCACACATTTTCTTTTGTGAGATCCTTTAAACACATCCTAAACACATTACTGATTATGCTGATTTTGCTAACAATCCATTGCTGCATAGATGTGCAGCCCCAAGCTGAACATTCCTCAAAATATGTTAGAGCCCTGGATTTCATTAATGCCTTGAAATGGCTCAATGTTTAAGCCTAAAAGTCCTTGCTGCACGTATTCAGCCGTAATCCCACATGAATGGTTAGTCTGGCTCATATATCTTTTTTAAACACATTTTTTTCCATTCCTTCCAATCATCCCTCCACTTCCAAAAATCAATGGCTGTGCTTTCATACCACCTCAAAGTGCTCCAACTTTTATGGGGAGATGACTACTCTCTCACATGCACCTAATGACTGCATGCATTGCCAGGAGCACAACAAGAAGCAAAAATGTAAACCATCACAAGCGCTAACTAAACATGAAATCCGAAAAAATCGTTAAGGCATTATAATGAAAGTGATTACTCGTGTTTCCCGCTGAGTCCCAATACGCTATATAGAACCACTGGCACTGTTACCCTCAAGAGTGCGGCTATTTAATAGGAGGCTAACCCAGTATATAGTGCAAACTCCAACTATGTGAGCAGTTCAGGCTGCAGCTCAACAGGGAAACTGAACTGCGTAACGTAACCAACTCCCATTACCTTCACAGTGCAAAATGCAACATTACCAATTCATTTCACTCCAAAAAGCTATGAGTATATGAAGTGTGAGGCGTTAGTTCTGCAAAAGGGATATATGGAATTCTACCTTAATACTCCTGATTGACATAGTATTGCGCGCAGTACCCCAGAAGGTACACCCACATACACTCATGCCATACAAAATACAACCCGCTAGGGAAAAAAGACCAAGGGATTCTTGCAAGGATAACCCATTTTAATCACACCAAAAATAAGTATGCTAGCAAAGAACTCTGATGCTCAAGAATGTTCTGCCGAAAGATGGTGCAAGCAGAATGTTATAAGGAAAATCATTGTCATCAATGACGCAAAACCTGCATGGCTGGTTGGTGAGACCCTATACATGGGCGGCCTGCTCCCTAGAGGATTCCAGCCTGCTATTGGTGCCAGCCCCGTCCATCTGTCTTCCATCACGTGGGGTCTGCTGGTCTCATCATCTCCAGGTATCCAATGTCGAATTTGAAATGAGTTACTATGTGAGTCAATGCTACTCTATCATGATAGCGTGCACCTGGGAGGCTCTGGGATTAGCACAGGAGGAGGCCTAAGAACAAGATGACCCACATATTCTTCACTCATTCGATGTTGCACTATCCACACCCAAGGCTTCCACCCTCAACCCCCACCTCCTCCTGCCATGTGCTGCCTCCAATGTTGCCATCTACTGCTGCCTGTCCAGTGTGAGTGCCTGCTGTCCACCTGCACTGCATAAGCGCTAACTAAACATGAAATCCGAAAAAATCATTAAGGCAGAATAACGAAAGAGATTACTTGTGTCTCCTGCTGAGTCCCAATATGGTCTATAGAACCACTGGCGCTGTTACCCTCAAGAGTGCGGCTATTTAATAGGAGGCTAAGCCAGTATAGTGCAAACTCCGACTATGTGAGCAGCTCAGGCTGCAGCTCAACAGGGAAACAGAACTGCGTAGCGTAACCAACTCCCATTACCTTCACAGTGCAAAATGCAACATTACCAATTCATTTCATTCCAAAAAGCTATGAGTATATGAAGTGTGAGGCGTTAGTTCTGCAAAAGGGATAGATGGAATTCTATCATAATACTCCTGATTGACATAGTATTGCGTGCAGTACTAGCAGGGGTTCCTGCTTTCCAGCCATTGTCTATGCTCCTGTCTCTGGCCCTTTGACCACCTAAGCTGCTGTGTTGGACTCCCACCTTCACATATCACCACGACTGCTCCACAGCCTTGGGGTTGCCATGTCCACACCATCTACCTCTGACCAGAGTGGCAACCCCATGGCAGCAAGTCAGAGGGCTGTCAACTTCACTGCCAAAGAAGTTGATATCCTGGTGGATAAGGTTCTGGAGAATTATGATGCCCTCGTTAACCCAGCAATGCAACATGGCAAGGAAGGATGTCTCCAGATCTGGGAGGACATAACGGCTGCCATCAACTTTGAGGGCATGGCAATCTGCTGCTAGAAGACCGTCCATATACTCTGGGAGGACCTCAAATCCAGGGCTCACATCAAGGCTCATTGTTTCCTTAAGGCTGGTGCAACCGGAGAGGTGCACCATGCATGCAGGTGAAGATTGTCTAACAACAACATGCTGGTCCTGACGGGCGAGGTTCTACCTGGAGCTTCATACCCAGGTCTCCTGCAACAACCTCTGGAGTCGGATGGTGAGTTGGCATGTGTTGTACATGTGCTAGCATGTTTGCAGTGACCCCCTTACTTTTGCAGAATGTTTGTCTCAGCGACCAATATCTGCAATCAGGCCCCAGACAAAGCTCCCAATGTGCTAATTCAGACCTGTGTGGATTGGAACTGCAATGTAATTTGCATTGTGTGTTGTAGCACATTTTTGCAAACTGTGCACATGCAATGTTTCTTGTGTATGCAACGTGCCTGGATGGCAAGTGTGACAGTTGAGGGAGTGTAGACCATGTCCTGTGCAAGCATGCTTCTCATGTGGCTGTAGCGACAATAGCAATGTATGACTATGCATCACTCACGGCTGGAGCTCACAAATGCAGTTGGATGTTTGGCGTAGTCAAGTTTGGGCATTGCAGTTTGTGGGACTGTGATGTAATCGGTCATGATGCTGCTTGTGCACTGGGAGTGATGTGTGTGCATGCCATGGGAATGTGCTTGGGGCTATGGCATGCCATGTTTACCTGTGCAGTTGATCCATGTATTTCTGTGTTCCATGCACACAGGGCGTGTGGTGGAGGAGGCATGTTGTTTGATGTGGTGGTGTGGAGAGGTGCCAAGGCAGGTGTCGGCATGGCTATGCTGTGAGTGATGCAAGTATGGTTGGCCACTGTTGGCTATGATTCCATCGTGTGACTTGCCCACAATGTGTCCACAGCATTGGGCCAGCACATCTGTGTTTACATGCTTTACGTGCATGTGCATCATACCAGTTTGCTCCCTGCCCAGCCCTGTGCCCATGTGACATGTCTCCCATGGATGTGCCTCGGGTTGCAGTTGGGTCATGTTGACCTTCCCCTAGGGTCATGTGATTCATCTTGGTGTGTGTCTGTACACTGACCACATTAGGCTGCTTTTACATGTGGATGTGTCATGAAAGATTTCACATCATGGCTGGGTTATTGTGTCTGTTTGCATGTGGATTGTATGTCTGTGTGTGTGACTGTGGATGTTGCTGATGATTGTTTCATGGACATGTCATGTTCCTGCAAATGTTATTGATGCCACACTGGCTTAGTTGCAATAAACTGATGTTACTGTTCTGCGTCTCCTTTAACACAGTTGCTGCAGCTGATGAAGAGGGTGGAAGCGGTGCTGTGGATCATCAAAGCAGGGATCACTCCACCAGACAGGGGCATTGGTAGGGGGGGCTAAGGGGGCTATAGTGGTTTGGTTGTAGCCCCGGATAAAATCTCAGGAGCTACAGCCAAAAGACTAGCTAGCCCCCAGTCCCAACAGTTCCGACACCAGCGTAGCCTCGGGTCTTTTCCAGACCTAGCAACTCCCCTGCCACCAGACTTAGGCGCAGGCACCAGTCACTCCTCTGTGACAGCTCATCTTCGGGCAGCGATGTGGCTGAGATAGAACCTGTACCATCGGGCGTGGCTGCTGGGGGTAAGTCCAAGGAGGTGGAGGTGGCAGGGGACTCCTCAGCAGTGGTGGGACTGGGTGATGCATCACAAGGGCATTTCAAGGCAGAAGACACCCTGGAGTCATCCATGTTGATGGAGGGCGTGGCAGATGAGGTGGCCGATGCAGCCCAGCTCATGGGTCAGGTGTGGGTGTCGAGGTGGGAGTGTGTGCTGCCATCCTGTCGCTGGGGCATGAGGCTGTGCAGGTGACTGTGGAGGTGCCTGTGCAGAATCCTGTCCCTGGGCCACTGGATGCAGGACTGTGCGCCTGCCACGATGCCTCCACCCAGACCAGCATCCCGTTGCCAGCTGATGTTTTCATCCGGGATCAGGTGCTGCCCCGGCTGGTTAGGATTACGAGGATGACTGCAGTTATTTGTGATGATGCACCACTACTCATAGCCTGCTTGCCCATCATCACAATAAGCTGTACCGCCTTGTGGCCTTGTTGGCATCAGGCTTGTTCCCTGGTGGGCTCTGTGGGCTGTTCACTGCGACAACCGCCTCCTTGGCTTCCTCCTTTGTGCCTGAATCAACCTCCAGGGTGCCTTCCGGCTCACATACCAGCTGGGACCCCTGTGCCCTAAGACCACCCCAATCCCCCCATATTGGGGTTGCATCTTACATCCCCACCTGAGGAGGGAATCACATGTATGGCAGCTGAGGTGCTTACCATGACTACCCAGGCACTAACAGGGGCACAGGCAGTGGAGGGACAGCAGGTACTGCAGAGCAGTGCAGGTGCTGTACGCCCCCGAAGATCATCATCAGGTCGGAGGGCGTACAAAGGGAGCGTGCACTGGGCACAGCGTCAGCAGGTGGCAACTAGGAGGAGGTGGAATGTTGCAGGGCAGAACACCCCAAGGAGGCAGGTGGAAAGTTTGAGGCAGTAGAATCAAGTGGGATTGATGCACTCAATGTCTTCCATGTTCAGAAACTATGAACGGTAGCTGGTCACAGAGAGGCAGCAGTAACAGGAAGCAAGAGTGATGGTGGCCAGGGCTGAGGTGGGCTGCCATCCTGGAGGCCACTAGTAAGGCAGCACAGGCTGCCAAAATGCAGATGCTGTCCACCCAGCAGGCACTCCCGGAATCAATGGAGGCCCACCTGGTGGAGGAGGGCGTGGCATGAGACTCATCCCTGGTGGACAGCTTGGGTGAGATTGGTGAGGAGGACTAGCCCGCTGCCTTTGTATATAGTTATTTATGTGTAGGTTTCATTTTTTTATTTATTATTTGCCCCAGACTTTGAAAACTTTCCTTCCGTGTTTTTCCTGTGTATAGTTATTTAAGTGTAGGGTTGTTCTGTAATTTCATCTGCTTTTACCTTATTTCCCAGTTTTTGTTGTACATAGTTTTGTTTAATACATCTTTCATTTGGTACATTCCATTCGTGTGTCTGCAACTTTGTTAGTTCACATTTCAGCCAGTGCATCTCTCCATTGCAAGTCATGTGTCTTGTAGCGGGCCTGTGTGTGTGTGTTGTTGTTGCTGTAATGGTTGCGTGTGGACGGATACACATGTGCCTGACGTGGGGCTGCACTGTATATTTTCATTTTCATTTACATGTACAGCATCACTGTGTGTTTGGCATCAGTGTGATTGAGGTGGAGGGAGGTGGGCTCACTTTGGAGGGGTGCCCTGGTCACGTTACTTGCACATTTGTTTGTCATTTCTGTATCAAACCCATGTCATGCGCACATGCCCACCAGCATGTGCAGTCACGCACTGCTTGCTCTCATGTCCTGCTCTACCTCTGCAACTGGAATGCATTTGCAAGCCATGTTTGCTCTTCCTGTGTGGTAGCACACATTTCCTGTCTCAGTGAGTCATGCACTCTCAGACTGCCCTCACAGCACCCATGCACCATCACCCATGGTCCTACCATGTTATGATCCCTGACAAGGACTTTGCAACCACTTCCACCCAGGTCACTTCTGCTCAGGCTGTGATCTGCCTGGTCACTATTTGTGGATCTGGCTGATTTATGACTAGGTTTACTTCTGTCCTCGGCACACATTCAGTTGGTGTGCTTTGATGCCTTTGCAATCACCCATGGCCAGCATGCACATGGGGTGGCCATGGTGTTGTTGCTGTAAAGTAGTGCTGTATGACTGGGGTGCTGTAGATTCTTGTCTGCCAGGGAGTGACAGCAGATGCTCTGGTCTAGGATTGGTCTTCAGTGCTCCCTGTTGATCATGTTGGCGGTGGACATGTTGGGGGTGTGCTTCATGGAGGAGGCAGATCATAGAGGTTCAGGTGAGTTGAAGCCATACATTGAACTGCATGCGTGGGAAACTGTCGGTGGCTGCCTGGGGTAGTGTAGGAGGTGAGGGCAATGTGGGGCATGGTGTGTACTGTTGTGCGGTTTCTTGGGGTAGTGTCGGAGGTGAGAGCAGTGCGGGGAGGGGAGTGCACTGTTGGGGGGCTGCCTGGAGTAATGTCAGAGGTGAGGGCAGTGTGAGGGGGGAATGTACTGTCAGGGGGCTGTCTGGGGTAGTGTCAAAGGTGAGGCGAGTGTGGGGAGGGGAGTGTACTGTTGTGGGGGTGCCTGGGGTAGTGTCGGAGGTGAGGGCAGTGTGGGGAGTGGAGTGTACTGTCGTGGGGGAGCCTGCGGTAGTGTCGGAGGTAATGGCAGTGTGGTGAGAGGAGTGTACTGTTGTGGGGCTGCCTGGGTTAGTGTCAGAGGTGGAGGGGGCTGGTGGTCAGTGTCTGAACCTGAGGGGGATGCCTGGGGTAGTGTAGGAGGTGTGGGCAGTGTGGAGAGGGAAGTCTACTGTTGGGGCATTCTGCCTGGGGTAGTCTCAGAGGTGAGGGCAATGTGGGGCGTGGTCTGTACTGTCGTGCGGTTTCTTGGGGTAGTGTCGGAGGTGAGAGCAGTACAGGGAGGGGAGTGTACTGTTGGGGGGCTGCCTGGAGTAATGTCAGCGATGAGGGCACTGTGAGGGGGGAATGTACTGTCAGGGAGCTGTCTGGGGTAGTGTTGAAGGTGAAGAGGGCTGGTGTCTGGAATTGAGGGGGGCACCTGGTGTAGTGTAGAAGGTGAGAGCATTGTGGGGAGCAGAGTGTACTGTTGGGGGCTGACTGGGGTAGTGTCGGAGGTAATGGCAGTGTGATGAGAGGAGTGTACTGTTGTGGGACTGCCTGGGGTAGTGTCAGAGGTGAAGGGGGCTGGTGAGTGGTTTCTGGACTTGAGGAGGATGCCTGGGGTAGTATAGGAAGTGAGGGCAGTGTGGGGAGGGAAGTGTACTGTCGTGGGGCTACCTGGGTTTTTGTCAGAGGTCGAGGGGGCTGGTGGTCGGTGTCTGAACCTGAGGGGGATGCCTGGGTTAGTGTAGGAGGTGTGGGCAGTGTGGAGAGGGGAGTGTACTGTTGGGGGTTCTGATTTAACAAGGGGGGTCCTGGGAGTCCCTCTGCCAGACATTAGTCCTGGTTACGAGGGACTTACCCAGAGTCTTTAGCTCACTATCTTTCACAGAGAAGAAATATCCCAAACATATCAGTCTTTGTCCTGCCCTGGGGCAGTCCAGCACCGAAATGCGAGGCAATTCTCCTCTGAACAAGAGTACCAACAGAAACCCCAGACACGTGTTTCGGTCTGGTTGGACCTCATCAGTAGGGTGGATCTGTGCCTCTCTAAGAATAGTGAGCAAGGGGTCCACGTCTGGATTCCCCTAGTAACTTAGGGTGAGACCCAAAGTTACTTAAATATGCAGATTTAACAAGGGGGGTCCTGGGAGTCCCTCTGCCAGACATTAGTCCTGGTTACGAGGGACTTACCCAGAGTCTTTAGCTCACTATCTTTCACAGAGAAGAAATTGTTGGGGGTTCTGCCTGGGGTAGTTTCAGAGGTGAGGGCAGTGTGGGAGTGGTGTGTACTGTTGTGGGGTTTCCTGGGGTAGTGTCAGAGGTGAGGGCATTGTGGGGAGGGGAGTGTACTGCCGGGCGGCTGTATGGGGTAGTGTCAGAGATGAGGGCAGTGTGGGGAGGGTACTGTGCTATTGGATGGCTGCCTGGGGTAGTGTGAGAGGTGAAGGGGGCTGTTGGGTGGTGTCTGGACTTTAGGGGACTGACTGGGGTACTGTCAGAGGTGAAGGGGGCTCGTGGGTGGTGTCTGGACTTGAGGGGTTGATGTGCAGTATATGCCGGCAGATTGGGTGCCTAGGGTGTAGGAGTCTGGACTCACAGTTTCACAGGCGTGCCTTCACAAGTGAGGGAGCCCACGCATTTTTATTGGGGGTACCGCTTTAGCTTATGAGGGAGTCTGCATGTTTTCGTTGGGGGGGTGCGCACTCAACTTACAAGGAGGCCCTTGCATTTTAGCAGGGGTGCCACCATAGTTTATGAGGGAGCCTGCGTGTTTTTGTTGGGGGTGCAACCTCCACTTACGAGGAAACTCTTCATTTTTTCAGGGGTGCTGCCTTAGCTCATGAGTGTGCCTGCACGTTTTCGTTGGGAGTGCGTCCTCCACTTATGTGGAAGGTCTTCTGTTTTTTCTGGGGTGCCGCCTAAGCTTACAAGCAAGCCTGTGCGTTTTCGTTGGTAGTGCAGCCCCAATTTATAAGGAAGCTCTCGTGTTTTTGCAGGGGTGCTGCATTAGCTTAAGAGTGAGCCTGCGCATTTCTGTTGAGGGTGCAGCCTCGACATATGAAGAATATCTTTTTTGCAGGGGTACCCCTTGCGTATGAGGGGGCCTGTGCATTTGTTCAGTAGTACTGGATGGTGGTTTAGGGGTGGATGCAGAGGGTTGTGCTTAGGTTGGGATATGGCTTGGGTTTTGGTTTGCTTGGGGGGGTGTTGTCGGCGTCGCACAGCGCCACTCCCTTTGCTTGCGTAGAGGAGCAGCCTAGTGCCTCTACAGGAAGTCCTGCCTCTATTTTATCTTTATGTTGGGAACCCAGAAATTGCAACATGTGCAACACCAGTAAGGGTACCTATACCGTGAAGAGTTTTTGAGATACGGTATCCATTGAGAAAGCCCTATATGAAGTATCCCCAAAAGACTGATGGTCTCCTGAGAGATGCGCCTGAAGAAGTCTGAAGATGTGAAAAAGAGAAGCTGGTGATGTCATGAAAGATGAGAATGACGCACTGAGAAGGATGACCAGAGAAGCAAATGCCTAGGCAGTATAGAATCTGATGACAAAGTAAAGAATTGTGAAGACTTTCATGTGCGGAATGAAGATTGCACGTATGAAGAACACTGAAGAAAATGCAAGCAGTTCAATAACTGTACAGATGCTGTAACTCAAGTAGGCTAAGTAATCATAAGGCTGGCTATACGTAGTATATAGACAGCAGGTGGTGCCTCCAATATATATGTATATAGATTTCTTGACATTCACTGGTACAAATTTAGTAAACGAGTCTCCATGAAGAAAGACGGATTAAAGGCTATGTGTGTCACAGCAAAGTATAGTCTTGAACTTGTGGCAAGACCAAAGAGTCTATCTGACTTGATGTCAAAGAAGAACAGTACACGTGAGAAGCCAAGGCATCCTATGTTAAGATTCAAAGAGAGAACACCATGAGTGCCAAGTTTCTTAATTAAAGACGATTAAATGCTAAAATACGAGTCGATTCATGGTCTCTGATCACATGAGCTGAGATGAAAATAGTAAAGAACATGGTGCACAGGACTGGAGATAGCAAGGGCTCATACACCCTTATATTCCCAGAGAAGAGCAGCTACTGCAAAGCCGAGTTCAAAGACAATGTGAATGACAGACAACATGAGTGATGAGAGATGATGGGCTAATCGGGTAGGAAGATAAGGTCAAGTCCACCCACCAGCACCTGGGGTACCAGCTTATGTGTCGCTAGAGAATCAAATGTTCTAGAAGGGTACAAGCATGCCAACCAATTGTAGAAGGCCGTATATCGAAGACCCTTACAGTTTGAGAGCCAATGATGTGTTGTGTTTCTTATAACTGTTGAAGATGACTTGCTCTAAGGGAGGGCATGAGTGGCCCACCTGACTGTAGAGACCCAATCACGATCCCATTGTTACGCTCACCTGGCTCCCACAGGGGCGTCGATCTGGACTGGACTGCTGCAGTCTCCACCAAAGTGACGTGTATGGCCGAGATGACGGACTGGACTGGCCCACCTAGCTTCGTTTGCTTGGCCCGTAGGAATATTCTTCTGCAAGTGGAGAAAGGGAATTAACCACCCATGGAGTTGAGCGAAAATCCCCCCAACCCGCTGTTCTCCCCACTGATCACCTTGGATGTTCCCTCTTATAGTCCCACCTGATGATTTGAAAAGATGAGCTCTCCATCCTGCATTGAGCGCAGGGACGCGTAGATAACCAGTTGCTTCACTGGCTCGAAGGAATTGGTGAGTTCCAGGACAATATTGACTCCGATATTCCTGGCAAGATGCCGTAAGTATGTAGTTCGTAAGAGTTCAAATGCCTGACTTTCACTCCTGTCCGATTCCTTGCAGGTTGCAGCTTGACCCTACTGAAGAGTTCCTCGTGGCAACCGGTAATGTTCTGGTAAGGATTTGTATTATCCAACACAGTGCGATAAAATAATGTCCATATGTAACCTGTTGCTTTCTCCCTTATTCAGGCGCTGAGAGAAAGTATGAAGTCTCGGGGAATAATGCCTCCGGCGGTAAAATCAGGTAAGTCTTTTGTGGTGAGGAGGGTTCCCCTTGTTAGTCCCTTGTTTCACCTTGCTGTCCTTTTGTTTCCCCTTAGGGGCCGGGGTTCGGCTAGGATGCAGTGGAAGCTGCGCCGACCCGTGAAGAAGAATTGTACCCGCGGTGGTAAAATTAGGTAAGTCTATGGGGGGTATTCCTCTGTGTATTCCCTTGGCTCACCTTGCTGTTCTTGTCTGCCCCTTAGGTGCCGGAGTGCGGCAGTAACATGCAGGAGGATGCGGTGAAATATGAATATGCTGCAAAGGCCGGTGAGTTGAGCACGGCGCTGCAGCAGGTGAGGTGACGCGCATAAAATAACTTCTTTCTTCCAGCTCGAAGGCGCGATGGATCAGGAATTCAGGTAAGGATCAAAGGTATTACTTTTATTCTAACCTTTTCTCCTTCTTTCTCCCTTTTTCTAGAAGCTCCAAACTCGAGGCGGGCGTGGCAGATGACTGGAGGCAGACTTGCAGGCACCGTGACCGTTACGCTGCTGGATGCAGAATAACGCAAAGCGTGTGCTGCTCTTCAGGCGTGGTTTAAATAGCCTCCAAAGTGGTCCCAGGTAAGTATTCCTCCCTAGCCCCACCCGAGTAAAAAAATAGTCCCTAGGTAAAATAGTCCCTTCCAAGCCTCGTTTGGCTTGGAGCTCTTGCAGCATGGTCTGCATCAGGTAAGTGCCTCCATATGAGCCTGGTGCCATAGGCGCCAGGGCTGCACCCAAATAGCCCTAGCGGGGGTTGTTGGGCTTGCTTGGGGTAACTTGATGCCTGCTTCCAGGGTTGCTAGACTTGGTCTGGGTCCCCCGGGGGTAGGCATCATGACACCCATCCCCTATAGAAGTATACGTAGATGTTCCCCTTGAGCCAACCACAATCCCACATAGGTTTTCTCAGTTTACCACGTAGTATAAGGTCAAGGATGAAGAGTTGTTGCTATATAAGTGTAATTTTTCATGAAATGCGTTGAGATTTTGCTTTGTGATGTTCGTTTATGTCCATTGTACTCCCTGTTTTAGATAATTGAGAATAAAACAGAGTTACTTGCCAACTTCTTGAGTCGTTTTTTTGCGTATGTTGAGAAATTATTCTCCATCCCATCCATAGTATGATGTGTTACCTTGAGTAAAAGGGACTCTAGAAGTCCCGAAGTGCATTGGATGTGCATTGGAAGTGTGGCTGTTGGGCTGGGAGCTCTGTTATTCCTGATTTCCCGGCCATCTCTTGGACTGTCGTCGGCAAGAGGAAGTTCGTCTGGCTGCCTAACGCGTGAAACGCGCCTAAACAAGACTGCCTTTTTGGACTGCCTTTTTGGACTGCCTTTTTGGATTCTCTACTTGGGTGATTAACATCTTTACTCATTTCTTCAAGACCGCAGGTTTCCCGCTGGTCTTGTTGTTGATACGAGAGTGTCTGTTACAACACGATACTTACTTTCTGTTTCTCTCTACAGCTCCTCCCATTTGTTCCGCCTTTCTGCCCGCACTCCACCCACAGCCACTTCCTTAAAAGCACTGGTGCACGCGCATCTCGCGTGCGCATCCGAAGTGCATTGTAAGTGTGGCTGTTGGGCTGTTCGGCTGGCGGTGGTGGGGGTGGGCTTCATCTGATTATTGGTGAGTTTAGCTTATCCTCAAATGTGTTTGTGTACTTGATTCCCTTACCAACATCGTTAATATGAGAAGAAACAAACTCCCGATATTGCGCAAGGAAGCGGGTGCTGACTTCTTTGCGGCAGTTAGCACAAGAAGGGCAAGTCTTGCCATTGCTGGAGATGGGTGAAGAAGAGGCGGTGCTCCAGCAGTGTGCGCAAGACTGCTCTAATATGGAGAAGCAGGGGGATGAAGTTATGGATCCTTCCCAACTGTTGTTCAGGGAAGAAGATATGAACAACGATATGTCACTTAAACCGAAAGATCTGGATGCTTGTAAGGAAGTTTTGATCCAAAGTACGGAAAAGGAAAATAATGTCCCAACTGTCTTCAATTATGATGACATGATGGACTGTCCTAATATCTTACCAATACAGAACAAGATTGATTTTGAGAACCCTGTAAGTAACCATATAGATGTGATACCTACTGATTTCTCGGTAATGATGAGTCTATTTAATAGGCTTTTGCTGGCTGAGTTACGCAAGCAAACAGATGCTATTAAGGTTTTGGCATCTGAAATATTGTTAATACCAACTAGATTTGCGGAATCAATGAGTAACATAATGACTGAAAAGTTTATTGCAACCAAGCAGAAGAATGTGGATGCACATGATGGCTCTCGTTCTGTCTCGATTACGACGCCTGAAGATGTTATTGTTATAACTACAACACAGGAAGATACAATCGAGCCAGATCAGGAACATATTGATAATGATTTGATTGAGGTAGCTAAATTAGACTCGGCAGTGAGTGCACCACCTCGGAAAGTGATAGAAAAGGAAACTACTGAGACAAAAATGTCTAAAAGACAAGGGAAAAAGTTAGCTAAATTAAAGAAAAAAAATAATAATAACAAAAATACTTGGGCGACTAAGAACACTTCGAGAAGGTTTCTGAAAGATTGTGATATGGATTGTGACGAAGTGATGGTCATTCCGGAACCTAAAATAATCATGATAAAGAATTGGCAAATGGGTTGCTCTGGAACCCTAACAAGTCTTAAGATCAATCCACGCAGAGTGTATGTTCGGTGGGAGACTTGCCTTTAGGTGATATCATGAAAAAGAAAAAACAGATTCAGAGCATGACATGTTTGAAATCTTTAACGCAAGAACAAACAATCCTAATGCTGCTGAGCCTTTTATTCCAACGAGGGGGGATGTCGGCATGAAACGCTGATTCATGGGTCTGTCATGACAGAGAGTAAGACGGTCTCGGGGGAGGACTTTGGGGGTATCCCTGTACCTGTGAGGTCCCATGTGGGCATTACAGTAAACTCAGGTCTGGGCAGTACTGAATGGAAGGCTTTAAGAAAAATCTGAGCCTAGGATTAATTGACAGGAAGGTCCCTTTAGGATCTATGGGCAGTGTAAACTACTCCACCAACTCAAACAATAACCAACACTTAGAGTGTATGGCTAACATGGGCAACTGCGCCACTGACTGGTTTGACCACGCTGAATTTATGGGAAGTGCCACTAACCCAAAATCAGCAAGTACCACTAATAATCCATCTGTCTTAATTGGTGGGTGCATGGACATTAAGGTTGATGGCATCTCTGACTGTATTGTCCCCTCTGGACTGATGGGTAGTTTCCCCAACACAACCCATATTGCCAATAGTTCATCTGGGCAACGGGGAGGGTGTACTGCAAACTTGGCTACATGGACTTCTGAACTTGAGGTCCCGACGGGACTAACTGGATTGGCTATCAAACCTACAAGCAATAATGATCAATTAGGTTTTAATTTGCCAGGTAAATCACATGGTCCAGTAACGGGGCAGGCTCTCAAGGATGACAAGCTTTACCAGACCATAATTAGGGTCCTTAATGAAAGGCACTCACTTGAAGTAAGGCTACCCTTGGTGGGACAGGCAACCGATAACAAGACGGATGGAACATATGAGGATTACTGTGCGGGTACAGGCAGAGGTAACTTGGCAACTACAGGCAGAGGTAATTGGGCAACTAACGATTTGAAGAAGGGAAATGAGTGTGGGGTTCTGAACCATTTCAGGAAGTGCGTGCCCTGGAAATTAAGGGAGCCTGTTAGGCCTGAACTACCTGGGCTTGTTCTAACAACCCTATTTAGGGATTTGGGTAATATATCCCTGAATAGGCCCTACATACTATCTCTATTTAGTCAAATTAAGGAACTAAATCTGATTTCATCTGCAGACATAGAGTTAGTGGACTACATTCACAGGGATAGACTAGATTATGTAACGTTGGTGATTCCATCACCACTGGTAAGAAATCTATTACTAAAAGAGGCAGAGCAGCTACAATGTAGGGGCTTTGACATCTTTGAGTTTGTATACACTATGCCGACTACAAATAAGGAATCTACCTATAATACTTCTGCGATGGAACAACCCCCATTGCAGGGGGACAATTTAAGGCTGAAGTGTGATGATAACCTAGACAAACAGGACTGGAGATGGTTTGCTTTATCTCTATGTGAGTCTATTGACTCACTAAAACAACTGAAGTCCCTCTAGCCGGTCAAAAAGTCTAACACTATTAAGTTGGAATTCGAGAGGTTCAACCAACCTGTTACACAATGTGATTTTAATGAAGGAACTGTCAGAATCGTGAGCAACGGAGCATTTATGCTGGGAGGGTTTTACGGTTTCTTCATTGTGTGCTCAGAGAGGTAGAGTGGGCCGTCCAAAGGGGGGTGTTATCACTGCCATAAAGAACGTTAATAAGCCCAGAGTTACAGGGGAGTGGTATTTTTCTCGTCATTTTTTAGCAGTGGGATAAATCTTGATGTTCAACACCATTGATACAGCCTTTTTGTTCATTAATGTTTACTGGAATCCGTCACAAAAATCGGACCTATCATTTGGTGAAGAACTCCTGAAACTCGGGTCTCTAATTGACACCTGGTTGGAAGTAAATCCCAGTGGGAATATTGTAATTGCAGGCGACTTGAATGCAGACTGCCTGGACGATTCCTTATTGAGTGACTTCTACATCTCTAATTCTACATCCCTAGATCTTTTGGGAGGGAATCCCAAATTGCGGGGCAGGATTTGGACACATTACGTGGAGGTGTGGGGGTTAGAAATGTTTATAAACAACCTTTCGACCTGGAAAGCGAGAGATTGTAAGTCCACCATTGATTACATCTTCTGCTTGGGTGATCTCTTTAAGCTCTCAGGGAAGTTTGAGAGCAAAGGAAATGACCTTAGTGATCATTGTATGCTCCCCATTGAAATTCACTCTGCTACTCAATCAATGGAGAACAGGACCTATAAATATGGCCTTGAGGCAAATTGTTCAGGCAACAGAATAAGATGGTCTGAGAAAATAAATGCTAAATTCAATGCTCTACTGATTAAAGATCATAAAAGTTACACACACTATCAACGAGCTGAA
Source organism: Ambystoma mexicanum (assembly GCF_040938575.1). Classification (NCBI taxonomy): domain Eukaryota; kingdom Metazoa; phylum Chordata; class Amphibia; order Caudata; family Ambystomatidae; genus Ambystoma; species Ambystoma mexicanum. The sequence goes on along the minus strand of NC_090924.1, from coordinate 1,465,164,295 downwards.
CTATATTCCCCCGTCCAGTTTACTGACTACATCAGTAGAACATTGCAGATATTGGATGTGTTATTTAGTGGAAAAAAGATAGACAGGAGTCATAAAACCCATAGCTTTGATAAAGAAGTTTGGGAACACAAACGTAACATGAGGAAGGACCTACGGAACATTATCAAAGCAGGGAACTCTACTGCTTGCACATTAGCTATGAAGAAAAAAATAAGACAGAGATATAAAAACTGGTCTATACATTATCGTAGTCTAAGATCACAATGAGATGATGAAGACATGCTAAAAGCTTTGAGAGGATTTAACACGGCTAACTTCTGGAGTCTAATTAATAACATGGATAGGCGTCAAGAAAATGTACTCTTGAATACAATAAACGAAAGTCTGTGGTTGGGTCACTTTGCTAATTTGTATGGAAATAAATACAGTGAGCATGTGGTAACCTGGTAAAGTAATCTTCCCTGCTTTTGGAATATAGTGTGAGGGACATTGTTGACTCAATAAAGAAATCTAAAAACTCAGGGGCACCTGGTCCTAACAATCTATACAATAAAATATTTAAGAGGGACCCTGAGACTTGGGCTAAAATACTGCTCGTCTTATTCGACAATATACAAATTACAAGAACCATCCCTCAATCGTGGAGGGTGTCTATAATTGTTCCCATATTTAAGAAGGGTTCTCGTCAATGTCCTTCAAGCTATAGGCCCACGCCATTTCAGACCCTGAATCTAAATTGTTTACATCATTGGTGTTAAGAGATATCCAGATATGGATTGATGAAAATAACATTTTGGATTTGAGACAGACTGGCTTTAGGAAACATACCAGGACCGACTGTGGGGGCTTGATGATGCATAGCCTCATAGCTCAATCCATGAGGAAGGGTGCCAGGTCGACCTTTGTTGCATCAATGGACTTAAGCTCCGCTTTTGACCTTGTCGATAGAGCTACACTATGGGAGAAATTGATAACTCTGAAAATGCTGTCGTTTCTCATAGACATAATAATGGCCCTCAATACCGACACTGGTGTTATGGTAAGACTGGACTCAGAAGGTAATCTGTCGAAAGAACTAAAAATCAATAATGGTCTCCGCCAAGGGTGTAGGTTGGCACCTACGATTTCTAATCTATATGTAAGTGGTGCGGGTGTGGCCCTTGTGTATTTGTCAAACAAAGGCCTTCTCCCCCCAGAATTGCGAACATTCATCTGGCATGGATGGCTTACGCTGATGACTTCCTACTTATTGACACTACCAAGGTAGGTCTACAAAGATTACTAAAAGCCTTTGAGAATTTTATTAAGAGACTTTTGCTAAAAATCAATCCCTCTAAAACTGTGATAGTGCGCCTTGGTAGAGTCAATAAAAAGGAGAATTCCTACACATGGATATGTGATAACAATAAGCTAAAAGCAATGCCTTTATTTATTCGTAATTTCAGGTACGAATTTGAGATCCTTATTCAAGTCCCAATTAAAATTAAAGGCGTACATCGCCATTCGGCAAATGAGAGCACTAGAGGTGAAATATGGCAAATTTACTATGGCTCGACTCAGGGAATTCTACTTGAAAAAAATGATTCCACGCATAACCTATGGTGCTGAATTTCAATCAACTAGATTGGAGGCCGACCTGTCTTATATTGAGAATTACATATGGAAAACAGTTCTTTATTTTATCCCAAAATGTATACCAGGGGAACTGGTTAGATATGAATTCGGACTAAACTCACTGCTGCAAATGTGAAATGGAAAAGACTAGTTCTGTGGAGGAAGTGTAACACAGGGATTGAAGGGTCATTATATTCATGTATTCATGTGTGGGGCAGGATACTGGAAATCCGTTTGTTCAAGTTCTGACTGTGGAGACTTTTAATTGTTTGAAAATGCTGGGTATGTCTGTAACCTCCTTAAAGAACAAACCATTGGGGGTGAAAGAGAGTGTTATGGGCTTTGATTGGCTAAATACTAAAGATAAAATTGCAGAATCTTCACTGTACCGACAAGCCTGTTCTATCTATAAATGGTACCGAATTATGGAAAGATACTTGCACAAATATCCCTGTAAACAGATCAGAAATGACTATATGCGTTTTAGGTTTAACTTTGATTTAACAAATTAAATCAATGTTATTAGAAATAACTACTCAGAGGATTGGAGGTGGTGCAGATTTTGTAGAGTCGAAGGCATGGTTGAATCATTGCAACATGTTTTACTTGTATGCCCGACATCAAAGCCCGCAAGGGTAAAGTCCTTTGCCAAATATGTACATAATACTGCCAATGTAAATAGGGACTTTATCTGGACAAGAATGTGACACAACTGCGAAGATAATCGAAATATTAGAGTGGTTACTTATTTGAGGAATGCTTGTGCTCTTTTTTAGATGATGGATATTCTTGTTGTTTTAGCTGTTTTGGTTGTAGATTGAAAGATTGAAAGATTTATAATGTTATAATGGTGTATACCCAGTTTGAATTGAAAAATAGATGTTCCTTCTTTTAATTATTCTTTTTCTTGTTTTATGCGTGTATGTTTTTTTAAAAGTGTAAAGTAATGTTCTTTCTAGTTTTTTTTGTAAAGGTTTATATAAACCAAAAGAATAAACAAAAAAAACAAAAAAAGGAACTCTAGGGTTCATGTGGTAGCATGTTGGATGGTTAACAAAGACCCATTGACCCAGTAGACTCCAGTGCTTTGGACAATCGAGTGCACTTCGCCATCTAGCCGGAAGTTTGCAAGGATTCCTGTCGAGGGCAGCCCATATAGGATTCTTGCAAGAAAATCGATACAGGTGGGATGGGTCCCTCTTTCACAATATCCCTCCTGGTTTCCATAGGCACTTTGCGGGTGGAAAGCAAAAGTGGTGGATTGGAGGGGGAGTCGATACCAAAGGCCTCGAGCTGAATGAGCGAATGGTGAGTAGACTAAAGGGAATTGCAAATTATGGGAATGGGATTGTGGTAATTTTAAAAGTAACTTAGAAAATAGTGTAGAAAAAGTAATTGGTGGTGTTTTTCATGTATATAGAAGAGAGATAAGGAGATAAGTCCAAGGAGTCCTGATCCAAGGGGATTTCAGAAGAAGTCATAATACACTTCAGTCGAAGTAAACTTGGCGACGCAGAAGATATATACCAGTAAAATAAGGACTTAAAACCCTATCAGGGTATATTTGGGGGGAGAGATAAGGAATAGAGTGCTGAGGATTAATGTGAAGAGTCGACTACTCTGTCTGTTTGTGTATTTGTGATACATTGAGGTGTCAAACAACGACAATTGTGTAAAAAGAGTTGGAAAAGTCAAGGAGACATCATATATCTAGAGAAGTTGTCAGTACTGACTTAAAACTAGGCTAAGATTATTGAGAATTTAGAGGCTTAAGCAGCGAATTGTTGGAATGCACTCATATTTGTTGTTTTCATTAAAGTATTTTTTGTAAAGCACCGGTAAATATTGACAGTCAATTGAGACTTATCACAATAGAAGATGTTACTCCTTTGATGCATCTGTGTAAAACATTGCCAAAACATATGCTCAAGCTCAAACAGTATACTGCGTAATGGGTGAAAGGCAGGGCAGATAAGATGGTCATGCCGTGCCCACAAGCGGGATGTTTGTCAAAAGCAGTATTGCAACACATGACCACATACCTGCACACTGTGCACACGGGTAAGAAGTTGGAGAAGTGGTTCGCTATTTTAGAGCTTTGGAAAATGTACCAGGTAGAGACTAAGAGAATAGAAGAGACCTTTAAGGTCTTTGAAAATAGGGAAGAGAAAATTGATTGATCGAATGTATCAATAGACATAGAATGGGAAATCAAGAGATGGAAGGGAGCAAAGGATAAGGATGAGGAGGTAATGCTCGTGCAGAACGAATGGATGGGAGGACAGATATTGCCTAAACTAGACGGGAAAAACATCAAGGGAAGCTCAAGACGAGCAAGAGAGGAAATACAGGGAATGAGAACAAAGATCAAAGGAAGATGAGCAGAATAGGAAAAGCTGACAGCGGCGATTACAGCTGTATCAGGAGGAGCAACAAAGGAAGGAATAAAGGGCAGAGGAACAACGAAAGTATGATAATAGACAGAGGGCAATGGAAGAACAGGATAGACATGAAAGAACGAAGAAGAGAAAGCGCAGAAATTTAGAGATAAAGGACAAAAAAAGGGGAAGCGAGGAGAGCGGAGGAAAGCAGAGAAGAAATGAGAAAGGAAGAAGAAAGCGGAGAGAAGTAGATGAAGAATTAGAATGAAAAAGGAGACAGCAGGAACATGAGAATAATTGCATTCAGTATGAATTAATGGCGCCAAGTCCAGTGATTCGATGGATCAACATAGAAGAGTTCCTCCCGTTACAGGGAGCAATGCCAGAGTCATCTAGGGTTACACTAGATGAGGATTTCAATATAGGGACTATCAGAGATAAGATCGATAAAGCTTATCAGGATTTGAGAGAAGGAGGTAAATAGGGAAGCCGAGAAAAAGGGGATTGATCTATAATCTCCCAATCACAAGGTGAAGGGGAAGCTCACTTGGTCCTGAGCATAGAGCCCTGTCTTTAAGTAGGTTAGCTTTAGACAAGGGTGAAAGAGAGGAAAGCCATACTAGTTGGGGGCTAGACATGTCAGACAAAGTGAGTGAATCCTTCAATGGGGAAAGAAGGAGCATGTGTGCCCCCAAAGGAGGTTTGCAGGCAGACAAAAGAGAAAGATCTTCTGATTTAGAACAATTTAAGGATAGGCCGCGAGAACCAATAGCATGTTCCGAGCACCCTAAAGGATGATCGTATTGCGAAAGGGGAGAATTGCCGCCATATGTAAATCAGTTTAGGTCCCTGCCAGGAAGAAGCCGATCAGGAACTATTGTTCCTACTATGGATAGGCAGATGATGGAAGTGGATTGTGGAGTAGGATTTACACAGTTCCCCTTATTAGACAAAAGTAGGGGTGAGACCACAGTATATTCCATGGCCACAGACGGACAAGGATAATTTAAGGTGCAAACTTCCCAGCTTATCCACAAGTGCAGGAAAATATATTTGGGAGCTAGAGAAAATGACTGGAGGAAATACCTGAGCAATAGGGGATATTAAAGGTCCCCTAACAGCTGTTCTTGGGGAAAGAGCAGATGATATTTGGACAAGAGCAGGTTATTTGAGTGTTATGGCACAAAACACGGTGCACAATGAAGCACCATTTGATAATCGTAGGGAAGATGTTTGGAGAGCCCTTAGATTCTAATATCCCGATGTGTCAGATATGGGTACGATCATGACACAAAAGATGAAAGAGGATGAGGATCCGCTTGCTTATATTCAAGACATTCAAGAGCTCTGGTCTCTTGAAACGCGTGAGTCGTGGGGAAAAACAGTGGCAGTGTTTTACCACATTTTGTGTCAGGGATTGCCTGAGCCAGTTTAAAGACAACTTAAGAAGTCAGTGGGAAAGGAAGCAAAACAGTGGCCTTAGATACAGTTGACTATATTGCATCACTGTCGGCTGCTAAAGGAGAAGAGTAAAAAGAAAGATGAAGCTAGAAAAATGGAGGCAGACAAGGTAGTCCAGAAAACATTGTCAAAATACTCCATAGAATGGGCAGTATTCACAAGCGGAGAAGAGTCAGGAATACAGCAAGTAGTGAATACATTGCAGGTGAAAAACCAGTGCCTGATGAATCAAGGAGGAAGAGGGTTTATACCACGAGGCAGAGGCGTGAGCTATAGAGGAAGGGGTGTATTTCAAAACACTCAAAGTGGGTTTCAGAGTGGCCTGAAACTTGAGTGATCCCCAGCTGGTTCGACAAGACTACCTCCTGCAGAACTTCAGCATCCTAGAATCGATGGGTCCTGAGATTGGAGGGAAAATCCAACCGCAGTTGCTGAGTCCTTTTGTGTTGCCCTGCTGCAGTGAACACCGTCCGAAGTAGCTTACCTGACCCGAGTCTAGTCCTGAGAGCAGTGCTGCATTGAGTTTTGCTTCATTCTTCAATTGAGAGTCTTTGCAACGGTGAAAGACACCAACAGAGATCAGCTCAAACCTGCACCCCCTGTGAATAGAGGACTGTGACTTTCAGTGGGAAAAGTAACCTCGGACCATCTTCTTTTCTTCTGCCAACTCTGGGGAAGAATCGAAATACGGGGGGTAAGTTACAGAACTTCTAACCTAACCCTATACTCCCATTATAAGTCTATGGGTTTATAATAAACCTTAATTATAACAATATTGACTTTGCCACTGCTTGCTTGCGCAAGACATCTGACTGTTGGGGCTACTTTTGGGCATTATTCTAACTTGAATTCTAACCAAAAGAACCCTTCACTGGACCCCAGAGACCCTACCTACAATTTTTCCTGCTTTATAACTTCTATGGAGCTTTTACCTGAACAATTGGGCAAAAGGCCCCAGACAATTTAGGGCTGGACAATTTTAGTTAGGGATCACCTCTGTGCACCTTGTGTGCATAATACTATTCTAACATTTCCTTTGCACGAGTATCTGATGTGTATTATGCCCTATAAAAAAGTGAATTTATATATGTGTTTAGCTTAATAGTGTTGTGTGATAACACTACCCACTAGTAGTCATTTTCCATAGTGTGCTTTGGCCCTAAATAAATAACTGTAATTTTATTAACATCCTGTCTAAGAATAATCTGTGACTCCCATTGTGTGACCTCACTGTGGACCCTTTACATGCTCGCCACTGTTAGGGAGAATTCTCCAGGATGGCTAATTTCCTTTACCTACTGAGTCCCTCAGCAGCTTTGCTGGATTTCTAGGATTATTTTTTTTGACCTGGTAAGAGTATGAGCCTTTTTTTCCACTCTTACAAATGTTTTGCTGTGTGTTGTACATTTTTGTGTTCATAGACTATGGAGTCTCACCTACTCCATATGCATCATCTTTTTACTGTGTGTCTCACAGCACCTTTAGTGCAGTGACACAGGGTTGTCTTTTTAGACTTCCCTCTTCAAACTCCATTTTCTGGGACTGACTACTGTCTCCCAGAACATGTAAAGTTGCCATTGAATTTACTAGTCTTTTTAAATGTACAGACCCAGTACAAACTATCTTCCCATAGAGTACTGAAAGGGCAATAGTTATCCCTTTTTGTCTGATTCTCTTGGCACATTCTTTCGTTCCCCTTTCTCTAAGATTTGGCTGGTGGCAGTGGTATCCACCATTTTTATTTTACTGTGAGCTATGAAAATAGCCTCGGTATTGTTAGAGGCTATGGTGGTAGCCTCAAACTTTAATCCGCTGGACCCCTTTTAATTATATATGTTTCCAGACAGGTTTATTCACCATTTCTTTTTGTAAAGGTCTTTTTCGTGTTTTACTCTGCGCGCCAACCAGGTTTGGTTCCTTTGTTCACCGTCCTTTGGCGGGCTTCTGCACAGAAGCCCTCTTTAGGTGCCTGAGTGACTGGGTGGACTGGATGTGAGGGAGGGGTTTGAGGCCCCCTGCACAGGGTCTCCTTGGAGACCCAAGTCACACTCTAGTTTGATTAGCTAGGTGGCCTGCTTTGTGATTGACAGCCAGGCTATGTGAATGGGGGAAAACTGCTTAAAATCAGGCCTCTGGGACTTGGAAGGCAGAGTCACCACTGGAACGAGAGAACCAACGAGAGCTGAAGGAAGAGGGCTGCTGCAACTACTGGACATTCCGGTGAAGACCGGCTGCAGGTCTGAATCGCTCTAAACTCTGACGACAGGGAAGATCTGCAAGGCATCTTCTTCCTGTGAGCTTAGAGGGACCAACCAGCTCGCCAAACACCAAATGCTGGCCTTCCTCTCCTGGTCAGATTTGCTGTGCCTCACTGCCATGAAATGGATAGCCAGGAGGAACGGAACCTGTTTGGGTTTTAAGGAGCACTCCTTTTATTCGTTGCTTTGCTCTCCTGCTGGCTTCTTCCCTGGGCAGTGCAGGACCCTCCAGTCTTCCTCCTTCTTGTCACCATGACCGTCACTTCTGGAACCGTGTGCCTACAAGAACTGCCAGGAACAACTGCCTGAGCTACAGCATTCTTCTTCATTTCAGGTACTGTGCAAATTCGGTCATTCTTTCCGTCTGACTGCGGTGAAAGTGTTTGAAATATTTTGCCTATCCGAGGGCTTGACCTTCTCTTCTCTTTCAAATAACTTTCATCTGACCAACTTCATTTTGAACTCTTGGCAAAGACTTAACCGCAAACTACCCTGAACTGTGTGATCCTCTGCAAAGACTCTGAACCATTAACATTGGCCCAGGCCTATTGATTTGAATCCTAGTTGTACTAAGCCTTTTCTAGATTGCCCTACCTATTACTTGTTGGTGCTGCTTGATTGTTGATAACCTTGTCTTTTCTCCCTTTTTTATTGCTGTTGTGCCATTTTGCTCACACTTCATTTTGAGCCTAACTTGTCCAGAATTGATTAGGGGTTATTGTAGTGTATTAAGATTGTGCTTATCTGCTGCTTTATATTAGTGAACTGTTTTATAACTGATGGTGTAAATAAATGTATATTATTTTAATCAGAAACCTTGAATCAGTGTTTCCTTGAACCATAGTAATTACTGTCCTTTGTGTAACTTCTGATACTGCTCACTTTACTCTTGAGATAAGTTTGGCTGTTCAGCCATCGCTACCACTTTACTGTGTAGTACAGGCTTGTACCAAAGGTGAATTTGTACTTACACTTGTAGTCTTAATTGTGTGTGATGATCCTAAAGGGTACTGCAGATGATTCTGCCTAACAGCCAACTCTGAAGAACTTAGCCTGGACCACCTGTCACTGCTACCTGGTTTGGCTACATCCTCACTGAGTTGTTCCTGTCACAATATAGGTTGGCCATCCATACAACTACCCCCTGGCCAGAGTATATAAAATCAGTCCCAAGAGCACCACCCTTCCATCTACACCTGGCTTTGCATTTCCCGGGCCCAGGGTTCTGAGTTTATCTCTTGTTTGCAAGCAGCTCAGGCACAGGGAATTTTGCACAGGATACCAAATGCCTCAACAAACACGCCATGGTTTCCAACACCACCCTTCCAACTACACCGGGCTTCGGCACTGGCAGGACCAGGTGTCTGAGTTTATCGCTTGGCTGTAAGTAGCTCAGGCATATGCATGTTGCGCAGGATACCAAATGCCTCACCAAACACCTCAGGGTTACAAACATCTCCCTTCCGCCCAAATCATACATGAAGCCATGAATATTTACCAAGGATGTGACAAGAGAGGTTGTCATCGTGGACACTGGAGAGGAAATGTTCTCTGGTTCTGGCCCTGTCCTGATTTTCAGGACACAACGCGTTACATGTGGGTGTACAGCATCCGCCCACTTTTTTCAATTGGTGGATGCAACCCGGGGTCTGTTTTTCAAGCCCAGCATTTTTTTAAAAATGTGCTTGCCCAAGTGTTCAGCTACTAGGATTTCACAGCAGGTGGTCATGTTTCCAATGTAGACGCTTACCCACAAGAACATCTAGGTGCCATTAAAGCGCACATCTCATGTTTGGATTTTGTTTTCTTTGGAATATTTCATTGTTAATTGTTCAGCTTAAACATGGGCACCTTTTATACTTTGCTAGGCTGCTGCCTGCATCCGTAGTGGTAATTATCTTGTGATGTCACATCCTGGGATATTACTTCCGGTGATGTTATCAAATGAAAACTAATGGACCACACACTTAATTTGCAGCACTTGGCTGGGGGAATGCCCGACAGGTCAAGAGGAAACCAGAATCCGACTCCCCCACCCCTTTGGGCGTGGTGCAACAGAACTTCCGCTGCCATTAGTTAAATATCCAAAGCTTTAATTAGTCAAGTTTCTGGGTTCAATTCTTAAGACAAAAGAACCGGGTTCAGTTTAGATGCTCTGAATCCCCCTAGAAAGACAGGGCGTTCGCAGCATAGTTTCCGGTACTGGTGCTGTGCGGTGCTCTGGAACAGGGCGACCCGCAGGTTGATAACAGGGCAGAACATAAGCACATAACGCTGTGATACTATAGACCAGGGTCGGACTGGGCCCTCGGCCCATCGGCCCGTGGCCGGTCCGAAATCACTTGGGAGGCGGGCGAGGGGCCGGTTTCTGAAGCACTCCTGGGCCAGTCTGGGTCTGCAGAGAGCCAGTTTGTGTATCTCTGCAGAGACAGCCAGGGCTGTCACAAAGGGGGTGGGGGGGGGGCAAACTTCACCAGGCCTTGCGCTCAGGGGTGGCCTCGCGGCTGCCTGGGTCATGGGGTGTCAGAATAGATTTCTTGCGAGGTGCCATTGATTTGCTGGCTGCAGCGCCAGCCTACAACATAGAGAGACGAAGACGATGCAAAACAAAAGTTCTGCACACTCAAGACTGTTGTCAATTTCACACTTCATCAACACGGGCTGGCCTGGCTTCCGAGTCCCGCCAACCCGGCACCAGACCGCCAGGCATGCGCATTGGGCTGGCTGGGTGCGGTGCGTGTTACAAGCACAGGCTGCCGGGGAGGCTGGGGACTGGAGACACCAGTGTGACTGCAGCAGCAGGCCTGGCCAGTAATCTGCAGTGCAAGGGGAGTATGAGACAGGCACCGAGTGGCGTCGGCTCATTGAAGGATTCGAGCTTCAATTTGTGCCCTGCAAAGTAAGTAAGAACTAACATCAAGTGCTACTGCTGCTGTTGTCATTTTTAAAATTATGAAGACATATATGATTTGTGCTGCCGGTGTTGGTTTTCCAGTCCACATCCTGTGGTGTCCAGGGTAAGGGGAGATAAACTTCCCTTCAGGGGCACGTTTGGATAAAGAGATGTGCCCAAGAGAACACAATGGGGCTGATTCACAAAGCGTTTTGCAATGGGTATATCCCATTGAAAACGCGCTGTCAATCAGGCCCGATGTCTCATGCGTTGCACCCCATCTCCGGCCAGGCATTGGCATGGGTCATCGTAAGAGGCCCACCAGGAGCCTGCCATTTTGGGAGGATTTAAGCCGCTATCCCGCTAACCTGCACCCCCCTGTGATTGTAGATGCTTTTTACGGGAAGGAAACAGCAATGATTTCAAGCACCCGTTATCCCTACCAGCCGAGGGATGCGTTTCATGTGGCTCGATAATGTCAGGCTTATTTAAAAAGAAAATGTGCATTAAGACGGAACGGGTGTGCATCCATGTTGGACCACTTTCCCGGTTTAATGTGGGACGGAGTGAACCAGTCTGGCTTTCACACCCATAATTGTAAAATTATTTTTCTCTGGGGCACGGCGGTGCAAACCAATTTTGCACAACGCACAGAGTGGCAAACTGAATCTACTGCGTATATATCGCAGCTTGTAGGTCAACAATTTAGCTAAATGAATAGCCGCTTATCCTGGACTTTGTTGACCTAATAAGGGGCAAACCAGCGGCATTCACGCTTGGGTCGAGGGCGGCTTGCTGGAGCTTTTCTCCCTTAAGAATTAATCGTGCGAATGCAGGGAATCTTCTTCAAAACTCACCCCCAAGCAGCGTGCATGATATCAATGAGCTGGTGCCCGCCAGTGCCATTGCCACCACACCTGCCACCTAGTTGGCAGTCTCAGCGGAGAGAGCCTCCAGACATGCAGCCCTTACGGCTGCATCCCCAACACTCATGCAAGAATTATTGTATGCTGTTGTTCAATTTCTTGGGCATTCCATTTACTCGCTGGAATCCGCTGTGATAAGCGTGTGGGCAGACAGGAACTAGCGTGTGGGCATGGGCAGACAGGAACTCCGCTCGTAAGGGGCTTCAATAATGGTGCCACCATTTTTTGTGCTATGTGTGTTAAAATGCCATCTGCCACTAATTTACCCCAAAAGTGGATGAAAGGGGGCAGAGGGTGGAATGACACTATATGGAACCATGCGCACTGCAGGCCGCTTTCAATGGCTACCACTTCTAAAGTGTCCTGCAAAACCATTTTGTAAAGTTGGCCACCCTACCTCTGAAGCCTGAAAAGTAGATGCATGCAAGGCTGACATGCGGCCAAATTTGCACCAGACCTGCAGATGAACTTAACTGGTCTGCTGTTAAATCTCAGTTACCAGTTTAATGGTATCCAGTGGATACTAATTGCTCATTTTACTATAGCTGATATGATAGCTCAGTGGGTTGAGCACTTGCTGCTGTGATGCGTGTGTGATCTGCAGGTTGCAGGTCTGAATCCCAGCAAGTCCATCTCCGCCTTTCATCCTTCTGAGGTCGATAAATGAGTACCAACACAGGTTGGGTGATATTGTATGCATATGTGTTCTATAAAAAAAGAGCTTAAGCATAAGTGCTATACAATAACATATTATCATTTGGCCGTGGATGTCTGCTTGCATTCACAGTAATTTGACAATATGGATCTATACACACAGATATTAACGATACATATGGTAATCCATTCTTGTATGCAAAGTTATGTTATTTTATGAGTTGTGTTGTAATGTAACAGACACATGAGCCCTCCATAAGTAGCATTTTTTGTAAAGTCCTGAATTGACGCAATTCACGGATGATGGTTTCAGGGCCGCTTTTTTGAGGTGAGAGGTGGGCCACTTTTTTGAGGCGAGGGGTGGGCCACTTTTTTCTGGGTGTCCGGGTCTATTTCTTGTCCCAGTCCGACCCTGCTATAGACTATAAAAGGTTTACCTTGCAGCTTGTCTCTAGAGCTCTGTGAAATGGCTGTTAATAGCTCTTCAGAGCGGGGTTATGTAGACCTTTTTTGCTTATTTTGCTCATTGGGCTTAAGCTCAAACGCAATTAAAGCGTTTTCCTTTGCAGGCTTTTATGGGGAAAGAAAAATCGTTTTTTTCGTACTTTTGTACTTTTAAACAGTGGTGGGCTCTCCCGCCATGCTGCACTCCCACCGAGGCAGCTGGATCAAAAGCAGAAGCTCACAATTATTACTCTAGGGCGTGCAATAAAGATGGGCTGGTGACAGCAATGACTTTTCCCCACTTTTTGGAGAATTTCGTTTTAGCTTTACTGAGTTTACCGCGTTTGGCTACTAACCGTGGCTACTGGTCAAACATGGCCATGCCATGATATTTTTCACTTGTCCTTTTGCCATATTGTTCTTTAGCCTTCTTGCTGGCCTGAGAAGCCAGGAAAATCATTATAAGGACTTCCAGTGTCCGGTAAAGCAGAAGCTTTTGGCGGGCTACTGGAGGGCTGTGTGTGTTTGCTGGCAGGATGTGGGCTGGGTCTGTCTGACTCCAATCCATAAACGGGTTTCAGTTTGTCTGAGTGGTATGCCTGAATGTTCACGCCAGTGGTCCTAATTGGTGCTGGGGTGCTATTGGCTAGTGAGGGCAGCAGCTCTTACCAGGCTATTAGAATAAGAAGAGGACCGCTGTACCCATTCTTCAGAGATCCTGGAGAAACCTGAAGGAGCCAAGTATCCTGTCCAGCTGTGAGACCCACAAAGAAACCTGAGACCTGGCCGAAGAAGGCCTGGCAACCAACCTCTGCTGCTCTCTTGGAGGAGCCATGTCTTGCTTGTGATCTTTAGCAGTCCTGTGAAGGGGCTGCGACTTTTGTAGTGGAGGGACCATCCATTCCCTACGTCTGCTCCATGCCCTGCCAAAGGAAGCCTTCGGACATGCCCTTGAACAATCCTGTGGCTGACCAGCTTTGTTTTTGGGATACTGTGCTGCCGGTGTCACTGTACCCGAGTTTAGGCCTGAAACTTGAGGGATCCCCAGCTGGTTCGACAAGACTACCTCCTGCAGAACTTCGGCATCCTAGAATCGATGGGTCCTGAGATTGGAGGGAAAATCCACCGCAGTTGCTGAGTCCTTTTGTGTTGCCCTGCTGCAGTGAACACCGTCCGAAGTAGCTTACCTGACCCGAGTCTAGTCCTGAGAGCAGTGCTGCATTGAGTTTTGCTTCATTCTTCAATTGAGAGTCTTTGCAACGGTGAAAGACACCAACAGAGATCAGCTCAAACCTGCACCCCCTGTGAATAGAGGACTGCGACTTTCAGTGGGAAAAGCAACCTCGGACCATCTTCCTTTCTTCTGCCAACTCTGGGGAAGAATCGAAATACAGGGGGTAAGTTACAGAACTTCTAACCTAACCCTATACTCCCATTATAAGTCTATGGGCTTATAATAAACCTTAATTATAACAATATTGACTTTGCCACTGCTTGCTTGCGCAAGACATCTGACTGTTGGGGCTACTTTTGGGCATTATTCTAACTTGAATCCTAACCAAAAGAACCCTTCACTGGAACCCAGAGACCCTACCTACAATTTTTCCTGCTTTATAACTTCTATGGAGCTTTTACCTGAACAATTGGGCAAAAGGCCCCAGACAATTTAGGGCTGGACAATTTTAGTTAGGGATCACCTCTGTGCACCTTGTGTGCATAATACTATTCTAACATTTCCTTTGCACGAGTATCTGATGTGTATTATGCCCTATAAAAAAAGTGAATTTATATATGTGTTTAGCTTAATAGTGTTGTGTGATAACACTACCCACTAGTAGTCATTTTCCATAGTGTGCTTTGGCCCTAAATAAATAACTGTAATTTTATTAACATCCTGTCTAAGAATAATCTGCGACTCCCATTGTGTGACCTCACTGTGGACCCTTTACATGCTCGCCACTGTTAGGGAGAATTATCCAGGATGGCTAATTTCCTTTACCTACTGAGTCCCTCAGCAGCTTTGCTGGATTTCTAGGATTTATTTTTTTGACCTGGTAAGAGTATGAGCCTTTTTTCCCACTCTTACAAATGTTTTGCTGTGTGTTGTACATTTTTGTGTTCATAGACTATGGAGTCTCACCTACTCCATATGCATCATCTTTTTACTGTGTGTCTCACAGCACCTTTAGTGCAGTGACACAGGGTTGTCTTTTTAGACTTCCCTCTTCAAACTCCATTTTCTGGGACTGACTACTGTCTCCCAGAACCTGTAAAGTTGCCATTGACTTTACTAGTCTTTTTAAATGTACAGACCCAGTACAAACTATCTTCCCATAGAGTACTGAAAGGGCAATAGTTATCCCTTTTTGTCTGATTCTCTTGGCACATTCTTTCGTTCCCCTTTCTCTAAGATTTGGCTGGTGGCAGTGGTATCTACCATTTTTATTTTACTGTGAGCTATGAAAATAGCCTCGGTATTGTTAGAGGCTATGGTGGTAGCCTCAAACTTTAATCCGCTGGACCCCTTTTAATTATATATGTTTCCAGACAGGTTTATCCACCATTTCTTTTTGTAAAGGTCTTTTTCGTGTTTTACTCTGCGCGTCAACCAGGTTTGGTTCCTTTGTTCACCGTCCTTTGGCGGGCTTCTGCACAGAAGCCCTCTTTAGGTGCCTGAGTGTCTGGGTGGACTGGATGTGAGGGAGGGGTTTGAGGCCCCCTGCACATGGTCTCCTTGGAGACCCAAGTCACACTCTAGTTTGATTAGCTAGGTGGCCTGCTTTGTGATTGACAGCCAGGCTTTGTGAATGGGGGAAAACTGCTTAAAAGCAGGCCTCTGGGACTTGGAAGGCAGAGTCACCACTGGAATGAGAGAACCAACGAGGAGCTGAAGGAAGAGGACTGCTGCAACTACTGGACATCCCAGTGAAGACCGGCTGCAGGTCTGAATCGCCCTAAACTCTGACGACAGGGAAGATCTGCAAGGCATCTTCTTCCTGGTAGCTTGGTGGGACCAACCAGCTCGCCAAACACCAAATGCTGGCCTTCCTCTCCTGGTCAGATTTGCTGTGCCTCACTGCCATGAAATGGATAGCCAGGAGGAACGGAACCTGTTTGGGTTTTAAGGAGCACTCCTTTTATTCGTTGCTTTGCTCTGCTGCTGGCTTCTTCCCTGGGCAGTGCAGGACCCTCCAGTCTTCCTCCTTCTTGTCACCATGACCGTCACTTCAGGAACCGTGTGCCTACAAGAACTGCCAGGAACAACTGCCTGAGCTACAGCATTCTTCTTCATTTAAGGTACTGTGCAAATTCGGTCATTCTTTCCGTCTGACCGCGGTGAAAGTGTTTGAAATATTTTGCCAATCCGAGGGCTTGACCTTCTCTTCTCTTTCAAATAACTTTTCGTCTGACCAACTTCATTTTGAACTCTTGGCAAAGACTTAACCGCAAACTACCCTGAACTGTGTGATCCTCTGCAAAAACTCTGAACCATTAACATTGGCCCAGGCCTATTGATTTGAATCCTAGTTGTACTAAGCCTTTTCTAGATTGCCCTACCTATTACTTGTTGGTGCTGCTTGATTGTTGATAACCTTGTCTTTTCTCCCTTTTTTATTGTTGGAGTGCCATTTTGCTCACACTTCATTTTGAGCCTAACTTGTCCAGAATTGATTGGGGGTTATTGTAGTGTATTAAGATTGTGCTTATCTGCTGCTTTATATTAGTGAACTGTTTTATAACTGATGGTGTAAATAAATGTATATTATTTTAATCAGAAACCTTGAATCAGTGTTTCCTTGAACCATAGTAATTACTGTCCTTTGTGTAACTTCTGATACTGCTCACTTTACTCTTGAGATAAGTTTGGCTGTTCAGCCATCGCTACCACTTTACTGTGTAGTACAGGCTTGTACCAAAGGTGAATTTGTACTTACACTTGTAGTCTTAATTGTGTGTGATGATCCTAAAGGGTACTGCAGATGATTCTGCCTAACAGCCAACTCTAAAGAACTTAGCCTGGACCACCTGTCACTGCTACCTGGTTTGGCTACATCCTCACTGAGTTGTTCCTGTCACAATATAGGTTGGCCATCCATACAACTACCCCCTGGTCAGAGTATAGAAAATCAGTCCCAAGAGCACCACCCTTCCATCTTCACCTGGCTTTGCATTTCCCGGGCCCAGGGTTCTGAGTTTATCTCTTGTTTGCAAGCAGCTCAGGCACAGGGACTTTTGCACAGGATACCAAATACATCAACAAACACGCCATGGTTTAAAACACCACCCTTTCAACTACACCGGGCTTCGGCACTGGCAGGACTAGGGGTCTGAGTTTATCGCTTGGCTGTAAGTAGCTCAGGCATATGCATGTTGCGCAGGATACCAAATGCCTCACCAAACACCTCAGGGTTACAAACATCTCCCTTCCGCCCACATCATACATGAAGCCATGAATATTTACCAAGGATGTGACAAGAGAGGTTGTCATCGTGGACACTGGAGAGGAAATGTTCTCTGGTTCTGGCCCTGTCCTGATTTTCAGGACACAACGCGTTGCATGTGGGTGTACAGCATCCGCCCACTTTTTCAATTGGTGGATGCAACCCGGGGTTGTTTTTCAAGCCCAGCATTTTTTTAAAAATGTGCTTGCCCAAGTGTTCAGCTACTAGGATTTCACAGCAGGTGGTCATGTTTCCAATGTAGACGCTTACCCACAAGAACATCTAGGTGCCATTAAAGCGCACATCTCATGTTTGGATTTTGTTTTCTTTGGAATATTTCATTGTTAATTGTTCAGCTTAAACATGGGCACCTTTTATACTTTGCTAGGCTGCTGCCTGCATCCGTAGTGGTAATTATCTTGTGATGTCACATCCTGGGATATTACTTCCGGTGATGTTATCAAATGAAAACTAATGGACCCCACACTTAATTTGCAGCACTTGGCTGGGGGAATGCCCGACAGGTCAAGAGGAAACCAGAATCCGACTCCCCCACCCCTTTGGGCGTGGTGCAACAGAACTTCCGCTGCCATTAGTTAAATATCCAAAGCTTTAATTAGTCAAGTTTCTGGGTTCAATTCTTAAGACAAAAGAACCGGGTTCAGTTTAGATGCTCTGAATCCCCCCAGAAAGACAGGGCGTTCGCAGCATAGTTTCCGGTACTGGTGCTGTGCGGTGCTCTGGAACAGGGCGACCCGCAGGTTGATAACAGGGCAGAACATAAGCACATAACGCTGTGATACTATAGACTATAAAAGGTTTACCTTGCAGCTTGTCTCTAGAGATCTGTGAAATGGCTGTTAATAGCTCTTCAGAGTGGGGTTATGTAGACCTTTTTTGCTTATTTTGCTCATTGGGCTTAAGCTCAAACGCAATTAAAGCGTTTTCCTTTGCAGGCTTTTATGGGGAAAGAAAAATCGTTTTTTTCGTACTTTTGTACTTTTAAACAGTGGTGGGCTCTCCCGCAATGCTGCACTCCCACCGAGGCAGCTGGATCAAAAGCAGAAGCTCCCAATTATTACTCTAGGGCGTGCAATAAAGATGGGCTGGTGACAGCAATGACTTTTCCCCACTTTTTGGAGAATTTCGTTTTAGCTTTACTAAGTTTACCGCGTTTGGCTACTAACCGTGGCTACTGGTCAAACATGGCCATGCCATGATATTTTTCACTTGACCTTTTGCCATCTTGTTCTTTAGCCTTCTTGCTGGCCCGAGAAGCCAGGAAAATCATTATAAGGACTTCCAGTGTCCGGTAAAGCAGAAGCTTTTGGCGGGCTACTGGAGGGCTGTGTGTGTTTGCTGGCAGGATGTGGGCTGGGTCTGTCTGACTCCAATCCATAAACGGGTTTCAGTTTGTCTGAGTGGTATGCCTGAATGTTCACGCCAGTGGTCCTAATTGGTGCTGGGGTGCTATTGGCTAGTGAGGGCAGCAGCTCTTACCAGGCTATTAGAATAAGAAGAGGACCGCTGTACCCATTCTTCAGAGATCCTGGAGAAACCTGAAGGAGCCAAGTATCCTGTCCCGCTGTGAGACCCACAAAGAAACCTGAGACCTGGCCGGAGAAGGCCTGGCAACCAACCTCTGCTGCTCTCTTGGAGGAGCCATGTCTTGCTTGTGATCTTTAGCAGTCCTGTGAAGGGGCTGCGACTTTTGTAGTGGAGGGACCATCCATTCCCTACGTCTGCTCCATGCCCTGCCAAAGGAAGCCTTCGGACATGCCCTTGAACTATCCTGTGGCTGACCAACTTTGTTTTTGGGCTACCGTGCTGCCGGTGTCACTGTACCCGAGTTTAGGCCTGAAACTTGAGGGATCCCCAGCTGGTTCGACAAGACTGCCTCCTGCAGAACTTCGGCATCCTAGAATCGATGGGTCCTGAGATTGGAGGGAAAATCCACCGCAGTTGCTGAGTCCTTTTGTGTTGCCCTGCTGCAGTGAACACCGTCCGAAGTAGCTTACCTGACCCGAGTCTAGTCCTGAGAGCAGTGCTGCATTGAGTTTTGCTTCATTCTTCAATTGAGAGTCTTTGCAACGGTGAAAGACACCAACAGAGATCAGCTCAAACCTGCACCCCCTGTGAATAGAGGACTGCGACTTTCAGTGGGAAAAGCAACCTCGGAGCATCTTCCTTTCTTCTGCCAACTCTGGGGAAGAATCGAAATACGGGGGGTAAGTTACAGAACTTCTAACCTAACCCTATACTCCCATTATAAGTCTATGGGCTAATAATAAACCTTAATTATAACAATATTGACTTTGCCACTGCTTGCTTGCGCAAGACATCTGACTGTTGGGGCTACTTTTGGGCATTATTCTAACTTGAATCCTAACCAAAAGAACCCTTCACTGGAACCCAGAGACCCTACCTACAATTTTTCCTGCTTTATAACTTCTATGGAGCTTTTACCTGAACAATTGGGCAAAAGGCCCCAGACAATTTAGGGCTGGACAATTTTAGTTAGGGATCACCTCTGTGCACCTTGTTTGCATAATACTATTCTAACATTTCCTTTGCACGAGTATCTGATGTGTATTATGCCCTATAAAAAAGTGAATTTATATATGTGTTTAGCTTAATAATGTTGTGTGATAACACTACCCACTAGTAGTCATTTTCCATAGTGTGTTTTGGCCCTAAATAAATAACTGTAATTTTATTAACATCCTGTCTAAGAATAATCTGCGACTCCCATTGTGTGACCTCACTGTGGACCCTTTACATGCTCGCCACTGTTAGGGAGAATTCTCCAGGATGGCTAATTTCCTTTACCTATTGAGTCCCTCAGCAGCTTTGCTGGATTTCTAGGATTTATTTTTTTGACCTGGTAAGAGTATGAGCCTTTTTTCCCACTCTTACAAATGTTTTGCTGTGTGTTGTACATTTTTGTGTTCATAGACTATGGAGTCTCACCTACTCCATATGCATCATCTTTTTACTGTGTTTCTCACAGCACCTTTAGTGCAGTGACAGAGGGTTGTCTTTTTAGACTTCCCTCTTCAAACTCCATTTTCTGGGACTGACTACTGTCTCCCAGAACATGTAAAGTTTCCATTGACTTTACTAGTCTTTTTAAATGTACAGACCCAGTACAAACTATCTTCCCATAGAGTACTGAAAGGGCAATAGTTATCCCTTTTTGTCTGATTCTCTTGGCACATTCTTTCGTTCCCCTTTCTCTAAGATTTGGCTGGTGGCAGTGGTATCTACCATTTTTATTTTACTGTGAGCTATGAAAATAGCCTCGGTATTGTTAGAAGCTATGGTGGTAGCCTCAAACTTTAATCCGCTGGACCCCTTTTAATTATATATGTTTCCAGACAGGTTTATTCACCATTTCTTTTTGTAAAGGTCTTTTTCGTGTTTTACTCTGCGCGCCAACCAGGTTTGGTTCCTTTGTTCACCGTCCTTTGGCGGGCTTCTGCACAGAAGCCCTCTTTAGGTGCCTGAGTGACTGGGTGGACTGGATGTGAGGGAGGGGTTTGAGGCCCCCTGCACAGGGTCTCCTTGGAGACCCAAGTCACACTCTAGTTTGATTGACTAGGTGGCCTGCTCTGTGATTGACAGCCAGGCTATGTGAATGGGGGAAAACTGCTTAAAATCAGGCCTCTGGGACTTGGAAGGCAGAGTCACCACTGGAACGAGAGAACCAACGAGAGCTGAAGGAAGAGGGCTGCTGCAACTACTGGACATTCCGGTGAAGACCGGCTGCAGGTCTGAATCGCTCTAAACTCTGACGACAGGGAAGATCTGCAAGGCATCTTCTTCCTGTGAGCTTAGAGGGACCAACCAGCTCGCCAAACACCAAATGCTGGCCTTCCTCTCCTGGTCAGATTTGCTGTGCCTCACTGCCATGAAATGGATAGCCAGGAGGAACGGAACCTGTTTGGGTTTTAAGGAGCACTCCTTTTATTCGTTGCTTTGCTCTCCTGCTGGCTTCTTCCCTGGGCAGTGCAGGACCCTCCAGTCTTCCTCCTTCTTGTCACCATGACCGTCACTTCTGGAACCGTGTGCCTACAAGAACTGCCAGGAACAACTGCCTGAGCTACAGCATTCTTCTTCATTTCAGGTACTGTGCAAATTCGGTCATTCTTTCCGTCTGACTGCGGTGAAAGTGTTTGAAATATTTTGCCTATCCGAGGGCTTGACCTTCTCTTCTCTTTCAAATAACTTTCATCTGACCAACTTCATTTTGAACTCTTGGCAAAGACTTAACCGCAAACTACCCTGAACTGTGTGATCCTCTGCAAAAACTCTGAACCATTAACATTGGCCCAGGCCTATTGATTTGAATCCTAGTTGTACTAAGCCTTTTCTAGATTGCCCTACCTATTACTTGTTGGTGCTGCTTGATTGTTGATAACCTTGTCTTTTCTCCCTTTTTTATTGCTGGAGTGCCATTTTGCTCACACTTCATTTTGAGCCTAACTTGTCCAGAATTGATTGGGGGTTATTGTAGTGTATTAAGATTGTGCTTATCTGCTGCTTTATATTAGTGAACTGTTTTATAACTGATGGTGTAAATAAATGTATATTATTTTAATCAGAAACCTTGAATCAGTGTTTCTTTGAACCATAGTAATTACTGTCCTTTGTGTAACTTCTGATACTGCTCACTTTACTCTTGAGATAAGTTTGGCTGTTCAGCCATCGCTACCACTTTACTGTGTAGTACAGGCTTGTACCAAAGGTGAATTTGTACTTACACTTGTAGTCTTAATTGTGTGTGATGATCCTAAAGGGTACTGCAGATGATTCTGCCTAACAGCCACCTCTGAAGAACTTAGCCTGGACCATCTGTCACTGCTACCTGGTTTGGCTACATCCTCACTGAGTTGTTCCTGTCACAATATAGGTTGGCCATCCATACAACTACCCCCTGGCCAGAGTATAAAAAATCAGTCCCAAGAGCACCACCCTTCCATCTACACCTGGCTTTGCATTTCCCGGGCCCAGGGTTCTGAGTTTATCTCTTGTTTGCAAGCAGCTCAGGCACAGGGAATTTTGCACAGGATACCAAATGCCTCAACAAACACGCCATGGTTTCAAACACCACCCTTCCAACTTCACCGGGCTTCGGCACTGGCAGGAACAGGGGTCTGAGTTTATCGCTTGGCTGTAAGTAGCTCAGGCATATGCATGTTGCACAGGATACCAAATGGCTCACCAAACACCTCAGGGTTACAAACATCTCCCTTCCGCCCACACAAGGGTTTGTTTATGGTGGGCCGACCGGTCTGAATTTATCTCTTGGCTGCAAGCAGCTGAGGCACAGGGCCTGTTGCACAGCATACCAAACACCTCACCAATCACCTTGTGGTTGCAAACACCACCCTCCCATGGCCTACACTAGAATTCGCCTCTGCAGGGCACAAGGGCCTGATTTTATATCTTATTTGCAAGCACCTCAGGCACAAGGCATTATGCACAGGAAACCAAACGCCTCACCAAATACCTCCCTGTGGTAAATGCTGCATTTCCGCCTACACCGGACTTCGCCTCTGCAGGCCCAATGCTCTGATTTTATACCTTGGTTGCAAGCAGCTCAGGTACAGGGCATGCTGCACAGGATACCAAAAACCTCACTGTTGTAAATATTGCCCTCCAGACGACACCAGGCTTTTCCTCTGCCAGGCCCATGGGTCTGATTTTATCTCTTGGTTGCAAGTAGCACGGGCACAGGGTATGTTGCTCAGGATACCAGACGCTTCACCAAACACCTCACGGTTGCCAACAATTACCTTCCACCTACACCAGACTTTGCTCTGCCAGGCACAGGGGTCTGAGTTTATCTCTTATTTGTGTAAGGGAGGAGGGGGCGTTTTGCCCCTCCCATACATTCCGCACAAAAGAAACCTAATGCTCATGTAATAGTGCGGAGACATCCTCCATTGCCCTTTGTTAGGGAGAATTCTCCAGAATGGCTAATTTCCCTTACCTACTGAGTCCCTCAGCAGCGTTGCTGGCTCTCTAGGATTAATTTTTTTCATCTGGTAAGAGTGTGAGCCGTTTTTCCCACTCTTGCATGTGTTTTGCTGGGTGTGTTTAACATTTTTGTGTTCATAGACTGTGAAGCTTCACCTACTCCATAGGCATCATCTTTTTACTGTGTGTCACACAGCAACTTTAGTGCAGTGACACAGAGTTGTCTTTTTCAGACTTCACACTTTAAACTCCATTTTCTGGACTGACTACTGTCTCCCAGAACATGTAAAGTTGCCATTGACTTTATTAGTCCTTTTAAATTTTCAGACCCAGTACAAGCTGTCTTACATGGTGTGCAGTCATATTTTCGAATGTAATATTGGCGAGGCATGTCGAAAAATATTAATTCGAAAATAATAAAGTCCAAATACAAAAATGTTGAATTTTTTTTCGATTTTTTTCGAATAATTATACATGCAGTAGCTCAGGCAAAAGACTTCTTACACAAGATATCAATCTCCTCATCAAACACTGGGCTTGGCCTCTGCCGGGCACACGGGTCTATTTTTATCTCTTGGTTGCACGCAGTTCAGGCACAGAGTATGTTGCACAGGATACCAAACACCTCATGGTTGCAAACACTGCCCTTCTGCCGACACCAGGCTTTGCCTCTGTAGGGCCCACAGGTCTGATTTGATCTCTTGGTTGGAAGCAGCTCAGGAACAGGGTTTGTTGCACAGGGTACCAAACGCCTCACCAAACACATCATGGTTGCAAACACTGCCCTTCTGCCTACACCAGGCTTTGCCTCTACCGGGCCCAGGGGTCTGAGTTAATCTCTTGGTTGTAGGCAACTCAGGCATAGGGCAGGTTGCACAGGATACCAAATGCCTCACCAAACATCACACAATTTCAAACATCGCCCTTCAGCCTATCCTGGGATTCGACCCTGCCGGGCCCAGGGTACTGAGATTATCTCTTGGTGTCAAGCAGCTCACGCACAGGGCATTTTGTACAGCAGAGCAAACACCTGACAAACACCTTGCATTTGCAAACACCACCCTTCTGACTACACTGGGCTTCGACTCTCTGCTGGGTCTGATTTTATCTCTTGGTTGCAAGCAGTTCAGGCGCAGGGAATGTTGCTCCGTATAACACATGCCTCACCAAATACCTCACAGTTGCAAAGACTGCCTTACTGCCCACACCAGACTTTGCCTCGGCCAGGCAAAGGGGTCTGAAATTATCTCTTGGTTGCAAGCAGCTCAGGCACAGGTCATGTTACACAGGCTACAAAATGCATCCTTTAAAGGAATAGTGCGCTCAAAAATATTATTGTCCCGAGCGTTCGTGTTTGTGTTTTTAAACATACGTTGATCATTCATACAAACATTTCCTATGCACCTTACCGTAGTTTTCCTCACTCTTACAAATGCACAATCAGGCAGCAGGGCGCAGCCATCTTGGGCTAATCTTATCTGTTACTGCATTGCCCTAAGGTGAACTGCCCTGGTATGATATGATATGATATTTTATTTGTATCGCGCTCGTACACAAGTGTTTCAGAGCGCGACAAGGCAACGGAGGGGGACTGTGAACAAAACAATGATCTTACTAGGCCCAGTGATATTGAGATTGTGCAAGTGCATAGGAAAGGGGAAAAGTGCATGGAAGGGGGAGAGTGGAAAGTGCAGAGCAGAGGATGAACAGATAAATAATAATAAATAAAAATAAAATATATAATGGAGCAATAAACAGGGGTAGTGCAGCAAGTGGCAAGTGCTGTGTTTACGGCAGCAGAACTGGGTAAGTCTGATAAGTGCATAAAAAGAAGAAAGTAGGGGGATGAGGGACTGTGTGGGTTCAGATACAGTCCCCAGTGCAAGGGCCGGTCGGGAGGCAGTGCAGAAGGGTGGCAGGGTGAGCAGGTAACTGGGCCAAGGGGAGGGAGGGTGGCCAGATGCACAGTGCACAATCACATCCCCCGCCCCTGAAGCTGACATCACCATTCCTAGTGATATACTCCACCTATCTCCATGATGTTACGTTACTGTGCAGCGTTGCCAAACACACCCAGTTATCACCTACGTGTTTCCTTTCTCTCGTCGTAATGCAGAGTGTTCGTTCAGATCAACGAATTTTCATAAAATGAAATTACATGGTCCAGTTTTGGAATGGTGAACCTTATCATATTTGACGGTATTACACACCTCCCTACATTTTCCATTCCAAATCCTCCCTTTCTTCCAAGGACGAAAAACAATCAAACTTTATTCTGTGTAGGATTCGTGGGTGTGCACAGCTCACAAGCAAAATTCAAACGTGGTGACCTTCACTCCCATGGGAGTGAATAGCCTTGCAGATGAAAAACAAACAAATTGTTTGCTGGGATCCACCAATGCCACGTGAACTTTCTAGTGATTTACTTTTTTTATGAAAACATTTACAGTTAGTTTACTTCCAAATGCCTTATTTTTAGAGTCCCTCTGTCCCTCTGATGAACTGCCCACTCTCCCAGCACCTTGCACAGCCAGCCCCCACCGCCTGTCAGCTCAGCCCATCTCCTGTTCTCACGATAATGTAGCTAATCATTTTTGCAAGTAGCGAGTCTTGAGCCCTGACAAAATGTGCTTGTACGAGAATGTCAGAGCAAGCCCTGCTCCAACCTTAGTGCACAATCTGTCTCTGCTGACTGACTCATGCCATCTCCAACCCCCTCCTGCCAGGCCACAGTCTCCTGAACCCATGACCCCTGTTCTCCTTGAACGCATCTGGTCCCCAGACTCTCCCAGCGCCTCTTCCAGACAGACCCTCACCAACATCCTCTTTGTTGTGCCTTCTCCAGATCTATGGACCCCCATATGATCTTGTGCTCTGTCCTGTCTCCTCCTCTCCCATTAATGGTGGCACTTGCTGGGAAGTCCACATGGCTTCTTTCCACTGCGCCAACGTCATCCTTAATGTCTACCTAAAAGGCACTGCCATGGTCCATAGCCCTCAGGCCAATCTCCTCCTCTTCCATGGGTGGTTCCCTCACCTCATCAACTTCCTTTCAGCGCCGGCTGTCCCCTCCTCTTATTCCTTGGTTGCCTTGCCCACTCTTCCCTCCTCCTCTGCCCCTCTTCATGCTACCTCCACAACTCTGCAGGGCGTACCTCTAATTTGTATCCCTCCCCGGAAGGTCTTAAATGCCAGAAACCTTGTTCATCTTGCCACTCTCAAATCTCGCTCTGCTGCCAAAAACTCCTCTGACATCTGCCACCTCTTCGAAGAACTGGACATTGATGTCCTTGGTCTCACCAACACATGGTTCATGGCCAGCTCTGTCACAAGCTTTGACGCTCTCCTCCCTGATGGCTACAAGATCCTCTCCGCACCCAAATCCACTCGGCGTGGAGGGGGCGTAGCCCTGATCTTTCCTGAGTGGATTCCTGCCACTATCGTTCCCACTCAGATCTACTCCTCTTTCGAATGCCTTGTCTGCAGGCTCTCTCTCTCTCTTATACCACTCTTTACTGTTGCTACTCTCTACTGGCCCCCTGGTCAAATCACCTCTTTTCTCTCTCAGTGGGCTGACCTCGCTTCCTCCCTCCTGGCCTCAACCACTCAACTCCTCCTCCTTGGTGACCTCAACATCCACCTCGATTCTCCCTATCCCTCTTCTTTGCTCTTTCGCGACCTCTGCAATTCCCTCTCCCTCTCTATCCTCCCCGCTGGCCTGAGGCACTCTGCAGGACACACACCTGATGACTTGATCTCCTCTGGCCTCCCTCTCTCTTTCCATCTGACCACTCCTCTCTCCTGGAGTGAACACTGCCTTCTCTCATCTCTCACTCTCCTCCCCCCAAGCCAAGCCTTGCCCAACACTTGCCACCTACCTTCTCGGACATCTGGCCCATGAAGCGTGTGTCAGTTGAGGCTTTCGTGCCACCTTCTCCCACCCCCTCATGCTCCTGCTGTCTCACATCTGGACACAGTCCTGTCCCTTTTTTACTCTTATATTTCTGATACTCTTGATGCTCTTGCCGCTGTCATGAGGGTCCGCTTGAAGTCCAAAGCCAAGTGCAATTCCTGGTATGACTCCGACCAAGCCACACTTAAATGTAGGTGTAGGGCGGCTGAGAGAAAATGGAGGGCTTCTTGTTCACCTTCTGACAAACTGGCCTGTCGCCTGCTCCAAAGGCAATACCGACTCTGTGTCTGCACCAAGAAGAGAGTCCACATTCAAGCCCGTGTCTCTGCGGCATCCAACAACTCAGCCAAACTCTTTAAAATCTGCAAGGAGGTTTCCAACCCTGCTGCAGTCTCTACCCATCCTCTTCCCTTCCAGGCTCTCTGCAATGCCCTGGCCTCTCACTTTATCTCAAAAACCCAGGACATCCTGTCCACCCTCTCCTGCACTCCCCACCCCCACCTATTCCCTCTCAGTATGAGCTTGCTGATCCTCTTTCAACCACTTCCCCACCCTCCTTCTCGTCCTTTCCTCTTTTCTCCCCTGATGAGGTCGCTTCACAAGTCTGATCTATGAAGGCCTCATCAAAACAAGTTCATCCCTGTTCCTCTAAAACAATCAAGGACCACATTGACACCCTTGCTCCGGGCCTTGCTGATTTTTGCAACCACTCCTTTGCCTCAGGATCCTTCCCCTCCACTCTGTAGCACTCCCTTGTGCATCCTCTTCTCAAGAATCTACAGCTGATCCCTCTTTTCCGGCAAACTATCGCCCTATTTCCATTACTCCCTTTCTGGGCAAACTGCTGGAAAAACTGGCCATTTCTCAGTTTAACCTTCATTCTGATTCTATTGGCTGTCTCCATGACCATCAGTCTGGTTTCAGAGCTGCCAGAAGTACAGAAACTGCTCTCTGGAACATCCGTGAAGATCTGCTCTCCAACCTTGACTCTAACATTTTCTCTGTCCTCATCCTACTCCATCTCTCTTCTGCCTTCGACACGGTCAACCATACCATCCTGCTCAACCGTCTCTGTGATAAACTGGGTATCACTGAACAGGCTCTGGCATGGCTGACCTCTTTCCTCTTTGATCGATCCTCCCAGGTCCAACTTGGGTCCTTCCTATCATCTATCTTCCTCTTTACCTGTGATGTTCCCCAGGGGTTTAACCTCTGACCCTGGCTTTTCAACCAATACTTGGCAACTCTCGCCCACTGCATTGCCATTTTCTGCTCAAATTTCCAGTGCTACGCTGACGTTACTTAACTCATTTTCAGGCTTCCCTCGGCTACCTCCTCTCCCTCTCTCATTACTGATTGCCTAACTGCCATTCAGGATTGGTGTGCTGCCAATGATGTTTGTCTGAATGACAGCAAGACGGTGATCCTCCTTATTGGCACACCTTCACCATCCTTTCCCCTCACTCTCTGGCTGGCCTCCCTTGGCCCTCCTCCTAGCCCCACCTGCGAGGCTAGGAACCTCTGGGTCATCTTTGACTCTACACTTTCCTTCTCTGCCCACATCTCTGAGGTCTCTAAAAAGTCAAACTTCCTACTGGACCTCCTCAGAGGTACTCTGACTTTCCTCTCCTTCCCCCAGAAGCTCACTGTCTCCCAAGCTCTGGTTCTCTCTAGGCTGGACTATTGTAACAGCCTCTTACTAAATCTACCTGATTCTACCCTCCGCCCTCTGCAACTAATCCAGAACAGGACTGCGAGACTTGTCCTTGGCCTCAAGCTCTGGCATCGTATCTCTCCATCTTTAAAATCTCTCCACTGGCTCCCAGTGGGCTCTAGGATTAAATTTAAAACCCTCTGCATTCTCCACAAGGCATTCTGGGGCTTGGGTCCAAAATACCTTCAGCAATCCCTTCACAAATACCTCCCCTCTCAAACTCTTCACTCCTCTACCTCTAATTCCCTCAGGGTCAGTCGTTTTTCAAAGAAACGAGCTGGGGGTAGATCTCTGTCTTCGGCTGGGGCCTCCCTCTGGAGTAGCCTCCCTGCCACTCTCAAACTTGAGGAGAACCATCTCCAGTTCCGGAAGCTCCTCAAGACCTTCCTCTTTGCCTCTGTCTTAGCTCCCCTTCTCCCCTGCTGAACTGCTCTCTTGGGACTGTGCACCTGGCCACCTTCTGTCCCCTGGGTCCAGGTACTCGCTCACACTGCCACCCTCCTACACTGCCTCCTGGCCACCCCTTGCACTGGGGACTGTATCTGTACCCATTCAGTACCACACACCCCCATTTTATTTTTTCTGCACTTTACTCAGTCTGCTGCCTTAAACACAGCACTTTCTGGCTGCACTATCACTGTTTATTGCCTGTATTATATATTTATTTGTATTTATTATTATTTATATGTTCCTCCCTGCTCCGCACTTTCCACTCTCCCCCTTCCATGCACTTTTCCCCTTTCCCATTCCCATGCACTTGCGTGTTCTCAATGTCACTGGGTCTGACAAGATTGTTGATTTTGTTCTCCCCTTTTCCCCTCCCTTGCCTTGTCGCGCTCTGAAACACTTGTGTACGAGCGTGATACAAATACATTGTCCTCTCATATCATATCACCTCAAATTCACCTCCCATATACCTAATCAGGAATGGTCATATATTTTGGTAACACTGACACCTATCTCCACTGTGTTTGAAAACGGAAGACTCCAAAGGCCGCAAATCAAAGACCAGCCCCTCTAATAAGGCATCCAATAGCAACGACCCCTAACACATGCATCCATAAAAATATAGGTCAGAATGCACCTATTTCTCACCAACAACCCCCTTTCATGCGTCGTTTTGCTTACAGTCAGTGTTTCTTGTGTGCCAAGTTTCTTATCTAGCCTCGGTCTCTTTCCTTTGTGGGACGTATATTTATTCAGCTATTTG
This sequence comes from Ambystoma mexicanum, assembly GCF_040938575.1. Classification (NCBI taxonomy): domain Eukaryota; kingdom Metazoa; phylum Chordata; class Amphibia; order Caudata; family Ambystomatidae; genus Ambystoma; species Ambystoma mexicanum. The sequence goes on along the minus strand of NC_090924.1, from coordinate 1,465,134,403 downwards.
GACATGTGCTTGGTAAGGCAACTGCAGAGCCCCAACGTTGCTTTCATGCTGATATCCATCTGACCCTCCTTCGATCAGTGAATGACCCACAAGAGCTCCACGAAAGCGGGAAGTGTGAAAGCACAGCATTACACTGTATGGCATCTTCCAAAAGGCACTTCTTGCAAAAATAATTCACAAAGAGGATACATTTCAAAAGACAATTTGGACGCTTTAATTGAACAATTTATATAGACATTGTTGAACAAATAAATAGCTGCTATTAATTTGAACCGGCAAGTGAACTGTTCCACAAGGTCTGCTTTGGGTGGACAGGGCACATTTGCAATGTTTTGTGGCAATGTATGTTTCCTAGGAACAAAATCATGAGCGACTCCATGAGTATATATGTCCAACACAATCAAAGAGAGATCTTTCACAAAATCAAATTACATTTCCTGGTATATCTGCTTGACCACCCATTTTTTGCTTCTTTTCGTAAAGGCCATTGTGTAACGAAGCATTCCAAAGTTTCCCGCAGTCCTTGATTGTTCTCTCCCACGTTCACGTTATGCGCTAATACTGATAGTAATGTTCGAAATTGCATCCCGTCTATGCCGAAATGCAATATCTTGGGCCTGTACTTTAGGCACATATTGTGGAACACCTCCAAATCTCCTTTGTGACAGAATTATGTGAGTCCCTTCAAATCTCTTGATAGAGTTTTATCAAACACAATCTTCTCAAAAGCTTTGTGTGGAGGTGAAGATGGAACCAACCACTTCTTCTTGCGTTCCTGCTCCTCCGATTAAGGTATATGTGCACATTAGTAAAAATGTGTTTTCTGTCCAAGAGTGAACGTTGGAACAGTTTTGCATTAATGAGCACCATTTTTCAAGTAGAATTTCCACAGACCCACCACAAGTTTTGGAGCTCCACCAAATATAGTTGCTGAAAGACTGGGACCATTGCAAAATATTTTCAGAACCTTTATTTTTACCTTATTTTTTTATTGATTGATTTGGCAACATGCCATACATCAAATTGACCATGAATGTTTGGAAACTGCTCTCCTCTCACATAGCCCTGGCTATTGAAACATGTCTGTCCATGGCTATGAGGTTTATGTGCATTCCCCTCGATTGGAGATCTTCCAGGGATTTTCTAAAACCATGTTTCTCCATGGCCACTGAGAATTTACATTCAGACACCTGCATGATCACCAACCTCACGATTCTTTTAGTTTCTATGTCCTGAAAGTTGTATCTGCAGTACTTTGCTGAAAATCCGGGGCTGTCACACTGTCCATCGCCAGCTAGCCTGAACCGTTTGTCAGAAAATGTCCTTTCAATTGACATTTGTTCAATTTTCCAAGCTTCACAATTAGCAGGGAATCAATATTCTCGTTGATATTTGTAGTAGTGTGTTTTAGAAAGGAACTGAAGTCCCACAAATTGACAGAAACTGGACAACTTACTAAAAGTAGAGACACTGAAAAGTAAAGCTGCTGCACACAGTAGATTTCCAGTTGGCACTGGCACTGCCCAGCATTGGTTGATCGGACCATGAAAATGTAGCATGGAGCTGGCCACAGGTGGCTTGGATTTTCAGGTTAGTGCCTTATGATACATGAGTCACATTCACCAATGGCTGCCCACATACTTCCCCCCGCACTGGATGGACACATTTCAGCATCAGTATAATCTTTACCAGGCAGCTGTCGAATACAATGTATTTGTGCTCCTTTAATAGACAATCGTCCTGCATGAATGTTGTTTGTGACTCAACTGTGGTGCACATATCGGCCAATCAGGACACACTGAAGTCGAGATCTTTGGCAAGTTCCTCGGTCAAATGCGTTGAGGATTCAGCGTCTGTTATTTCTGCATGTGTAATTTGCACACGAATTGAAGATGTTGATTGTTTATTTGGTGGCTCTTTTTTTGCGGGTGTAGATTGTGTGAGGTGGTCACTGAGTAATTCAAAAGCATCTTCCTTATATTCAGTTTCTTCTTCATCTTGTTCCGTTCTCACATTGTAAAAATGGTCCAAAAACACTTTGCTTGCTTCGCAGGTCACATTCAATTAATTTTCTGGCCATTGGGCATAAGCATCTCGAGTCTGATTATTGACTGGACTACACGGTGCCTCAAATAATAGTTGTCCCATGGTGAAATTTGTTTGGCAAGCAGCCACGTTGGTTTCATTTGTTGTCTGTGTCTTTATACTTCTTTTTCTTCTGGTACTGATGGGTTGTAACAACATGTTCAATGTAAATCCAACATACAATATATAGCACTTTAGATTTTTTTAAAAAGCCTGTTATGAAGACTACACCAGCTCAAAATTTTCATAAAAGAAATTGTTTGTTAGTTACCCTTGTTTTCTTGATTTTCTGTGAAACTGTGTTCTTCACTCTAACAACCGCACCAGCAAGCTGGTTCACCACCTCTGATCCATGTGCCTCCTCTTCTAATTCCAGACCTTGTATACATCGCTTAAATAGAATATTCATTAAAAAAAAGTCAATCGTAATTGAAATCAAATTCTTTCATCGCACGCATCACTTACATACATACCCTCGTAAACAGTGTACGTCATTTAGTAAAAAAAGACATTTCAAATTTCACCTGATTGATGGCTAGTGTACTCGATCAAAGATCACTGTGCAAAACCTACTGATTGTAATGTTGCACTCAAGCATTTTGCATTGTATTCAGCATTAGGGTAGAAATTGTAACGTTAGAACTGAAATGATAAAAGTTTGAAAAAATGCACGTTTATATGAATGTCACTGTCTAATAGTACCAGATGTAGGATTTACTTCTTTCATTCAAGGGAACTGTCGGTACGCATACCTCATACGCTGGACCAGCTCCCAAGGATGATGTAATTGTAGTAAGTACCAGCATCCCCCATAACACAGTACTTGTTTTAGTATGGATGAAAACAGTGAAATTGAACAGACACAATCGGATTCAGACAATGGTACATATAAATAAAAACCCATAAATGAAACATTATGTGAACAAACAACAGGATACTTAAACTATTTCATATTATCTAAAATTCCATGCATAATACATTTTCCGTAATGGAAAAGCGAAATAAAACTAACTGATAGGCGCTCAAAGTTGTTGTTGAAATGTATGCAGAATCTTGCTCCTTCATTTTCAGTGCATTGTCACAAAGTGGTAAAGGGAAAATTAGATTTGCATTAGATATGTGGGAAGATCCAACTCTCAAGAATATGAACTTCAGCAAGTCTTTATGGCTCACCATTGGTATACTGGAAGTGTCGGTGATGTCGTCACTACCGATGGTCTGTGCTTCAGTCAATATGCTCATCTAAAAGAATTGACATGTGAAGCAACCGTTTACTAAAAGATTATGCTTATTTCGAAGGGCACAGTAGCATAGTTTTCTGTGTTCATAAATAATTTTCAATGATGCTCCTAAAACCATGCTTATAGACACGGTGCACGAAGAATGCAATTCTATCCCAATCGACACTGATGACAATTGCTATATATCAAGAACTGGACCAACTAAACAGAATTCAATGGTAAAGGAAATTAGATGAATGAACATTGCACTACTGGGTAAATTCGTTTGAAATAGATAGAAATATAGAGATCAAGAAGAGATGATTAGGTGACCTGCCCTTACCTTGACCAACATACAGTAAGATTCGGCAAGCAGGGTAGTTAGTAGCAGGAGAACAGGTTGCGCGATCACAAGTTGACTTCCAGTGCTCACAGATGTTCTCATGATAAATATCAAGGGGTTTATAAAGAATTAGAAAAGTGGGTTTGTTTGTGAATGAGTGACGTGTATATGGCATGGTCTTATGTGGATTCCAAGGGCACAGCCTGCTTCATAGGAGCCTGCCTGGAGACACAGGGTCTGGGGAGGCCGTGTGAACAATGGCCCCTGCGCATAAGACCTTTGAAGTGCACATGGTGTTTGGCACCTTGGACGTTCCCATCCCTGCCAGCCCCCTTGGCAGTGCACATCCACTGGTGCGAACCGCCATTGATAATGGGGGGGGTGGATGGGCATGAGGTGTGCAGACAAGGCCCCGAACACCGCTGAAACAGAGACACACTGATGTGGATTGCAGGGGCATGTCCTGCTTCAGGGGAGCCTGCCTGGAGACACTGGGCCTGGGGAGGCCATGTGAACAATGGCCCCTGCGCATAAGATACCTTTGAAGTGTACATGGTGTTTGGCACCTCGGCTGTTCCCAACCATTCAGCCCTGCCAGCACAAGTGAGCGTGTCCTTGATTCACTGAAAAATTGAAACAACCATTCATAAAAGTTCAGTTGTATTTTATTTTGTTGCTGATGCTGATGGCACAAATGTACTACACATTATATACTTCGGGTTGCAGCACAGTGTGGGAAAATCCCCTCTACTGATCGCTGTCACTGGGGAATGTGGCTCTAAAGGCACCAACGACACAGGCGGGTATTACTTGTCGAACGCAGTTTCCAAGCCTCCCATGAAGCCAACATGTAAATGCATAATAGGCCACGAGCCTGTACCACCTCTGGAAGAGAAAGATACAAAGGGCCTCATTACAACCCAGGCGGTAAGTTACCGCCTGGGTCGTACCCTTACCACCATGGTGTAAACAAAGTTTACACCATGGTGGATGGCGGATTTACCGCCCCATTCCAAGGTGAGTGGGGCGGTAAATCCCCATTTCCCAATGGGAGTGGGGAAGGCGCTAATTACGCCTGGTGCCCAATAGTTCAGGATACAGTTGCACAGAAATTAGAATGCAGGAAAAAATGTAGGTAAGGTCTCTTGGGTCCAGGGAAGGGTGCTTAGGGTTAGATTTCAAGTTAGACTAATGCTCAAAATTAGCCCCAACAGTCAGATGTCTTGCGCAAGCAAGCAGTGGCAAAGCCAAAAGTGTTAGAAATAAGCTTGACTATAAGCCCATGGACTTATAATGGGAGGATAGGGGTAGGTTAGAAACTCTGTAACTTACTCACCATACTCTGATTCTTCTGCAGACTTGGCACAACAAAGGAAGATTGTCCGACGTTGCTTTTCCCGCCAAAACCTCAGTCCTCGATTTCCAGGGGTTGAAGTTTCGAGCTGATCTACGGTCAGTGTCTTTTACTGTTGCAAGGTCTCTCGGTCGAAGAATGCAGAAAAACCTGATGTAGCATCCGTCTCAGGACAGGACTCGGGTCAGGGAAGCAATTTTCAGATGGTAGTCACCGCGCACAGTGACGCAAAAGGACTAGCCATGGTCAGACTTTCCCTCCTATCTGAGGTCCCCTTGATGCTAGGATGGCGAAATTTCACAGAAGGTAGTCTTGCAGAGCCAGCTGAGGATCTCCCTGTTTCAGACCGGAACTCAGTATGGTGACATCAACAGCACGGTAGCCCAAAAACAAAGCTGCTCAGTCATAGGACTGTTCAAGGGCACTTCCGAAGGCTTCCCATGGCAGGGCACCGAGCAGACATCGGCAATGAATGGTCCCTCCACTCCAAGGCTTGAAGCTCCTTCGTAGGACTACTAAATTTCAAGAGCAAGACAGTGTTCCTCCAGAAAGCAGCAGAAGTTGGTTGCCGGGCCTCCTTCGGTCGGGTCTCAGGTTTCTTTGTGGGTCTCACAGCTGGATAGGATACTTGGCTTGTTCAGGTTTCTCCGGGATCTCTGAAGAATGGGTGCAGGGGTCCTCTTCTTATCCTAAAAGCCAGGTTAGAGCTGAAACTCCCGTTAGCCAATAGCATGACTAGCCCACACACACACCTCAGCAGTGGTCCAATCAGGACCAGCACTAGACACATTGAAATCAGTTTGTGGATTGGAGTCAGACATACCCAGCCCACATCCTGCCAGCAAACACACACGGCCCTCCAGTACCCCGCCAAAAGCTTCTGCTTTCCCAGGCACTGGAAGTATTTATAAGTATTTTCCTGCCCTCACAGACTAGGAATAAGGCTAAAAGAGAAGATAGAAAAAGAACAGATGAAAAATCTTGTGTCACGGCCATGCTTGACCAGTAGCCACAGTTAATAGCTAAACACTGTAAATGCAGTAAAGCTAAAACAAAAATCCCCAAAAAGTGGGAAAAAGTCACTGCTGCCACCAGCCTATGCTTTTTGCAGGCCCAACAAGACTGAAACACATGTATGAGGTTGCTGGTGGTACTCTTGTTCAGAGAGGAATTGCCATAGCATTTCGGTGCTGGACTGCCCATGTGGGCAGGACAAAGACTGATATGCAAATGTATATTTCCCATCTGTGAAAGGTACAGTGAGCAAAAAGCGTGTGCTGCAAACTCTCATCTCAGAACAGGTTATCATGCTATGTTCTGTCTGGCGAGGAGCGTGTTAGGCAGAAACCTGTGCAGTTCCCTCTGGGACCACTGCAAAAAGTTTAAGACTACAGGAGTTAGCAGTAAACCCAATTGGTAGCAGTCTGCACCACCCAGATTTACCTGGTAGCTGTGGCTGAGCAGTCAGACTTCTCTCAAGACGAGTTAGGCAGTATATACATTATACAAGATAGGGCAATTTACACAGTAGAACAAGCAGACACAGATCAGAGCTTGGGTGTAAAGATATATAATTAGTTATTTAAAAATACATCTATGAAAAACACTCTGGCACTAATATGGCAAACAACTTCAATCACAGTTACTATAAGTTTATATCAATCCCATAACAATATTTCGACAAGTCTAGGTTCAAAGGCACCACTTATTTGCAGACAGAGGTGAGTGCTTAACCTAGATGGCACTCTAGTATTCGTTAGAAAGGGAGAGAAAAAGGCAGGGTTTGAAACCAAATCAGTACCAACACTTTTACGAAGCAAATGCAAGGCAAGCAAGGCAGGGTCTACTGTAGATCACAAAGTTCAGAGGCCAGGCCCACTCGGAGAGAGGCAAGGCGGTATGTCCCAAAAATATCCCAGTGGAAATGCACTTCAAGTCTTTGTAGCAAAATGTCACAGAAAGGTTGGACCAGTTTTAGAACAAAAGTTAAGAAGGAGGCGACCCAGTAGAAAGATAAGGATTTAAGACACCTCACGCTAACCGTCACAAGGGAAGCCAGGCGGACACGGTACCTTAAAAGTGGAGAGACAGCTCCGGCGGGGGCAGTTGTTCCTGATGGTGGATGCAAGTCGGGCTTTGCCAGAAGAAGAGATGATCTCGTCGTAGAGGAAAGTTGAAGATCGTTGCACCACCAGGGAAGAGACCAGCCGTGGAGTGCTCAGTCACAAGGCACCACCTTTTGGTCGCGGTACAGTGGTTAGTGGCTATCCGGTTGCCGGGGTGCTCAGCACGGGCAATTCGACCACTAGACGTCCTAGAAGCGAAGAAAAGCAAGGGACTGGTTGTTCCCACCAGTCAAAGGGAAGAAGACTCTCCAGCAGGGAGATCTCCTCTGTCGTTGGGAAGTGGTGAGTCGGTTCAGCAGGGCTCCACCGGTGGTGTCGTCATTGCAGGTCGGCTCAGCTTCTCCCTCGTCAGATTCTTAGGTCCTGTGGCGACTTCTGAAGTCCCAGTCCCCAAAGCCCTGCTTTTATGCAGAAAACCCCCATTCATTCAGCCTAGCTGTCAATCAAACATGCTAAGTGGTGAGCGGGGCGGCTCACCACTTGGGCCAATCACACCAGAGTGCGACTTGAGTTGGCAAGGCAAGTCAGTCCAGGGTGCCTAAACCCCCTCCCACACCCCCTGTGATACCCAGACAGAATGGCACCACTCTGGAGGGCTTCTTTGCAGAAGCCCGTCAAAAGTGGAACAAAGGGCTCAACCTTTGGTTTGGAGTTACAGAGGCGAACACATACACCATTTAAAAACCGAGCTCTGGCAGAAATTACCAACTGGTGAATTTATTTTAATTTAATAAACCGGCGGTATGACCGAGGCTACATAGAAAACGTATTAGCCTCGAACAATGGGAATATCCCATAGGAATATATTCGCGGTCGAATATAAAAAGTAGTATCCACTGCCACCAGCTAAAACTCGACGAGGGGGGACGGGACAGTGCCCCCTCGAACAACAGACCCAGGGGTAATTGAATTGCCCCTACCAGTACGTCCACAATAGGATGGTTTGTACTGGTTCTGTTAGTAAATTTAGGTCTAGTAAAGCCAATGGTGACTTTACATGCCCTGGGAGACAATAGTCAGTCCCAGGGTATGGAGTCTATGGTGGGTGTCACCTAGGACACCCCAGTGTTACGGCACGGAGGGTGCTGTGTAACACACATAGAAAAACACATGAGACCCTACGGAGTAAAATACCCCATAGCCCATAAAACACATTAACATTCAAAGACATACCACAAATCATGTCCAAGAGTGGGAGAAAAAGAGTCTCACTCTTGGCAGGATGAAAAAAACAAACTCCAGAAATCCAGCAAAGCTGCTGGGGGACTCACTAGGTTAGGAAATTCAGCCTAAACAGAGAATTCTCCCTAACAGAGCGCCTGCTACCTTTTTAAAAATATTTGCAAGGAACTTGGGGTTGGTCACCCTGAGTTACCTGGGGGCATCCAGACGTGGCCTCCCTGCTCACTGTGCTCAGAGAGGCACAGCTTCGCCTCACTGATGAGGCCCAACAAGGCTGAAACACGTGTATGGGGTTGCAGGTGGTTCAGAGAGGAATTTCCATAGCATTTCGGTGCTGGACTGCCCATGTGGGCGGGACAAAGACTGATATGCAAATGGATATTTCCCATCTGTGAAAGGTACAGTGAGCAAAAAGTGTGTGCTGCAAATTCTCATCTCACAACAGGTTTTCATGCTATGTTCTTTCTGGAGAGGAGCGCCTGCTACTTTTAGAAAAAATATTTGCAAGGAACTTGGGGGTGGTCACCCTGAGCTACCTGGGGGCAACCAGACTTGGACTCCCTGCTCACTGTGCTCAGAGAGGCACAGCTTCACCTCACTGATGAGGCCCAACAAGGCTGGAACACGTGTATGGGGTTGCTGGTGGTACTCTTGTTCAGAGAGGATTTCGGTGCTGGACTGCCCGTGTGGGTGGGACAAAGACTGATATGCAAATAGTTATTTCCCATCTGTGAAAGGTACAGTGAGCAAAAAGTGTGTGCTGCAAACTCTCATCTCACAACAGGTTATCATGCTATGTTCTTTCTGGAGAGGAGCACCTGCTACCTTTTTTAAAATATTTGTAAGGAACTTCGGATTGGTCACCCTGAGTTACCTGGGGGCAACCAGACGTGGACTCCCTGCTCACTGTGCTCAGAAAGGCACAGCTCCTCCTCACTGATGAGGCCCAACAAGGCTGAAACACGTGTATGGGGTTGCTGGTGGTACTCTTGTTCTGAGAGGAATTGCCATAGCATTTCGGTGCTGGACTGCCCATGTAAGCGGGACAAAGACTGATATGCAAATAGTTATTTCCCATCTGTGAAAGGTACAGTGAGCAAAAAGTGTGTGCTGCAAACTCTCATCTCACAACAGGTTATCATGCTATGTTCTTTCTGGAGAGGAGCGCCTGCTACTTTTAAAAAAAATATTTGCAAGGAACTTGGGGTTGGTCACCCTGAGTTACCTGGGGGCAACCAGACGTGGCCTCCCTGCTCACTGTGCTCAGAGAGGCACAGCTTCACCTCACTGATGAGGCCCAACAAGGCTGAAACACGTGTATGGGGTTGCTGGTGGTACTCTTGTTCAGAGAGGAATTGCCATAGCATTTCGGTTCTGGACTTGATATGATATGATATGGCATTTGTAACGCGCCTATACACAAGTGTTTCAAGGTGCGACGAGGCAGGGAGGGGGGAACAAGGGGAGACAGACAATGATCCTACTTGGCCAGGTGTCATTCAGATCGCGCAAGTGCATGGGTAGGGGGGACGGGAAAAGTGCAAGGAGGAAAGGGAGAGGAGAAAGTGCAGTACAGGGTTAGTAATGAACAAGATAAATAATAAGGGCCAGCTGGTGGCAAGTGCAAGATAAGTGCAGACAAGTGCTGGGAAGGGGGGCTGTAGGGATACAGAGACAGTCCCGCAGTGCAGGGGTTGCCAGGAAGGCAGTGCAGGGGAGAGTGGCTGGGCCAAGGACCGAGATTGGTGAGTGGCCCAGTTGCTGATTCAGTACAGTTTCAGTGATTTAGCAGGGGAGAGGGAGAGAGAAAGCAGAAGCAAAGAGGAAGGTTTTGAGATGCTTCTGGAACCGGAGATGGTTCTCCTCAAGTTTCAGGGAGGCAGGAAGGCTGTTCCAGAGGGAGGCCTCTGCTGCGGAGAGAGATCTCCCCCCAACTCGTTGCTTGGAGAAGCGGCTGACCCTGAGGGAGTTGGAGGCGGAAGAGCGAAGTGCTCGACAAGGAAGATATTTAGGAAGGGAGAGTTGAAGGTAATTTGGCCCCAGGCCCCAGAAGACCTTGTGGACAGTGCAGAGGGTTTTGAACTTAATCCTCGCATCCACAGGGAGCCAGTGTAGCGATTTCAGTCCTGGAGAGATACGGTCCCTGGGCTTGAGGCCAAGGACAAGTCTCGCAGTCCTGTTCTTGATGAGTTGCAGAGGGCGGAGAGTAGAGGCAGGCAGATTTAGATAGCGGCTGTTACATTAGTCCAGCTTCGAGAGAACCAGGGCTCTGGAGACAGTGAGCTTCTGGGGGAAGGAGAGGAAAGGAAGGATACCTCTGAGGAGGTGCAGCTGGTAGTGTGACTTCTTAGAAACATCAGAAATGGGAGGAGAGAAGGAGAGTGTGGAGTCGAAGATGACCCCGAGGTTTTTTGCCTTGCAGGTAGGAGCAGGAGAGGGCCAAGAGAGGCCGGCCAGAGAGCTGCAGGGAAGGAGGGAGTGGGTGTGCCGATGAGTAGAATCTCAGTCTTACTGGCATTAAGGCATAGGTCGTTGGCGGCACACCATTCCTGGATAGCAGAAAGACAGTCAGAGATGAGGGACGGAGAAGAGGAGGCCGAGGGTAGCCTGAAAATGTGCTGGGTATCATCCGCATAGCACTGAAAGTTGGGGTAGAGAGCAGCGATGCGGTGGGCAAGAAGTGCCAGATACTGGTTGAACAGCCAGGGAGAGAGGTTAGCACCCTGGGGGACACCACAGGTAGGGGAAAAGATATCACATAGGAAAGACCCCAATTGGACCTGGCAGGGTCGATTTGAGAGGAAAGAGGTCAGCCAAGCCAGAGCCTGACCAGTGATACCCAGGTTATCACGGAGACGGTTGAGCAGGATGGTATGGTTGACAGTATCAAAGGCATAAGAGAGAGCAAGCAAAATGAGAACACATGGAATGTTAGAGTCAAGGTTCGAGAGCAGTTCCTGACGGATGTTCAGGGGAGCAGTTTCCGTGCTTCTGGCAGCTCTGAAGCCAGACTGATGGTCATGAAGGCTACCAACAGATTCAGCATGGAGATTAAGCTGGGAGATGGCAAGTTTCTCCAGGAGCTTGCCCAGGAAAGGAGTGATAGAGATAGGGCGATAGTTTGCTGGGCAGGACGGGTCGGAAGAGGGTTTCTTAAGAAGGGGGTGCACAAGGGAGTGCTTGAGAGGGGATGGGAAGACTCCAGAGGCGAAGGAGTGATTGCAGAAGTCAGCAAGGGCAGGAGCCAAGGAGTCGATGTGGTCCTTAATAGTTTTTGTGGCACAGGGGTGGACCTGTGTTGACGAGACTTTCATAGATTGGACTTGTCTCGAAACCTCATCAGCAGAAAAAAGGGGAAAGGCAGAGAAGGAGAGAGGAGGCGTGGCTGCAGAAGGGCCAGAGGATGGGCAGGGAATAGAGGGTAGGAGGTGATGGGAGGAGAGGGAGGACTGGATGTCCTGAGTTTTTGAAATGAAGTGAGTCGAGTGCCGTACAGAGGGCCTGGGAGGGGACAGGAGAGGTAGAGACTGCAGCAGGGTTGGCCAGCTCCTTGCAGATTTTAAAGAGTTCAGCCGAATTGTTAGATGCCGCAGTGATGCGGGCTTGGATAAGGGCTCTCTTCTTGGTGAGAACGGAGAGCCGGTATTGCCTTTGGAGCAGGCGACAGGCCAGTTTGTCAGAGGATGAACATGAAGCACGCCATTTCCTCTCTGCCACCCTGCACAAGCGTTTAAGGGTGACGAGATCCGAGTCATACCAGGAGTTACATTTGACTTTGGGCTTCAGGCGGATTCTCATAACAGGGGCAAGGATATCAAGTGTATCAGATATAGCAGAGTAGAGAGTGGAGAGGGCTGTGTCAGGGTGGGAGTCAGCCGAGGGGGGACGAGGGGGCGAGAAGGTGGCAGCGAAAGCCTCAACTGACACACGCTTCATGGGTCGGATGACCGAGAAGGAAGATGGCAGTGATGAGGGTGGCTTTGCCTGTGGGGTAGGGAGGTGAGGTGGGAGGAGAGGAGAAAGTGATCACTCCAGGAGAGAGGAGTGGAGAGAGGGACAGAGAGGGGAAGGTCAGAAGAGATCAGGGCATCAAGAGTGTGCCCAGCAGAATGGGATGGCCCAGACGGGAGAATAGAGAGTGAGAGAGAGTCACAGAGGTCGCGAAAGATTCCAGAGGGGGGACAGGAGGCATCCAGGTGGATGTTGAAGTCTCCAAGAAAGAGGAGTTGAGTGGTTGAGGACAGGAGTGAGGTGGAGAGGTCTGCCCACTCGGAGAGGAAGGAGGGAATTTGACTAGGTGGCCGATAGATAGTAGCCACGGTAAGGGAATGGCTAGTAGAGAGAGAGAGTCGGCAGACAAGACATTCAAAATAGGAGTAGGTATGCGTGGGAATAGCTTTGGCAGGAATCCAATCAGGGAAGATAAGGGCCACACCCCCCCAGCACGGTTGGGCCTGGGCACGAAGAGGATCTTGTAGCCGTCAGGTAGGAGTGTGTCAAAGCTGGTGACAGAGCTGGCTGTGAACCATGTCTCAGTGAGACCGAGTACGTCAAGGTCCAGTTCCTCAAGAAGGCGGCAGATATCAGAGGAATGTTTGACAGCAGAGCGAGAGTTAAGAGTAGCAATGTGGAGAAGGTTGCCATGTTTGAAGGACTTCCAGGGATGGGTACAGATCAGAGGTACGCCTTGCGGAGGAGAAGAAGGAGCACGGGAGGGGGCAGGGAGGGAGGGTAGAGGCAAGGTAGCCGAGGACAGAGGAGGGGGGACAGCAGGAGAGGAAAGGAAGTTGATGAGGCGCGGGAAGCGTCTATCAAAGAGGTGAAGGTTGGCCTGAGGGCCTTGGACCAAGACGGTCCCATTAGCGTAGACATTAATGATGGCCTTAGAGGAGTGGAAGGAGGCCAAGAGGACGTCCCAGCGGGTGCCACCATTAATGGGAGAAGAGGAGAAAGGAGAGAGCACAGAGACCATATGAAGGGTCCATAGGTCAGGTGAAGGCATGAAAAGGAGGATGTCAGTGAGAGTTTCCATAGAGGAGGCACTGGTGTAGGTGTCAGTGATAGGGAGGCCTGGGTTGGAGACCAGGATGTCCTCATAGCTCTCAACTCACCCGCTTTTGGCGGGTGTCACCCCCCAAAGCATCTACACACCCGCCCACCCGCCAGCTCATCTGTTTCACCCGCCTTGGCAAAGGTGGGAGCTACGATTCATATTTTTGCCGGGACCCGATTTCGAGATCCCGAAATCGGGTCCCGGCGTGACTCTTCCTGCGCGAATGGAGGCGTGAAAAGCAAGTGTCATGCTTTTCATGCCCCCATTTCTTCCCCCTTCCCCTCCCTGGCGCTCTCCTCCAATGAGAGGATTGTACCTGGGAGCATTCCTCCCCACCCCCCTCCCGTAAAAGGTCAGCGACATAGAAGTAGGACTGCCGTTTCATGTTTTTACGGCAGTCATACTTTTATGTTTATGGCCTTTCTGGGTTTTCACCCGCCTTGGTATCAAAAAAGGTTGAGAGGTATGTGTCCTTTTTAAACTTTTTCCTACCAGATTTAGTGAGGAGAGCAGGATAGTCAATGGAGAAGCAGTTAGAAAAGATGGTTGAGATAGAGAGCACCATGGGATAGGAGGGAGGGGGGGTAGGACAAGCACGAGCGGGCAGGAAGAGAGCAGCAAGCCCTAGTTTACCACAAATTCAGAACACAGTGAACACAGTAATGCATATCAGGTACCCAGTGGAGAGGCCACCTAAGTTTGAAAATCCTGCGAGGGGAGAAAAACCCTAGTTTACCACAGATTCAGAACACAGTGAACACAGTAATGCATATCAGGTACCCAGTGGAGAGGCCACCTAAGTTTGAAAATCCTGAGAGGGGAGAAGAACCCTAGTTTACCACATTTTGCAAGGCATAGTGAAGACAGGGCACAATGCGAAGGAGGTACAGGTCTAAATGCGGTGGGCAGAGGGAGCAGGTGGAGCTAACCAGGGTGGACCGGCGCCAAGTGTCCCCTGCGGACACCTGCAGACACACAGGGAGCCGCAACTGTAGGAGTCGCCCTTGGCCTTGGGGCCCTTATCCGCAGGGGGCTGCCGGGCAGAGGGCTGCCCAGGAGGGGGTGGTCATAGGCAGAGGGAGGAGAGGAAGAGGAGGGGGGTGGGGGCGGGCAGGGAGGCGGGAAGGGAAAGGAGGACCAGGAAATTGGAGGGGGGAGCAGGCACAACAACACGCTCAGAGCGCGAAGCAAATATTCAATTTAAAACATAAATCCACTCACGGAAGCTCGCAAGGGCCAGGCAGGGCTTCCTTGGCCTGCAGTTCCCTCAGGGCTAACGGCGACCGCTCTCCCACGCTCCGCTGAACAAAGAAGCGAGCAGGGGGAGCGGCCGTCGAGTAGGCCAGAAGGGAACCAGGGAATCAGAAGGGAATCAGTCTTTGTCCCGCCCATCTGGGCGGGACAAAGACTGATATGCAAATGAATATTTCCCATCTGTGAAAGGTACAGTGAGCAAAAAGTGTGTGCTGCAAACTCTCATCTCACAACAGGTTATCATGCTATGTTCTTTCTGGAGAGGAGCACCTGCTACTTTTTAAAAAATATTTGCAAGGAACTTGGGGTTGGTCACTCTGAGTTACCTGGGGGCAACCAGACGTGGACTCCCTGCTCACTGTGCTCAGAGAGGCATAGCTTCACCTTACTGATGAGGCCCAACAAGGCTGAAACACGTGTATGGGGTTGCTGGTGGTACTCTTGTTCTGAGAGGAATTTCCATAGCATTTCGGTGCTGGACTGCCCATGTGGGCGGGACAAAGACTGACATGCAAATGGATATTTCCCATCTGTGAAAGGTACAGTGAGCAAAAAGTGTGTGCTGCAAACTCTCATCTCAGAACAGGTTATCATGCTGTGTTCTTTCTGGAGAGGAGCGCCTGCTACTTTAAAAAAAAATATTTGCAAGGAACTTGGGGTTGGTCACCCTGAGTTACCTGTGGGCAACCAGACATGGACTCCCTGCTCACTGTGCTCAGAGAGGCACAGTTTCACCTTACTGATGAGGCCCAACAAGGCTGAAACACGTGTATGGTTATTCAGAGAGGAATTGCCATAGCATTTCGGTGCTGGACTGCCCATGTGGGCAGTACAAAGACATATGCAAATAGTTATTTCCCATCTGTGAAAGGTACAGTGAGAAAAAAGCGTGTGCTGCAAACTCTCATCTCAGAACAGGTTATCATGCTATGTTCTTTCTGGAGGGGAGCGCCTGCTACCTTTTTAAAAATATTTGCAAGGAACTTGGGGTTGGTCACCCTGAGTTACCTGGGGGCAACCAGACATGGACTCCCTGCTCACTGTGCTCAGAGAGGCACAGCTTCACCTTACTGATGAGGCCCAACAAGGCTGAAACACGTGTATGGGGTTGCTGGTGGTACTCTTGTTCAGAGAGGAATTGCCATAGCATTTTGGTGCTGGACTGCCCATGTGGGCGGGACAAGGACTGATATGCAAATAGTTATTTCCCATCTGTGAAAGGTACAGTGAGCAAAAAGCGTGTGCTGCAAACTCTCATCGCAGAACAGGTTATCATGCTATGTTCTTTCTGGAGAGGAGCGCCTGCTACCTTTTTTAAAATATTTGCAAGGAACTTGGGATTGGTCAGCCTGAGTTACCTGGGGGCAGCCAGACGTGGACTCCCTGCTCACTGTGCTCAGAAAGGCACAGCTCCTCCTCACTGATGAGGCCCAACAAGGCTGAAACACGTGTATGGGGTTGCTGGTGGTACTCTTGTTCAGAGAGGAATTTCCATAGCATTTCGGTGCTGGACTGCCCATGTGGGCGGGACAAAGACTGATATGCAAATGTATATTTCCCATCTGTGAAAGGTACAGTGAGCAAAAAGCTTGTGCTGCAAACTCCAATCTCACAACAGGTTATCATGCTATGTTCTTTCTCGAGAGGAGCGCCTGCTACTTTTAAAAAAAATATTTGCAAGGAACTTGGGGTTGGTCACCCTGAGTTACCTGGGGGCAACCAGACGTGGACTCCCTGCTCACTGTGCTCAGAGAGGCACAGCTTCACCTTACTGATGAGGCCCAACAAGGCTGAAACACGTGTATGGGGTTGCTGGTGGTACTCTTGTTCAGAGAGGAATTGCCATAGCATTTCGGTGCTGGACTGCCCATGTGGGCGGGACAAAGACTGATATGCAAATGTATATTTCCCATCTGTGAAAGGTACAGTGAGCAAAAAGTGTGTTCTGCAAACTCTCATCTCAGAACAGGTTATCATGCTATGTTCTTTCTGGAGAGGAGCGCCTGCTACTTTTTAAAAAATATTTGCAAGGAACTTGGGGTTGGTCACTCTGAGTTACCTGGGGGCAACCAGACGTGGCCTCCCTGCTCACTGTGCTCAGAGAGGCACAGCTTCACCTCACTGATGAGGCCCAACAAGGCTGAAACATGCGTATGGGGTTGCTGGTGGTACTCTTGTTCAGAGAGGAATTGCCATAGCATTTCGGTGCTGGACTGCCCATGTGGGCGGGACAAAGACTGATATGCAAATGGATATTTCCCATCTGTGAAAGGTACAGTGAGCAAAAAGTGTGTGCTGCAAACTCTCATCTCACAACAGGTTATCATGCTATGTTCTTTCTCGAGAGGAGCGCCTGCTACTTTTAAAAAAAATATTAGCAGGAACTTGGGGTTGGTCACCCTGAGTTACCTGGGGGCAACCAGACGTGGACTCCCTGCTCATTGTGCTCAGAGAGGCACAGCTTCATCCTACTGATGAGGCCCAACAAGGTTGAAACACGTGTATGGGGTTGCTGGTGGTACTCTTGTTCAGAGAGGAATTGCCATAGCATTTTGGTGCTGGACTGCCCATGTGGGCGGGACAAAGACTGATATGCAAATAGTTATTTCCCATCTGTGAAAGGTACAGTGAGCAAAAAGCGTGTGCTGCAAACTCTCATCTCAGAACAGGTTATCATGCTATGTTCTTTCTGGAGAGGAGCGCCTCCCACCTTTTTTAAAATATTTGCAAGGAACTTGGGGTTGGTCACCCTGAGTTACCTGGGGGCAACCAGACGTGGACTCCCTGCTCACTGTGCTCAGAGAGACAAAGCTTCACCTTACTGATGAGGCCCAACAAGGCTGAAACACGTGCATGGGGTTGCTTTTGGTACTCTTGTTCAACGAGGAATTGCCATAGCATTTCGGGGCTGGACTGCCCATATGGGCGGGACAAAGACTGATATGCAAATGGATATTTCCCATCTGTGAAAGGTACAATGAGCAAAAAGCGTGTGCTGCAAACTCTCATCTCAGAACAGGTTATCATGCCATGTTCTTTCTGGAGGAGTGCCTGCTACCTTTTTTTAAAATATATGCTTTTTGCACACCTAGAGTTACCAAATGTTCTCTGAGTGTTAGTCTGGGGCAAAACAGAAATATACCCTATTGTACTGCAGTGCAAGCTGCTGTGCACAATGATAAAAAGTTACCACAACTGATATAAAGTAACCAAAAGTAGTACCATAGTAAAACAACTAAGGGGAACCATGTTTCCCAGTACTGACAGCTTGAAGGACATATCAGTTCCCCCATAACATTTCAGCAAAGGCCACTGTAGTGAAGCTTAAGGTTTTACTGCACTGCAAAAAGTACAGCTCAGATTAAAAAATAAAAGCAGAAAGTTTGGGGGTTCCATAAAGATGGAAGGAAAGGTGCAGTAAAGAGAAATCTTTCCTAACACACTCCCCCACCCCTGACTAAGGGACAGGGGGAAATAATACACCCCTGGATGGGTCCTCTGTTCCAGTCGGTTATCCCTGTTGGAGAGCCCTTCCTCTTTGGGCTGTCCCCCTGCACCTTCAACTGAAGCCAGGAACCTTGGTGTCATCTTTGACTCCTCTCTTTCCTTCCTCCCTCACACTCAGGACATTGCCAAGAAGTCCATCTATCAGCTCTTCCTTCTCAAAGAAATTCATCCCTTTCTCACTTTCCCTCAGAGGCTCAATGTGACTGAAACCCTGGTTCTCTCCAGACTTGACCACTCTAACAGCCTTCTCCTGAATCTTCCTTCTTCCACCCTGCGACCCCTGCAGTTTATCCAGAAAAGATCAGCAAGACGTATCCTTGGCCTTAAGCCCAGGGACCGAATCTCTCCTGCACTAAAAAATATCTATGGCTCCCAGTTGTTTGATTAAAGTCAAATCCCTCTTCATCATCCACAAGGCTGTCTGGGCCCTGGGACCATTCTATCTCCACCTTTATCTTACTAAATACTGTCCCTCTAGACCACTGCATTCCTCTGGCACCAACTCTTTGTGTGTAAAGCATTTAGTTAACAGAGGGCAGAGGGTTGCTTACTTTCCTCTGCTGGCTACCTCCTTTAGAATAGCCTCCCCCTGCCCCTGCCCCTGCCCCATGAACAGGAGCTTCTCAAATTCCAGAAGCTCCTTTAAACTTTCCTCTTTTCATCTTCCTTCCCTCCATCTCTCCTCTACTAATCCCACAGTTGCTGAATCGGTGTCCTTGGCCCTTATGAGTCTTTGGGGCCTTGACCTCCCACACCAATTCTTACCAGCTCCTGCCTTTCCACTGCACTTTGCATCTGCACACCCTCTGCTCTGGACACTCACACTTACATATTTCGTGGCCCAGGTTGTGTAGTTCTCTACATTCCTAGCAATTTTCCCTTGGCTGACACATGGGCTCGGACTCCCAAGCACTTAATCCCTGTTCCCTATTCCTTTCTGCACTTGCACGTTCTGAATACTCACAATGCACACCGGAAGTGTCCAAAAGTGTCAATACTGTTGGGCTGGACTTTTGCTCTGCTGTGCCGCATTGTTGCTGTACTGTGAAGACGCCTGAGAAGACGCCGTCGGCAAGAAGAAGTTTATACTGAGGCCGAATCGCGCACTCATACTATAGTGAAGGGTGGACTTCATTAACCACACTTCACTTGTGCCTGGATTGCCCCGCCCCGCACCTGCATGATTGGACAAAGGACACCATTTCCTTTCCGGGTAGGCACACCGCTTGCGCACCGGAAGTGTCCGAAAGTGTCAATACTGTTGGGCTGGACTTTTGCTCTGCTGTGCCGCATTGTTGCTGTACTGTGAAGATGCCTGAGAAGACGCCGTCGGCAAGAAGAAGTGTATACTTAGGCGAACCGCGCACTCATACCATAGTGAAGGGTGGTTAAGTAAATATGGACTTTTGATTTATAGCCGTTCTTATGGGTTACTACACTATGTCTGATGTCTGATGCAACGTTACGTTTTTTAAACGTGTGAGGCACTACTTACCTATATATTGAAGCACTGCTTCTCTTTTTTGCAGCCACACTTCTCTTGTGCCTGGATTGACCAACCCTGCACCCGCGTGATTGGACACAAGACACCATTTCCTTTCCAGGTACGCGCACTGTGCGCACCGGAAGTGTCCGAAAGTGTCAATACTGTTGGGCTGTTTGGCTGTGCGGCGGGTGCAAGGGGGCTTGAAAACTAGAGTGGTGTGAGTAGCTATTGCTATTATGCATACAGTAATGAGGGGTCAATGACTGACAATACATGGAGATAAGTTTGTTATGTGAACCTAGTGGCAAAAGGTTGTTTATGGTGGGTTGTCATTACTCCAATCTTTATCTTCTCCTTACCTCCTTGAATAACTAACGCTGTTACTGTTTTTACAACTGCCTTAGAATGGTGAATGGGTTACATAGTGGAAGGAAACTTCTTGAGCCACAAACCTCAGTGCACCCTACTACTGATCACAAGGATCTATTACCATCGAGTGAGGTCCTACCTGTGTTACCAGTTGCTATGTTATCGGATGTGGGAGTGGTTTTGGGTAGACCTGAATCAAGCGCTCCATTAGCCTTGAAATCAAGGATCTTGAAAGAAATGGGTATCACTGCTAAATGTGCTGTGACTGCCATGATTCATAATGCCAAGAGGGAAATGGATATTGCTGTACCAATTCCTAAATTCAAGTTGAAAGGTTTGCACAATAGTAATAAAATAGGCATCTCTCAGGAAGATGCACTGCACTCCACGTCAAATGGCGTGTATAGTATTAACAGCATATCTTATAAGGATGACACTGTTGACTGCTCAATGATGGGCCCTATAATCGAAGCCGAATCGGGTAAGCCTTTAAGACTTTCTCTTGGCCCATCCACGCCAGTAAATCAAAGAGTGATGGGGAGAGAAGATGTATTTATGATGAGTAATTCTGCTCTAAAAAAGAAAAACACTGCATCCAAATCCACCATCGGTTTTGTCGGTGGTGAAAAGTCAATAGAGGTAATTCATAGATTTCAGCGCAGAGGCAGAGCACGCGAGCAGCGCAGAGAGGGATGGTGCGCCAGCGTGCGCCAGCCGTGTGCGCTAAACAGCATTCTGGCGCACCGCGTATTCATGGAATTCCCAAGGCAAAAAGAGCCCTGGCGCAGAGAACATCCCGCAGCGCCAGTTACGCCCCCAAGAACGCCCCTCGCGCAAGGAAAATCCATCAAAATGTCCAATCCAGCGCAACGGGCTGCTCTAACCCTGAACCAGTTTACAGGGCCGCTACACAGCAAATGCTGAGTGGGGAACGTGTATTCCTGGGGTGCGCTGGAATTATTACACGCGGTAGGGCCTGTGTGAGCGGGGTACGTGTATTACTGGGGTGCGCGGGGAGTTTCACACGCGGTAGGGCCTGTGCGAGCGGGGTACGTGTATTACTGGGGTTCGCGGGGAGTTTCACACGCGGTTGGGCCTGTGCGAGCAGGCTATGTGTATTTGGGGGGGTACGTGGGGAGTTTCACACGTGGTAGGCCCTGTGCGAGCGTGGTACGTGGATTTCGGTGGTGCTCGGGAAGTTTCACACATGATTGGCCCTGTGTGAGTGGGGTACGTGTATTACTGGGGTTCGCGGGGAGTTTCACACGCTATTGGCCCTGTGCGAGCAGGCTACGTGTATTTGGGGGTACGCAGGGAGTTTCACACGCGGTAGGCCTTGTGCGAGCGGGGTACATGAATTACGGGGTGCGCGGGAAGTTTCACACGCGATTTGCCCTGTGTGAGCGGGGTCCATGTATTTCGGTGGTGCGCGGGAAGTTTCACACGCGATTGGCCCTGTGCGAGCGGGGTATGTGTATTTCGGGGGTGTGCGGGAAGTTTCACACGCGATTGGCCCTGTGCGAGCGGGGTACATGTATTTCGGGGGTGCGTGGGAAGTTTCACATGCGATTGGCCCTGTGCGAGCGAAGTACGTGTATTTCGGGGGTGCGCGGGAAGTTTCACACGCGATTGGCCTGTGCGAGCAGGGTACATGTATTTTGGGGGTGCGCGGGAAGTTTCACACGCGATTTGCCCTGTGCGAGTGGGGTACGTGTATTTTCGGGGGTGCGCAGGAAGTTTCACACTCGATTGGCCCTGTGCGGGCAGGGTATGTGTATTTCGGGGCTGCACGGGAAGTTTCACATGCAATTTCACTGTCAGAGCGGGGTATGTGTATCCAGTGGGGTGCACGGGGAGTCCCACACGTGAATTGGCAGTGTGGGTCCTCCCAAGTGTGCCCTCTACCTCCTCCACGGGCCCTGCAGGCAGCCCACACCACATGGGACTACCCTGCACCTCTGGTCATGTCCCGCAGGCAGCCCATCCACCATGGGCATGCCCCCCAGCCAGGCCACATGTCACCTTGCACTAGTGATTACCAACTCATGTCCCCCTGCACCCCCACCCCTCCAGCAGTGCGGGGCACCTGCCAGCAGGCCCCCACTCATGTCCCCCTGCACCCCCGTCCTCCAGCAGTGAGGGGCGCCTGCCAGCAGGCCCCCATGCATGTCCCTCTCATGTCCCCCTGCACCCCCACCCCCCAGCAGTGAGGGGCACCTGCCAGCAGGCCCCCACTCATGTCCCCCTGCACCCCCACCCCCCAGCAGTGAGGGGCACCTGCCAGCAGGCCCCCATTCATGTCCCACTCATGTCCCCCTGCACCCCCACCCCCCAGCAGTGAGGGGCACCTGCTAGAAGGCCCCAACTAATGTCCCACTCATGTCCCCCTGCACCCCCACCCCCCAGCAGTGAGGGGCACCTGCCAGCAGGCCCCCACTCATGTCCCCCTGCACCCCCACCCCCCAGCAGTGAGGGGCACCTGCCAGCAGGCCCCCACTCATGTCCCACTCATGTCCCCCTGCACCCACGCCCCCCAGCCGTGAGGGGCACCTGCCAGCAGGCCCCCACTCATGTCCCCCTACACCCCCACTACCCAGCAGTGAGGGGCACCTGCTAGCAGGCCCCCATTCATGTCCCACTCATGTCCCCCTGCACCCCCACCCCCCAGCAGTGAGGGGCACCTGCCAGCAGGCTCCCACTCATTTCCCACTCATGTCCCCCTGCACCCCCACCCCCCAGCAGTGAGGGGCACCTGCCAGCAGGCCCCCACTCATGTCCCACTCATGTCCCTCTGCACCCCCGCCCCCCAGCAGTGAGGGGCACCTGCCAGCAGGCCCCCATTCATGTACCTTTGTACCCCCACCCCCCAGCAGTGAGGGGCACCTGCCAGCAGGCCCCCATTCATGATCCACTCATGTCCCCCTGCACCCCCCCCCCCCAGCAGTGAGGGGCACCTGCCAGCAGGCCCCCATTCATGTCCCCCTGCACCCCCACGCCCCAGCAGTGAGGGGCACTTGCCAGCAGGCCCCCACTTATGTCCCCCTGCACCCCCACCCCCCAGCAGTGAGGGGCACCTGCCAGCAGGACCCCATTCATGTCCCCCTGCACCCCCACTGCCCAGCAGTGAGGGGCACCTGGCAGCAGGCCCCCATTCATGTCCCACTCATATCCCCCTGCACCCCACCCACCAGCAGTGAGGGGCACCTGCCAGCAGGCCCCCACTCATGTCCCGCCCTACATGTCATAAAGATGCACAATCATGGCCCACTTCTACACCAAAATACCACAGCACGCCACCCCAGTCCTGAGACGCAATGATTTCCCAATCCACCCCACACTGACATGCCTATCTCAAGACTCAAACCAAAAGTCAACTATGTACATCAACACATGTCCGTCACAAACACACACTGGTTGGCATTGATTGCGTAAACCCACATGCATGAACCCAGAGCGAATCACACACATGGAAGTAAAATATCAAAATGTATTATGGACAAAAATAAAGCAATGAAATGAAAGCATAAAAAATAGCAAACATGAAATGAAAAGCATGTCAAAAGATGAGTAAATGAAAAGTATAACCAATCCCAAGAAATCCAAAAGAAAAATAGTCCAAGCCCTCCCTCCACCAAAGCAAATCCAAAGGAAACGTAAAAAGAAAAATCCATTATTCCATGGTGAAATCCAAAGAAAAATTTCAAATTAATCCATTGTCCAACTATGTACAATCCATTGTCAAAAAGAAACCTCCATTAATCCATGTTCAAATCCAAATGAAAAGTTCAAATAAATCCATTGTACAACTATGTACAATCAATTGTCAAGGGTTCATGAGCCCAACAAAAGAAATGAAACCTACCTAAGAAACTACCTAAGCAAAAAAACTATATACAAATGTGTGGGGCATAGTCCAATCACCCCAAATCAAAGGAAAATGAAAATGAAACCTAACTCTAAAAACTATTTACAATGGCAGCGGGCTAGTCCGACGGCTCACTTTTCGATGTCCCGGGCCAGGGCATCATCGAACTCCTGCTCGATGTCCTGGAGACGGTCCTCTTCCATAGCCCTGAGGGTTCGCAAGGACGATGACATGTTGACCTCCAACTCCCTGCGAATTGCCTCGAGGCACTCAGCCTGCCTCAGTGCCCTCTGCATGGAGTTCTCTGCCCTGACCATTGTAAGCCGTGCCTCTTCCGCCCTCTGCCGCTCCGCATCTATGGTGTGGCCCAACCGCTGCCACATGGAAGACACGTGTAATCCTGGGTCCTCCTGCCCTCTGGCCGATGCCTGCCCCTCCGATGTCGATGGCCTCGAGCCATCATGGCGCCCATCTTGTTGCTGCTGCTGTGCCTGTGCCCGTGCCCTGGCTCTTGCTGCCTGCACGTCCTCCTCCGGCTGGGGTGCAAATGTCGTGGTGGCCACCCCTGCTGGACATCCGACTCCCGACTGTGGCAGGGATGTGTTCCCCACCAGCCTGGCCGCTGGGTCAGAGCCAGCTCCACAGAGTACCCAGATGATACATGGGTGGGAAGATGGCATGGAGGACGACTGGAGCGTAGTGTGTTCAGGTGAGGAAGGGGTAGGAACAAGGTCCAGCAAACAGAGGAATCCAGCCCTGGTGACCAGTCCCAGGAGGTCAACACGGTCAATGAGGAATTCGAGATGACATGCAGGTCACCTTGCATGCCCGGTTGACGCAACGCCATCCCACTCAGGACAGGCTCAACCCGGTCCCAGATAGCCACGTCCGCAGGGAGAGGAAGGCCAGTTGTTGTAAGCGGATCCCCTCCCTGAAAACGGGTCTGGACGTAGGCATCCCTGCTGGTGCGGGATGATGCAGTCACAGGATCGGGGACAGGATTACACACAGGCACCTCCGCGGTGGCCTGTGCTGCCTCCTGTCCCTGCCCCTGCACTGCACCACTAGCACCAGTGGAATCCCCACTGCCAGACCCCGTGTGTGTCCCTTCCACAGCCTCCTCCTCCACCAAACACCCCACCAACCTGGATGACTCCGTGCCATCTTCCTCCGTCGGACCCTGTGGGGTCTCAGCTGCCCCTTCTGCTGCCGAGGAGTCCACCTCCAACCTCTGCCTCTTGGACCTACCCTCGGCAGCTGCGGCCTGGGACTTGGCACCAGACTCCTCACTCCCCGACGAGATCACAACCTGGGAGGGGAGCCGGGCCTTGCGTCTCCGGCTGGTGGTCCGATCCCCGCCGCTGTGCTCCACAACACCCTCTCCGCCCTCTTCATCAGTTGACGCTGTAGACAGGGAGAGATAGAACACAGGCATCAGGGCAATGGACAATGGACTGATACGCACATGGCAGTTGTACATGAGTGTCAGTGTCACACTTCAGACATGACATCACACTCCCCAACACACATGTCATTTCAACTCACACACATGAGCAATTCAACAGCATTATTCCACCAGGCAGCACCATCCATACAAAAAACAACAGCACGCGCAGCCGAAGGTGAGCCTGATGTCACATGAAACACAGGGAGTGCACAACACATGCACACAGGCCACCACACTTACATGCATGTGTACATCTCCACCAACTGTTGTAGTGATGAGATAGCCATCCGTGTCACATCTGCCATTCAGCCTTCTACATGTCAGTGTCACATACATCCATGTTGCATCACAGTTGTACACTTGTCAAATACACACACATGCACATGTACACAGTGCAGATACATGCAGCTGGAACCACCATCCATGTGTGACACCACAACCATGCCAACGTACATACACAGTAATTCAAACATGTGTGTTCCACACCTGCATTTGGCACGCATGCTTACCAACACATACACCATCCATGTGTCTCACACATGAGAGGACTCACATGTGTCAGCCTCACACCCCTGTACATACACATCCATACATGGCCCTACAAAAACACATGTGCAACCTGCACACTACTGGCACACCACAACACGCACAGCGTCCAATCAGTGTGCATGTAAACTTACCGATCGACTCCAGACGGGTCTGCCTCTCAAGGACATGGACGTGGAGCGCTGGCCGTGTGCGTTCCAGGACCCTCATTTGGTGGTCCGACAGGTGGCCCCGGCGCCCCTTGTCATCCGCTGCCTTCAAGAGGCGCTGGGCCTTGTCGAGGGTCCTGAACCTGAAGTCCTCCCAGCGCTTCCGGACATGTTTGATGTCGCGGACTGCCACCCCTTCCTCATTGATGGCAGTCACGATGTCCATCCAGATCCTGGTCCGTCCTTCATTGTCGGCGCTCAAACTTCCAAAGAGGGCATCATACTGCCCCAGGACTTGGTCCACCAGGACACCAACTTCCCTGGCACTGACGCTGGTGGCCCTCCGCCTCTCTGGCTAGGGGTTGCCAGTGGTGTCAGATGGTGTTGTGCCCGACATGGCAACCCCAGAGGCAGGTGTGGGTGGGCAACTGGGTCCTGGGGCTGGGCTGTGGAGCGATGGTATCCCAGTCGGGAGTCTTCAGTTCCAGCAGGGGTGGTCACAGCAACTGCACCCCTGGCTGATGTGCAGGCAGCAAATAGCAGGGCATGTGGGCAGCAGGCAGTCAGGCAGCAGCAGATGGCAGGTGGGAGCGTGCTGGGGGCTCTGGGGGCAGGAAAATGGCCTTTTGGGCAGGAGCGTGGTCTTCCGTGTGTATTCACGTGGCCAGCTTGATAAGGAGTGATTTGGCACATGAGAAAACTGCACGTCACCGTGCTATTGGAGGAAAGGGCCTTAGCGCGTAAGCGCATAAGTGACGTTTCACGTGTAGGCTGGCTTAAAAGATACGAGTATCATGCTATTTCCTTGTACGTGCTTTTCGTGGAGAGCGAGCGGGTGTATCTTGTACTTCTTGTCGGTTCACACGCGATTACTTCACAACGTTTCCGGTTGTACTCCCTGTTTCCTCCGACTGTGTACTTTTCTTCTTTTGGCGGGGGTGTTGCCTACGCACACACACGCATCTTTTTCACATTCTTTTTCAAGGCAGACGGTGAGTCGCGCACGTATTTTCCAACTGTGCTTGCCCCTGTGTGTTGCGTACCCCTTCAGAGGTCATTTAGGCTGCGTGTAACACGCGTATGCTTATTTTTGTGTTTCTGGGTGCAACAGCATAGTGCGGGTTTATTTTTCCACGCACGTGGTCTACCAGGGGTTGCGTGCACGTGTGCTTTTGTTTTTGGGGTGCCTGTGCATTGCGTGACCCGTCATCTTTCCCCAGGGGTCACATACAGCCTTGATAGAGCACTAGGGTACGAATTCCATCTAGAACCCTACCTCTTTCACCCCAATTGCCCAGGACAATTGTTTACTGCAACTCCCATATGCACAACAACATCAGTGCCATGGTTGGGAGGCGACCAAGCAGTAAGGGAGGCAAAGGTGGCCGACCTCCAAAAGGTGGGCGTGTTGGACACAGTAGGGGACGTGGCCAGGATTTGCAGGGTGCCCCTAGACCCCGTGTGTAGAGGACCAATCAGGGACTCCCAGCCCCCCCCCCAAGGTTGTGGGAAACGTAGCTGACACCATCCCAGCTCAGCCCTTATTGGACCGGCCCATTTTGGCACCTGAACCGGCACAGGATGACTCCCAGGCTGACTTCCAGGTCAGCAAGTCTAAGCCACGTGTGGCGGTGCAAGTTGCTGTCACCAGGCCACGTGGATCTGGGGCAGCAATGTCATCTGCTGCCCCAAGTAGGCAGGGTGGGAGGCTGCAGGGGCAGCCGCAGCTCTATCCACCCCAGCTGTGAGTCTCCCAGCCGGGACAGTGTCGGTCCAGGTCCATCAAACCGACATTGGCCCTGCCAACGTCACCCTGCAGCCAATGCCTGCACCAAGACATATGGTCATTGTGCATTCGCACACTTCTAGTACCCAGTCCACCTGCGCTTCTGCCCCTACTGACCAGAGCGGCGTAAGCCACTCAGGATCCGCACCACCTTTGAAAAAGAAGAAGAAGGGTGCTCTGGCACTACAGGCTGAGACCCCAGACACGGCTACACACTCCGGCACGTCAAGGAAGCCTAGCTTTAATGACACCGAACTTGATGCACTAGTGGCCTATGTGTCGGCACATAGCCACAAAATGGTGGTGACTGCAGGGTGCAAGACCACACCTGGTCAACGTAGGGCACACTGGCAGACCATCGCGGACCACATTAGTGCCCTTGGATTTGTGAGGCGCACAGCTGATGATTGCTACAAGTGGTGGAATGACCTGAAATGCAGAGCAAAGAACAAGCTGGCCTCAAATCATGCCTCTACTCTGGTGACTGGCGGTGGGTCTCCACCAGAGGACAACCAACTCACTGAACATGAGTCTGTTGCTGGAACCTCGTCACAGAGGAACAGATCCAAGGCGTGGGAGACCTACCAGATTCCGATGCATTGGCCGGTGAGTGCCCATGCATGTGTGTGTAATCCATGTGTATGTTGTTTGGGTGACGGGTTCTGATTGAGTGCCAGGTGAGGGTGTGTACTCCTGAGTGGTATGGGTCACCCATGTGCTTCCTCCAAAACATTCACCGGCCTTGTATTTGGGTATGACAGTATCCCTTCTGCCCACAGTAGCCATTAGCGCCACATTACTTCAGTAGCCCTTGAACTGTCATCTTGCTACAACATTGTTCTGAATTTTTCAGTGTTCATTCAGGCTGATTGTTTCAATTCTCCCATTTATGCAACGCATTTTTCAGCCCTAATGCCACATATGTGACATGCTTCTGTCATTGATTACACCCCACATTGGCCCACATTTGTTGCCTTGTTATGTGAATGATTAGACCATCAGGCTGATTGAGTATTGGCCTGCTCACATTAATTTTTGGAGCCTGTTTGAATGTGGAACATGATAGTTGTTTTCTGTCATGTTGAAGTGACCTACCATTGATGTGTACCTCTGCCTGCGATCACTGTATTATTGTACACTGGATGTGTTGCAGTGTGTGGCACATGCGTATTTTGTCACACTATTTAGCATTTTTCATCTCATCATGTCCATCTGACATGGATGGGTGACAGAACTCATTCACTGACATGGCTGTATTTGTCAAATGTACCATGGCTAGGCTACATGCCATCTGCGTGCTGGCATGTGTCATGTATGTGTATTGGACATGCCACTCACAGGCTAATGTGTGATGCCAGTGCTACCCAGCATGCAGCAAATGTGTTGCTTTTCCATCTTGGTGTCCTCAGTGTGTGCTTTTTGCCTTCCCTTCCAACTCATTGACAGTGCATGCATGCCAGGGTTATTGTCATGTGGGACATGTGTAAATCATGTACTGGATCTCTGGCTTGTCAGGCCTATGTGTGTGCTATGGTGCTCATGCCTGTTTCCATTTGTTGTTTTTCATGTTTTTGCAGGTGATGACGCACTTGATGATGTTGAGGTTGAGGAGATGGTGCAGACCCAGGAGGTATCTCAGGCACGACCGGGCACCAGTGGAGGACGTGGTGTGGTGGTGGGTGAAAACCCAATCTTATTGCAGACCATACTGTCCAGGGGTGTCTCTGGTTGCACCTCCCCAGACATCTATGATTCAGGTGCTGAATCGGATGATGAGATTTATGTGCTGTCGCAGGTGAGTGTTTCTGGCAGGGATTCTGTTCTGTCCAAACCACCTGCACCAGGGGTAGAACTCTCTATGGGGATGTCAGTGTTGGTAACTCCGCCTTTGGCGGTTATGGATGCAGGGTCACACTCCACAACATCTGATCCTGTTCCTGGGCCAGCAGATCAGAGGGGGAATGCAGTCCTGCAGCCTCAGGCAGTGCCGGCAGAGCAAGGTGCAGATCGCCTTGCCCCAAACAGGTGTGGTGCCCGCCGACATGGTGGCCATGCGCCACCAGGCAATACTGTATTGGAAATCTCCATGTACGGTATAGCAGCACAACAGGGAGCATCAGTTGAAATGATGGCTCAGGCAATGAAGAGGGTGGCCACTTCCATTCTCCCCCCTGAAAGGCAGATGGAGCAACAACAGCAGGCATCAGACTCCATTTGCCAATCACACAGGGAAGACATGATGGCATCCAACAGGGACCGACGGGCGGCACTGGAGACTCTGCAGGTTAGAACTCCAGTTCCTCAGACAGACTCTAAGTGAACTCGAGGCTTCCAGAAATTTAAGTGAGGCCATGCGTGCAGAAATGCAGGCAACCTGTGAGGTGCTGCATGGGGATCTCTGCACTATCATCCTCCGGAATCAGACCTTCAACACCTGCATGCTTGCTGCCATGGAGGACCATACCAGGGCACTGCATGGGCTGCCTCACATAGCACCACCACCTCCTGATGCAGAAGCAGAGGGTGAAGAAAGCGACAGCAGCATTTCTCCCACAATAGCGTAGACGTGCAGGCCATGAGCCAATGGAGGCATTTTTTTTTCCGCAACATCCACGCAGGTGGGTGTTGGTGTGCACCCTGTCCTCGAACCTCCTGCGGCCAATTGATTGAATCGGGCAATGTATTCTATGAGTGAACCCTTTCCTTGAGATAATTCCAATAACTCGAGATCCCGGGACTGGGCCTTGTGGCGTGTGTCAAATACCTGAGACATTTCTGTGACTAGTAAGTCAAAATCATAAAGAACGGGACTGTTGTTTTCCAGTAACGGGTTTGCCCATCAGCAACTGTACCAGCTAGATGGGATAAGGTAAATGCCGCCTTTGTGTTGGAATCGGGAAAAGCCTGAGGTCTACAGAGAAAATGCAATTTGCATTGGTTTTTGAATGTACAAAACTTTCTGGGATCCCCATGAAATCTTTCTGGAGCAGCCAAAGGAAAGGGCGTGGGTACCAGTACGGGAACTTGAGGTGCTGCCCTGGGAACGACAGGTGGCGCTACTTGTGGTTGGGCCGCCAGATCTCCAAACTCTGCATCAGCGGGTAAGGGATTGTGAGCACTTTGGATGAGATCTAACCGCGGATGTATAGCGGTATTGGCGGCTGTCATATCCGCCCTCAACACTGTGATTGCCTCTACCAATGCAGCCACGGGGTCGTCGGCTACGGCCTCCATATTCAACACAACCCACGGCTTCACAGCCTGCCTTGACTTGACTCGTCGTGAAGAATATATGGACCTCTGTCCCCAAGTTCCACACAGAGAGAAAGAAAACGACTCCCTGTGCGAGCCTTGAGGCCACAGGTGGTTGTTGTTTCGCAGGACCAGACACCGCCGAGGACCCCAGAGCTGTGGAATGAATTTAGGTATTAGTACAAACAAGCACAGTACTGTCAACAATGTAAATGTTATTGAAAAAGGGCTTACCCAGGGATGATTTTACAACTGCCAGGAACTCTGAGGCTGTGGTGCAGGGAAGCGTCAGCAATCCTTAAAGCCAGGCGCTAGAAAACTCAGCGCTGGCTACCACCTGATGATTCTTGGATGAATTCTAAATACTGTGGTACCGTAGCAGTTCAAGGAACCCTGAAGACCGTAGAACACTTGACAAAGCAGAGAAGGATAATCCAAAAACAATCTGTTAAACATTAGCCAAAGTCCAAAAGTCTGTAAATCCGAGCAGAAACCAAACACCAAATCCAAGGAGCAAGAATAACCAGTCCGTAATCCGTAGGTTTGAGGTCTGTATCCAAATGAATCCAACGTGAATCGAAAACGCCAAACAGTGTCGTGAAACAGCTGTGAAGCGGCAAGTGGTTCAAAGTGCGCCGCTTTTATCCCTGCCGACTCCTGATCACGTGAGCGGATCTCAGGGCACGTGATCGGGAATTCGGCCCGGAACCAGGAAGTGGTTGCTGCCGACTGCTCCTGCTCCAGCCCTCTCGCAATCTCCATGGCAGTTGCCACTGGAAACGAGGGAACGAATAATATCGCCCTCTGACAGAGCCTGGAAGCTGGTGACGCTTCCCTCGCATGACAGGTAGCGTGACCATGTGAAAGGCTGACTGTTACTTGGAGAGTCTCGCTGTGTTATGTGTCAGGGAGTCCCCGGGGGTATGAGTGTTCTGTAAAGCGGTGTGCCTGATCTTCCTACTGCGCATGCCAGTAAACCCATGGTAGGCTCTCCAAATGTCAAAAGTGCTCTATCTGAACTTAATGATAGAATGATTATAGACATCCAAGAGTTCCAGTCTAGCCTGAATGAAAGGGATAAGGAAGATTTTAGTAATGAAGTTCGTCCTGAGATTATTACTCTTGCTGCTCCATCATTAAGTCCCGATTTCCCTGTATTGGCTAGGATACTCGACCTATTAGACAAAGGTCATGAACGCTCTCATTATGAGATTGGAATTATGAGGGCAGCGATAGGTGAACTTACAAAAAAGACCAATCAAATTGAAGCTCTTTTGTTCGCATGTGATGCTGTGGCTGCCCTCTCAGAAAGTCGAACAAAACGAAGGTTATGGCTGATAGTGCCACTCAATTTGATGGTATATTTGGTGTGCCTATGTTGAAAAACAATCATTTGCAAGTGAAACAGCCCCAATAGTTCATAAAACAGTCTATACACAGACTGATGAACAAATGAGCAAAGATGATGAAATATTGAAGGTCTTAATATCTGTCCAAAAAATTGAACGTCACATGGAAGGGCTAAACATAGCCACCTGTCCTTTAAAACCGCTGATTTTGGTCCCTACTCCTTTGGGAGAAACAAATAGTAAACATGAGGATCCTGACAGTCCCTCTCCCCTAACAGACCTGATTGATCTATCTGAGGAATGCATGGCCATGGGGCAACCCAAATAAATGAATCACATTGAAGAGGAGGTGTCAGTACAACCTAAGGTAGTTCTAACCCGTAAAGAAAAAAGGCTCGCAGGGAGGGCACATAAGAGGAGGACCAAAGCAAATGTTCTGGTAAAGAAACAGGCTAGGGCAGTGTTAACTGCCCAAGCAAACGCAACTTCTGTCACATTAGAGAATGAGGTGGTCATCGACCTATCTCAGTTGGGTGATCAATCTAGGGAGTTATTGGATCATAATATATCTGACAAAAATCAAGTCCAAAAAATACCTCATAAGACAGGGGCAAAAAAGAAAGTGAATATTCATAACATTGAAAAAACAAATTGGACAATGAAGGAATGTAAAACTATTATAACAAAAAGCACTGATTTGCCTGGCCCTATGACAGGGGGTGTGCAGTTGTTGCTCTCCCGTTCTATCCTATGCTTCATAAGAAAACATCATTCAATAAAGAAAAAATCAAAGAGAAGGAACTAAGGGAGAATAAGTTGGAGTTAAGAGGAAGGGGGGAACAAATAAAACTGGCCCTGTTGAGCCATGGATGATGGGGGTATTGGGTAAGGCCACTTTGGGATCTGAAGATATTGTGCCTGCTATGAATAAGCAACCATCAAATAATGGTGTAAATACAGTACCAATGAATGTTAAGTTACCGAAAGAAATGGATATCGAGCTCCTTTAGGAAATGGTCCCCCACCAACATCTGGAGCAACAGATGGTAGAAGTACCATACAAAAAGAGAAAATCTATGATTTTGACTTAATTCAGGATCAGCCTTATATATTGGGATTGGAAAGCGACCCAAAGTTTAATATTAAACTAAACTTGAATCGCTCATCCCTATCAAAGGCTTTCCATATGATTCCTTGCCTAAGAACATTAGGTTCTGAAGATAATGACTGAGTACGATTAGATACTGTCCATAACAACAGGATGATATGTGGATTGTATTCCAGATTAATTATGAAACTAGTATGGGAACAGAAAGAGAACTCTGTGTATGTCGGTCTGACTCCATTTCTTATACACTCTGAAGTGGAGGCCAAAACCTTCCTTGATACCCCAATTGCCCCCATTATGACTGAAAATCGGAATACGGAACATGAGCAAATGCCACATCTTAGTGAAGACTTCGTAAAGCAGATATTAGCCATGGCTGCTTTCTTCTCTGGTTCTAATAAATCATCTTCAATGGTGCCGGCAAATACTCCACTGGCGCCACCCTAGCCCCACTCAACACGAAATCCTATTTGAATGCCTGTCGTGGAATAGCTGTGGGTTGGCTTCAATCGATGGTGGGGCACTATGGATGGAAGTGACTATCCTGCTGGTATACTATTGCAGGAAACTATGTATGTGGTCCACTTCTCGGTGCAAGGGTTTGAGTGTCACACATATCCGCCTCAAGAGGTGAAAAGGGCTGGCCTTCTGGTGGGCTAGCAATTCTTGTTAATAATGCATGTAAATTTACTACGAAACTTATCTATAAGGATTCAACTGTACTAGCTGTAGAACTAGCCCCCAGCTTATTATGTGATAACCCTTTACTAATTATGTGTATTTTCTGGAATAGTAGTACAACCACGCTTAATGAACTTTTTGATACTCTTGACACAATCTTGGAAGGTGCATTCATTCGCCATGCTCAGGTGGGGTTTGTGGTGGGGGGATTTCAATTCCACATGTTTACTACACAAACTGGGGTCTGGGCGTCAATTATCAAACTCATCCCGTACTGTTAAGAATGGAAAGAAATGGGTTGATTTCTCCCTTAACTGGGATATTCAGGTAGTCAAAACTAGAGAGAGGGATTCTGCACATACATGGTCACGTGGAGGATTGTACTGTCACATTGATCATTTTTTTCCTATCCTCTATATTGTATAACTCATCTGACCTGGTTGATATAAACAAATTGGGTTTTGGTGACCATCATGCAATTTCCTTGAAATTGAAGATAGATGGTTGGAAGTTTATGTCCAATCAAGTCTTGAGTTGGCTTATCGGTTATATGGAATTCTTCAATCTGCCATCAGCTGATTTGTCGAATTAAAGCTGATCCAATAATAACCAAAATGATGTTGTTTCTACATCCTGATTTGGTACGTCTAGACATAATCATATCAAAGAGGATTAACTCTCTCTTACTTGCGATGGTAAAGCAAAGGAAGCCTGCCCAGAATAAAAAACAGCATACACATATTTTTAATATAGAGATTTTCAGACTAAAGAAGCTCAAAAACTATGAAATTAGAAAACTTCTTAAACTATCGCTTGAACCGCAAAAATATTATTTGTCAAAAAAGAGAATCTTCTGTAATTATAAAATTGCGATTAACAACTTAAAAGTCAAACTCTATCAGAATGATAACCAGAATATGATGCACCACCTACTGAAAGGTGATACACAAAAAATTTGGTCGATTCTAAGGATGATTAACTGCCCAAAAGAGGGACAAAAGGAAAATGCAATTTCAGCTGCTGAGTGGGTCAATTACATCAAGTCAAAATATGAGCGATCAACTCAATATATAAATAAGCCCAGAATCCATTGTCAAAATGCTATGTTGACTAGATAACCTTGGGGTCTTGAAGATATTACATGGGCAATCATGAAATTAAATCTTTCTAGGGCCGTCTATATAGATCTGACATTGAACTGTGGGCAAGGATATTAAAACATAAATTCGATGCTGTATTTTTCTCACAAAATATAACATCTTCATGGTGCTCAGCAGTTATCATTCCTATTGATAAAAAAGGTCTCATAGACAATCCCGCCAATTTCAGACCGATTGCCCTCACAGATGCCTCCTCAAAGGTTTTTTGTCAGCTTCTCCTTGAGGAACTTCAGGAATACATGAAAAAGAATGCAACACTCTCTCAATTCCAGATAGGTTTCAGACGCCATATGGGCTGTTCTCTCAATGTTTTTCTGGTATCTCATATTCAATGGAATACAAAGCACAGCCATATAGGGGCTGTCTATATGGCAGCCCTTGGTTTAAGCTGTGCTTTTGATACTATGTTGAGAGAACTACTATGGGAAAAGATGATAGTAATGGGCTTTCCAAAACATCTGGTAGCACTTATTGCCAAATTGCACTCCCACACTAATTATAGAGTGAGACTAAACAAAGAAGGAGTGCTTACTGACCTAATCCCTTCTGAAATTGGGTTGAAACAGGGCTGCACGTTGGCAGCACTGTTGTTCAATTTATATATTTGTGACATTGAGGAATGTTGGGCAAAAGAGATTATTTTCCCTGTTAAAATTGG
This sequence comes from Ambystoma mexicanum, assembly GCF_040938575.1. Lineage (NCBI taxonomy): Eukaryota > Metazoa > Chordata > Amphibia > Caudata > Ambystomatidae > Ambystoma > Ambystoma mexicanum. The sequence continues at coordinate 1,465,098,423 of NC_090924.1, read as the reverse complement.
CCATCTTAAATTGAACTATATTGGTTTTGCCAATTATCTTATTTTTGATAAGACCCCATTTGGGCTTCAGAATAAAATTAATGCATTTATGTGCTATGCTGCTGCCCATAATTTAAGGGTAAATCAGTCCAAATCCAATATTCTGATACTAACAGATGGAAAAAAAGAGGGTGTGCCTATAAGTGGATGATAGATGGTTTAAAAATTGAAATAGTACAAGAAATCAAGTACCTGGGTTATCCCTTATTGGACTCCTTTTCGAAGTCCTGGTGGAAGGAAAGAATCCAAGAAAGAATTAGACCTCTAGTTTCGCAAATGCGTCTAATTATGGGTAAATACTGTGGATTCTCACTTCTACCAATACTTCAGTTCTATCTTTTAAAAGTTGAACCATGCATACTTTACATACTAGACATGTGTTTATATGAGGTGGATGACATTTTGGATACCATACAAGGAGGAGTTTGGAAAAAAGTACTTGGTTTAGCAGCCTCCGTACCCAATGACATAATCCATCACGAATTAGGTCTTTTACCATTCTCGGCTAAATGGAATTTGCGGCTACTATACAACTATGCAAAAATTCTAGATCCATCTGATAATTCACTCTATGAAGATTTGAATGAACAACTAAGTCTAGGATCTGTGAAATCATTATCAATCTATGCGGAAAAAATGAAAGGCCTAATGAATATTTTGGTGATCTCAAAAGAGGACCTTATACTGGGATTACAAAGTTTCAAATTGAAATTGCACCTATATTACTGGAGCTGTCAGGCAGATCATATTGGTACATATAAATCTTACTATGAGTTTGCCCTTTCTAGAAGGAAGTGGGGGGACAGATCCAGATATATTCTGCAATTTCCCTCTGCTTCTGGTCGCTCTTTGTACCTACGATATAAACTGAATCTATACATACTAATGAAAGGCTGCTCTAGTGGGGTAAATGTGACGTTCGATTTGCAAGGGGCATTTGTTGTTTTTGTAAGGCAGGCAAAGCTATTGAGACCCTCAAACATGTGTTTGTTTTCTGTGAACACTTTGAGGATTTACATCTCTCGATGTTTGGGAATTTGATGTGCTCATGTTCTACCCTGTCTCGTGAAGTTTTGTGGATAAGATGTATGAGGGGAGACAGTGTTAAACTCATTATTAGATTAACTATGACTTTAGCTAAAATTGAAAAAAAGTTGAAGGAAATGTATTGTGAATAACTTCTGATTTCTTAAATTCAGATTGAATATTACTTATCTTATTTCAAATTCTTTTAATAAGTGTATTGTGTTGTATGTTAATCAATTTTATTCTGTTAATGTATTTTTTATGTAATTGAAATTTGAACATGATTACTCCACTTGATGTATTTAGTATGTATTTGTAAAGCTTTTTAAAAAAATACAATAAAAAAAGAAAAAAAATATGCACAAGGCATAGTAGGTGTTGCCCCCTCCCTCTTCCCCCTCAGCCCTTAAATATTGTATTATAATGTTGTCATGTATTTCTCACTCACCCTCCCTCCCTGCCTTGTGGGCCCTTTGAAACAGTGTATTCCTATTGTATGAGCACCTAACAAGCAAACAATAAGTAAATAAATTAATAAATAAATAAACTGGACTCTCTGCCAGGATCTGGGGGCTGATCTTATCTCTTAGTTGCAAGCGCCCTCAGGCACAGGGATTGTTGCACAGAATACCAAACGCCTCACCAAGCACCTCACGGTTGCAAACACTTTCCTTCCGCCGACACCAGGCTTTGCCTCTGCCAGGCCCAGGGGTCTGAGTTTATCTCTTGATTGCAAGCAGCTCAGGCACAGTGCATGGTTCACAGGATATGAAACGCCTCACCAAGCACCTCACGGTTGCTAACACCATTCTTCCGCCTACACCAGGTTTAGTCTCTAACAGGCACACAGGTCTCATTTTATCTCTAGGTTACAAGCAGTTCGGTCACATGGCATGTTGCACAGGATGTTTACTATGTAAGGGGTAAGTAGCCCTCTTTTTTGTTTCGTGGGGCCTAAGTTATGAGGGGGTATAACATAATTGAGAAAAGGGACTAAGGCTACCCCACCTTGCGGACACTGGCCGTGAAGGAACCAGCACACTAATGACAGATCACTGCTAGTGGTCTGTGTTCTAGAGAGCACCCGTGCTACAAGTAACATATACACATATTTTATTCATATGATTGGCTTTCAAAAACAAACAGTTTAGCCTAACAAAACATAGTTAAAAAATTGACATCATCTTTTTTTCTTATCCTTGAGGTCTTTCAGACTGACTTCATACCGACATTTGTACATTCAGTTACTTTGTCATGTGAGTTAGTACATATTGGTGACTGAGAATGTGGTCAAGTGACCTAACATCTATCTAGTCGACACACATTAGTGTTTCTGGCACTGAAAAGGTTGCTGGTGTGCTGGTGCCATCTTCAGGACAGTTCTAGTGGACTTGATGGTGTCACCGATTACTCACTGATGGGGGCCATCTAAAGGTAAAGAACGAGTAGTTAAAAACAATGGGTGTCTCTACAGGGACTGGAGGTGCCTGGTACGGTGCCGGGAAGTATCCTACCTGAGCTAGTTATTGGCAGTGTCCCAGGTTTGGTGCGGCTGCACAAGGGCCTCTTACTGCAAGCGCCTTATGTGCGCTTGGTATGGTTTGTTCTGGACGTAGTTAGATCCGGACTCCAGTTTGATAACTGTGGGGAAGATTGCAGTTATCTGATTAGGTCTCCAGTTGGTTAGCTCTGGAGAAGATTATCATTATCTGATAGATAAGGAGTGGGGTTACTGTATGTGGTGCCTCTACCACCCTATCTAACTGTGGTGGTTCACTGCCCTAGCATGCTGTTAGGCAAGTGAAGATTATCTCTACTCGATTAGTGAGTGTCAGTGATCAATAGTGACAAAAACTGTGTATCTTGCCTTGTCACTTGTGAATAAGATCGAGGCTCTAGTATTTTATCGGTCCTGCCATGCTATGTCCTGCCGTGCTCTCTATGCGTGTGGGGAAGAGCAACGTGCTGTGCAAGGGTGCGCTCTGGACCGCGGTGGATCAAACAAATTCAATCAGGCTATCCGGCCTATATGGGAAGTGTCTGGGTACCGGCGTGCTCTATTGGTGAAAGGGAGCAACGGGCTGTGCAGGGTGGGCTCCAGACCGTGGCAGTCGGCGTACAGCTTACCTGTTGGTGCGCATAGCTGCAGATCGCCGTAGGTATGGCAGTGTCTGTAGCTACGCGCATGCGTGCTGGCTAGTTAATGCTTGCTTGGAGCGTGAGTAGGCGCACTGGTCTGAAGGACACATGCGCAATGGAGCAGCATCTCAATACTGTGTACCGGAGTTAGTGTCTCTGCCGGGCGAATGCGTATTAGCCATTGCAAAATGCATATGGCCTGTGAGGGATTATACGGACACCCTATATCTATTACTAACATCGGAGTTGATTACAGTGTGATACCGTTTTCTTTAAGATACGGTCGCTAGTGAGGACATACTATCTTTGTACCTAGTTAGTGCCAGGGGCACACGTGCAATAAAGTCCTGGCGGTATTGCTGGTGATATCTATTGTAACTAAGGGGTCAGGTAAATGGTATGAGTGTGTTTAGCTTGCATTCAAGTATTCTTGTAGAACAAGAAAGGCATGTAACCATACAAACTACTGGCCGCGAGTGTCAGCACAAATTACCACAGTAAGAGTACATCTGGAGACCAGCGTTATACTATTGCGAACATTGCTAGTATGGATAGAGCTAAAGAATCGCATGAGCAGAATGGCAGTCCTCACAAAGTCAGAAATACAAGTAAATACGTTTCCTCGCATTTAGCATCCTTGATAACTTTTGCTTACAGTGTCTTATATGCATGGAAAAGCATTTGACACATATGAAGGACCATTTGACACGTATGCATGGAGAAACATTTGCCACATGTGGTATGATTCAGACTAAGGATTTGAAAAATTAGAAAAACAGATTCCACTCTATGGCCACGTTTAATCTGTTTTTTAAAGTGTCTAAACGGTGTATCCATTTTTGCTCTAATTTCCTTAGTCCTCTGTCTCCCCCTCTAGCTTTTGCTTCTATAGTTTGGATCACACACCATCTTAGTTCTGTATGTTTGTGTCCTTTTTTCTCAAAATGGGCCACCATTGGTTTGTCCTCTACTTTGTTTTTCAGACAGGACCTGTGTTCGCATATCCTTTGTCTCACCTCGCGTTTGCTTTTTCCTATGTATAACAAATCGCATGGGCATCGAATGATGTATATGCTCCATTTGGTCAGACAATTGGAAAAAGTCTTGTATTTCCATATAGTGCCATTAAGGGATACCTCTTTTTGGTCTTGCGTGAGTTGACAGACCGAGCCCTTGCCACAACGGTAGTGGCCTACCACAGGTGGAAGATGCCACAGTGTGGTTTGAGCAGACAATTGTGGTTTTTCTGCTGGGTACGTGTGTACCTGGTGGTCCTTGATGTTCTTACTTCTTTTAAATGCAAATCTCGGTGTTGTTGGTGCAAAAGTGTCTGGTTGCAATAAATGCCAGTTGGACAGGATTGTCTTTCTGAGTGCGTTACTCACTGGTGAGAAAGTCGTTATGCACGTCATTTTGTCTTGCTGTTCTGCTTGCTTTTGTTTTGTCAAACAATCTGTTCTGCTCCAATTTCGTGCCGTTTTCCGTGCTCTTCTTATGATCGCCCCTGGGTACCCCCTGTTTTTCAGCCGGTTCTCTAGGTCTTTTCCATGAGAGTCAAATTCGGGCAGTGAAGAGCAATTCCTTCTTATTCTTAAAAACTGTCCAAATGGTACATTTTCTTTGAGGGCTTGTGGATGGAAGCTGGAAAATTGTAATAATGTATTCTTATCTGTTGGTTTCCGGTATAGTGTCGTTGTTATTGTGCCATCTGGTGCTCTGAGGATATTGAGGTCCAGAAAGGCCAAGTTGTTATTATCGTGGTGCATAGTAAATTTAATGCACGGGTCCACAGTGTTGAGCCATGTGTGAAACTGTTGTAGTTCGAGCAAGTTGCCTTTCCACAGAGTAAAGATGTCATCAATGTACCTCACCCATCCAACTAGTTTGTTCCTGTACTGGTTTACATCGTTATATATGAATGAGTTTTCTAGATTGTCCATATACAAGTTTGCGATATCTGGCGCAAAAGTTGAGCCCATGCTAGTACCTCTTATCTGCTGAATTTTTTTTCCTTTATATAGAAAGTAATTTTCCATCAGAGCCAGGCGGATGCACTCTTGGATAAATGAGGTTGGTGTAGAGACATCTGTGCGTTTATCTAGGTATCCTTTGAGGACGTCAATGCATTCCCTTTGCGGTATACTGGTATATAACGCTTCAACGTCAAAGGTCACCAGTATGTTTTGTTCTGAGGTGGGGATGTTGCTGGGATGGAGAATCATGGCTGTAGTATCTTGAATAAAAGATTTAATTTTTCTTACACATGGTCGCAGGAAAATATCAGTGTATATGGACAGGGGTTCAAGAATGGACCCTATGCCCGAGACAATGGGTCTCCCTGGTGGTTTAGTTGTATTTTTATGGATCTTTGGGATACAGTAAAATGCTGGTATTACTGGGTGATCTTTGGTGAGAAAGGCCTTCTCATCCTCATCGATCCATCCTTGCTTTGTAGCATAGAGCATGAGGCTTTTGATCTCTTCCGCTCTGCGAGATGTGGGGTTATTGTCCAGTTTCTTGTAAAAGCGGGTATCGCTAAGTTGTTTCTGGATTTCTTCTTCATAAAGTTGTTTACCCCAGAGGACTATACCGCATCCCTTGTCTGCGGGTTTGACCAAAATAGATCGTTCATTTCCAGATTCTTTAAGACTTTTCTTTTTGTATTTGTTAAATTATCTCTGTAGTGGTTTTTTGTTTTGAAGATGTTGTCCACCTCTCTTAAGATCCTGTTTTCAAAGGCTTGGATTTTTGGACATATCATTGACGTTAGAGGTGTAAATGTTGATTTCGGTTTTAGGCCTGTCGTAGTCCAGTCTATATCTTTTTCTTTTGTAGAATCTCAGAAAAAATAGCGAAGTCGGATGAGGTGGAAAAATTTCCGAATCTCTACTTCGGTGGAGAAACGATCCGCTTTGTTTTTCGGGACAAAACTTAATCCTTTGCTGAGGACTTCGGTGTCTCCAGGTGTCAGGGAGTACTCGCTTAGTACCTGCGACCATGTGTAAGAAAAATGAAATATTTTATTCAAGATACCACAGCCATGATTCTCCATCGTGTGAAAATAGAGAAATTGATATGAGGCCAGGAAGCCCAAAAGAAACACACCAACACAGGTTACAAAGAACATATAAAGTGCTTTATTCAAAAGCTACAACAGTTACCAAAAAGTCAATTGACAAACGGATAGCTATTCGGCTCTCAGAGTAACAGAACAACCTTCAACGAGAGTTCACTGCGTTAGTGTGAGAGACCGTACATTGGGATACTCATGTTTTTATACTCTTTATCCTGCTCTGGCCAACCCCCTCGCGGGTTAACCATTCTTAAATTTACTATGCACCATGATAATAACCACTTGGCCTTTCTGGACCTCAATATCCTCAGAACACCTGATGGCACAATAACAATGACACTATACCGGAAACCAAGAGATAAGAATACATTATTACAATTTTCCAGCTTCCATTCACAAGCCCTCAAAGAAAATTTACCATTTGGACAGTTTTTAAGAATGAGAAGGAATTGCTCCTCACTGCCTGAATTTGACTCTCATGGAAAAGACGTAGAGAACCGGCTGAAAAACAGGGGGTACCCAGGGGCGATCATCAGGAGAGCACAGAAAACGGCACGAAATCGCAGCAGAAAAGATTGTTTGACAAAACAAAAGCAAGCAGAACAGCAAGACAAGATGACGTGGGTAACGACTTTCTCACCAGTGAGTAACGCACTCAGAAAGACAATCCTGTCCAACTGGCATTTATTGCAACCAGACACTTTTGCACCAACAACACCGAGATTCGCATTTAAAAGAAGTAAGAACATCAAGGACCACCTGGTACACACGTACCCAACAGAAAAACCACAATTTTCT